>NC_054550.1:14980309-15286856 GCF_017654505.1 Polyodon spathula
TTTTGTAAATTGTGATTTTTATGATGAAATGATGAATCATTTAAAAAAATGCAGGGAAGTCAATTTTCTAACGGGGTGTAGCGATGGTAAATAAGCATTCACAAAAAACTTTGAAAACAGTCACTCAATCGGAACTGTAAAACCTCCCTTCATCTCCCTTGCAATGTCAACCCCAGTTAACTTGTTTTACGTTTGTGTTCTCCCTCTGCACGGGATGTGAAGTTTATCGTTTGAATTTACTGAAATGAATTGCATCTTTAGAAGAAAGTTACATGCTTGTAGGGATAGCCTTCAAAAAGCTATGACCTATCATGACCAACTACAACAAATAGCTGCAGCTGATGAGAAGTTAACATGACTTGTAGAGCAGAAACAAAAGGGAATAGAGGCTGAAGAGGACAATGAGATTGAAACAGAAGGACCTGGAAATCAAGTTCTCTTTGCTCCTCTGCGGCTGCAGAGGCAATGGCTGAATTCAGAAATGTGGCGGCACAACCTGTTCTACAAAATGTAGAAGACATGCTCAACCGCCTTAATAAAGATCATAAACCCCCCCTTCCCCCCCCCCATCCTCTGCATGTTTGTGAGTGGCACTGGAGGCACAAGGAAGACTTTTCTTATTCAAGCTGTCACAGCATGGGTGAAACAAAGCCTGGGAAAAGTGACAATTTTTCTGACAGCACTGACTGGAGTTGCAGCTTACAATATTAATGTGATGACCATTCACAGACTGCTAATGCTTCCAGTGGAACATGGAAAACCACCAGTGTATCGTAACCTCTCTGATGAGGTATTGCAATGCCTTCATATAGACATGCGAGATGTGACCATCCTCATTATTGATGAGGTGTTAGGGATGTTTGTGTGAGATTTTCCAGACTTCTACACAGATGATGGCTGCTTTGGAAAAATCTAAATCTTAGTTCTGGTGGATTTGCTATAGCTTCCACCTGTGCATTAGAATCAACTTTATGTGCCAGTTACTCAAGAGGAATTGCACAAACTGACTGGCTTCATGGGATCTGTGGATCTGTGGAATTTGTTTGTGTATGATCAACTCACACTTAATTGAACTGCAGTTACCTGGTTTGTTTTCTGTTCCTTATTCTGGCCTGATGTCACCACTCAGCCATTTCCTGTCACACCACCTTATCAACTTTTTGACCCCACCTGCATTAAGGCACCTCAAATTGCAGTTTCAGAGTACAATAGGCTCAGAGGGATTTATTGCCCTAAGTTGGTAAGCTTGAAGGAGACAAACACGCACAAGGGACACAAAGTAAAAGATTGAGTGCATTTCATTTACCGAGCCATCACTAATGTTCAAGAACAGCAAAACCCTCAATCTTCTAAGAGAACAATTCATTCAGAGGCTTGATCAACCCGAATTTCACCTCATGCTATGCAAATGCAACATTGCAATTCCTTCTTCACTTGCAGCCTCTGAAGGATTCATTAAAACACAGTCAACAAGAGGCTATCAGGAGCTTTGTTTACAACTATCACTTCTACCTTTTACTACTATCACTTGCCATCCGCTGGCCCTCTAACTACTGTGGATATTTGTCACTTCTTAGAAAAAGCCTTCAGTAGAGGTGAGCAACAAGATATTGCAGAGTTCTCATCAAATTGTCTGAAATTTGTCCTGAAGTTTCTCGCATGGTTTCAGTCCCAATAAGTCATGACATTCTATGTACTAGATGTAACTACTGCTCATCACACCGACAGGTGTTGCATGTTTACCCTCTACATGTACCTGCTGGTACAGATTCCATGTGTTTGATAGAACTCATTTATAAAAATGATAAATGGGCAACAATTCTTGGTAGCAAATGTAGGCAATACAAACTTCTCCAATCATGAAATGTAAACATATTCAGTCATAGGAAGAATAATTGCACTCCAACTTATGCTTTGGGAAACTTAACTAGAGAGGACCATTACAAAATGACACAATGCCAAGTTTACTGCTGTGCAGAAGATCAAAATTACATGGACAACAGGAATTACCAATTATCTTCCATTATCATACACCAAGGACAGGGTGTTACTTCAGGACACTATGTTTTTCTTCTTACTATGGGTGCTACTGGAATATGGGTGCATGCTAATGATGCTCTAATTGAAGTCAAACCCTGGCCAAGAAATGCAAAGGACATGGATATGGCCTTTTATGAAGAGATCTAATGCTTTACAAATGCCTTACATTGGCCTAAGTTCATAACACCTCTGTAACAAGGAGAATTTTCTGCATTAAAATGTGTTGTTATACTGCCTTTTAGCACTGACATGCATATGTACCTTTTTAACCATTCATAACATTGTAGTTTTGCACCTACGCAAATATCAATCTATCAGTACCTAATGAAATAGACATATTGTTTTCACCACTCATGGATGTACATTTGCAACTAAAAGAATACAATGTTTATGTTTACACTTTCAATACAGTCTAAATGTTCCTTCTACCATTATTTTACTTTAACCCTTTGAGTATTACAAACTTTGTGGTACGTTTTGCAACTTTAAAATTACTGAGCCAAAAAAATATCTAATAACAAGATATTGTATCACCTTTTATTGGTCTCTTGCGCCTTCTGCAAGATATTGACTGAATTACATACAATGAACCACCACAAAAATGTCAGCGATGTCTGTAAACTGGAGAAAATTCCTCAGTTAGAAAGAAGTATTAGAAATAATACTGAATTCAGATTCTGATTTAAATTCAAATCCATACAGTTCTTCCACTGAATCGGATGTCAGTGAGTGTGTCAGCAAAGTGTAAATGAAGTGTATTTACCATCAACAGGCAGGCGTCCAGCGAACGGGTGTCACCAAGCTCTGTGTTGCTCCATGCTTCAAGGAGTATCAAACGCTGAAGCATAAGACACTGTCTAAGGAGCATGGGGCAACCCTGTGAAGCATATATATTGTGAAGCAAATATATTGCTTCATGCTCTTTCACATATTCTTTTATGTATGGGCTAAATTGTGTGCCCTGATCTACTTGTGTCTTACCTGCATGTTGTCCGTGTGTCTTCCCAAAACATACTTGTCTGTGCCTGTGATGACGCTTCTCCCATTCCCTGTCTGTCTTTCACTCTGTAGTAGTGCTTGTAAGGATAACCAAGAACAATTCAGTCTGTGTTGAGCACTTTCCTTGGCACATATGTGTCTTAGCATCTTTATTCTGGTTACAACCCAGATGATAAGGGAATGAACATTTCAATGTAAAGTGGAGCGGTCAAAAAAAAAAGCCAAGTTAGAAGGAACAATTGTGTGAATGTTGGGCCACAGCACCCTTCCAATTGTGGCTATTTGCTTGATGCTTCAAAAGGTTGCCCCAATTGCTTCTCCTAACTTGGGCTTTTGTGTTTGACATCACCACTTTAAACGTCTGTTGCATTTTTCTAACTTGATTTTTTACATTGACAATTAGATTATTTTATTACAGATTCATTTATACTTTAACTATGAATAATACTTTTAAATGTAAACAGTTTGGTTGACATGTTAGCTTTATTTGAATATGGCTATAATTTTAGTTTTCACTCAATTTGAAATGTCCAATTCGATTGTCGCCTCACCGCTGCAACCAACTTAAAGTGAACTTCGATAGGTATGAAAGTCTATTAATGTTTTGCATGCCTTTGTTTTGTGCAGGCTTTAACTTTTTTTGGATATATTGTTGTTTCTTTTTGGCCATTTGAATATTAAAATAATGCAACCCACTAGATGAGTATTCTTACACCAAGCTTTGTTTATCTTTTTTTTAAAAAAAGTGTTTGCAACCAGTGCAAGAATGCAACGAGTTTGACAAGAAATACAAGCACTGAATCACAATGTAGAATCATTTGTTTTAAGTTGTATTTTAAACAGCATTTTGCTATAATATTGTTGCTGCTGTCAATCATTATGACAGTTACATTTTAAACAACATCAATATTAAAATGAAAGACAAACTATCACATCATATCAAATATATGCACAGCCGAAACACCATATTTAAATGAACAATTAAACATTAAAGGGTTTATTTACTAACCACATAAAGCACGACTTCAAAAAATAACAACTACGATAAAATAAACATTTTTAAATAAATTAGTGTGTAAAGGTGTATGTAAATACAAAACTGTAAAAATGAAATTATTTTTTTAAATTTAAAACGAAAGTAATATATGATTTCTCTTGCGTGTGTCAGTCGGTGCAGCTCTGAATTCATGTTGCGCTGCAGCAGCCTGCTGCTTTGCAGTTTTCTGATCCAACTGTTTCTACCCAAGTGCTGTGGCTAGCTTCAAGATGAAAACTCTCCTACTGCCACCCAGTGCATTTGTTGTACAAAACGAAGGAACTGATGGCTGCCAGGTCCAGTAGAGATAACAATAGGCTTGTACATATACAAATATATAATATTGTATGTTATATTAAAAATAAAAACATGTATTGTAAAAGGCAGTCAAAATGACTACTTTTGCAGTTCTACATGGGCAGGATTATAACTTCTTTATTTTTGCGATCCTGCATTTGAAACGCTGTCAGGGTATTTAATACATATATATAGGAAAAGTCATAAGCAGACAACCGCATAACTTTCAGACACACAGAGTAATTTAAATTTGAAAACTTCAAATCCTTAACATGACTGCTGTGGCGTTTCTAGTGTTAAAGCATCAGTTAGGGTTGATATTAAAATGACAAAGGTAGGGAAATGTGATGTTAGGGTTTTCAACCACAGACAGCCATCATCTGTTAAGACGAACAACATACAACTCTCTGAAGATAACACAAGAGACATCCATCATCATGGTCCACTAGATGTATAGGCCTACTGTCATGCCAGTGTGTTGGGGGGGGGGGGGGGGGGGGTCGTGTATATGTGGGCACTGCTTATGCAGAACTAGTAGGAGATGATTGCAAAGTAGTGTCACCAACATCACACTGTACCTCTATGAATTCCTCTGCTATGATCAATGTTAGTGTGGCATCCACATGTTTGATGTGTGTCAGTTTGTTGGGTGAGGGGTGGGGATCTGCATGCAGGGCAACATGAGGGACAGTGTGTATGTATGGTCAATCGTGAGACGCAGGTGCATAACAGAACGACTACCAATAGTGCTGTAATATGAATGTCCTAGCATAACTTTCTGTTGTGTGGAATTGCAGATGTTCAATGGCATAATACAGTCTTTTGCAAGGGAGGAAGGGGTGATGGGCCAGCATTAGCATTCATAGTAACATGGATAGGGGAATGGGATGACTTTAAGAACAGGACACTCATGCGACAAATATATGACACAATGATATTGTCACCTGCAAAAATGGAAGTGTATGAGGTACATTGCTATGCAACTGTATACTTCTAGTATTTTGTAAGATGTCTTTTTGTCATTTTGTAGTTTATCTGATTAAATGGTGTTATATAAAATATCTAAATTAGGTTCATTTAGTTTTTTTTTATTATTATTATTATTATTATTATTATTATTAGTATTATTATTATTATTATTATTATCCTCAATCCTAAATTCTAGGTGATGCAAAACGTTCATGGCAATATTGTGGGGTTTGACTTGACTGACATATGTGTAATTATGTGTGAATTAAATGTCCCGTCCAGGTAGAGATGTGCTTCGTTGACCATGTAAATGCACCATATGACTGAAAAAAGTATGGGTAGGGGGGGGTGGGATACATTTTTATCCACCTCTATCAAAGTTTTTTTTTTTTTTGCTCACATGAATTAATCACATTTTGCCTGTTTCCACCACTGTTGTCAAGTTTTTTTTATACTCATGGTTTTAGCGCATAAAAAAATGGAAACATAGCTACTGACTGATCTTTTTTTTACTCTTATTTTAGCATGAGAAGCAACGAGAGAAGAAAATGTACAATTGTGTCACTCTCACTTTCTGTTAGTGTGCAAGAAATACACGATAGTGCACAACTATACCCAGATGTACTGTACTATTGCATAAGATCCAAAGACATGTCTATAGAAAGAACCTCTGAGATATGATTATAGCTTATAGATGAAGAAATTCTTTGACCGCACCAAGCATTATCTTGAACAGCGTATCTTTCTGTGTGGAAACATCAGATATGTGCAACATTATATTTACATGAAACATGGAAGTTAATGAGGAGCTACCAAACAATCAATTCAAACTTTTTAAAAATAATTTTGGAATTACTTTTTTTCAAATTTGAATACAGGTACTACATCATCGAAATTAATTACAACAGAAATATACATTTCATTTCACAAACCTAAACAAGAATAACACTACAATTCCTAATATAAATAAGTGCTGAATGTACCATGTTATTATTTCAATATAAATAAAACAAATTTGGTAGGAAGTTGTGTTTTAGTTTCTATGTAATTATTAATCATCACATTTAAAATTCTGGTGTCAATCACTGACATGAGTTTTGTTTCAATTTATTGTCATATTAATCAGTTAATTGGATAACTTTTAAATAGCTGGATAACAGAGAACTGAAATATGTATCACTTGCTTTTTTTAACTTTTCCATTACTATTTTATGAGTGATTCTGATTCTATCAAATCAACAACAATGTTTGCAGAATGGGATGTTGTATGCACCACACCAGTCGTGAGTGTAATGTGTTGTCTCTGATATACTGTAAACAGATGCTTTGTGCCTCCTAAAGTCTAGTCTAAGAGGCAACAGTATATTTTCCTGTAAAAGGACAGTATTTTAACCTAAAGGGAATTCTTTACAAACATATATTTTCTGAGTTGTCTGTGCTGTTAAAAAGGGTTATTTTTGTCTTTCTTGTGGTGTCTTTAAATTCGACAAATTTGCTTGTTAAAAATGAATTTGTTGACTGACAATTAAACTATAAAAGTGTATATATATATATATATATATATATATATATATATATATATATATATAGGTATAGATATATATAATTTTCTTAAACAACGAGTATGTTTACGATACAAATTACATTTTACATGTAAATTTGTTAAAGAAAAAAAATTTTTTTTATAAGGTAAATATTTATTTTTTTTAAAACAGGTACAAACATGACAATATATGTTGACAATATATATCTATCTGAAAAGTTTTCTGTGGGTCAGTGTGGCAGGGCTGAGGCCCAGCACGTGTAAATAGTGTTTTTCTTTTCTTTAAAAAAAAAAATAAAATAAAAAAAAAAATAAAATTTCAGTTTGTGCTAGATTTGGTAGGCTGGTGTTGGTAATCTCTTTAAATTAGGACAAGTATGGAAAGTGACCAGGTGTTAATTGAGTAATTATTTATCAAATAACCCTGGCCACATGCCATTAAAAGGGAGCTGGAAAAGTCAGTTCCTTTGTTCTTTGTCTAGCAATGTAAATCCAGGGTGAATAAACCAGATACATGGCCACTGTGTCTTTAACCAATGTCATGAGCACAGCTGAGAACCAGTGTCTAACCAGGATCCTTTGTATTATTTTATGGATTAGTCTAGGGGATTTTAACCCCACTCGGTTCATGGAGTGTGTGCCAGGGAAAAGGTTCCTGCAGTGGGACCTCCCTTTTAGTGGGAGCAGTGGGATGGAGCAGCCAGTGTTTGGTAACACTTATTTTGAGCAGTTTTCCCACAAATTGTGTTTTATCTTTATGTATTTATTATTTGGATTCCACTGTGTTTGTGTATGTCCTCCCCTGCTACGAATACCATTCTGAACTATTTGTAAATATTGTAACTAAAACCTGGATGACTGTTCCGGCGTTCCATGTCTCTCCAATCTCTCCTGTGTGACAGCAGATACCCACACCTCTGTAACAGTGAACAGGTGGTGCAGCGTGACAACAGCTCTAAATGTTCTAATACTTTATACCAATTTTTTACAATTTTTGCAAGTATTCAAAGCAATATACGCCTCTATTCCTAACCTTCATGTTTGTTACCTATTGTTAATTCCAGTTACAGTAATAAAAAAAAAAAAAAACAACAGTGCTTTTGTGTTATGCAGTTATGCAACAGGTTTTATTTAACACATACTTAACTAGTATTTCGCTAATAAATGTTAGGACTTACCAGTACCTTAAATACTGAAACATACACAAATACACGAACATGCACTCAAATCCAAATAAAACAATAAAAAGTATGCTGTACAGAACAGCTCCATGTTTTTTTTTTTTTTTTAATTATTATTTGGCAATTGGAAATACCCACAAAACATCCACTGCTGGGATAAAGCCCAAGTGAAGGCTACCAGACCTACCAGATGGAATTCTGAGCAAACCACATTACTCACAGAATAATGAGGAAAACATTTGTATATACATGTATAATCACAAAAAAACAAACAGAAAAGCTGTAAATGTTTTTTTTTTTTTCAACATATCAATTTTCTAATAACAATAGAACCCACATAAGAGGCCTTTCTCATTGTGTTAAATGCCTTCAGCATGATAAAGCCCCTTTCTTCGGATTCTATTGCTTAATTAATTTATTGAGTTTAATGTAAACTATACTTTCAAGACAATTGTGCACCTATCCACTGAGCCAGAATTTTGCACAAATGGTTGATCGTGATAGACACTTCAGATATCTTTAATGACCACCACAATCTCTGGCTCTCAATCCATTTGAGCATTCTTAGATGAATGTCCCTTTTATCACCACAGTCCTCTGCCTCTCCGCATCGGTTGTGTAATAACAATAACTGACACCTTCCAGCACTTTGTGGGCTATCCCATGTTGTTTAAGGCTGTGATCTGGGTAAACAGTGGCCAAAGTGATATTATTGTATTTTCTGAAGTCGACCTTGTGTAAAAGCCGATCCCCCCCATTGTTAGGGGGTGTCACAAAGATGGCCGGAGTGGGTGACGTCAGACCAGAAACAGGACATAAACGAGAGAGAGGTGGAGTTTGGTGGAGTTGAGCGAATGGTCTCGCTCAGCATTTAATGAACAGACAGACAGAAAATAAACAGTTGCAACAAAACAAAAACACAGGACACGGCGAAAATAAACAGACAAACGAAACGGTCTAAACAAAACACGGCTAGCAGATATTTTACTACTACGATTACTACTGTTATTATTATTCGTATTACCTCCGTCTCCAATCCCGTTCTCCACTCACCGAACACACAACCCCGAGTATGTGAAAACATGTTGCTTTTAAGCAGCTGTACCCAGATTCGACCTCTAATCAATCATTCAATTGGAGTCATGGTACAACTGCATGTGAATTAATAAAGTGCAATTCCCCGTGCTCACATATTTCATTTTACTTGCACGTGAAGTGCTGTGCAATCCTAGTGCCTAAATACAAATATACATTTTAAACACTCGTGTTACACAGACCTGTTTATATCCCGTGTACTAATGACTATACACCAACATTAATACACAACAAAAAATACACACAGGGGAGGGCACTTTGCCACAGGGAGGTATACATTTTTTTTTTTTTTTTGTCACAAAGTATTATGAGCCTATTAACACTAGAACTGATGCGGTTCCCTTTCAATTTGAAGAAGACCACCAATGACATTACGTATGGGATATGCCTGCCCATTGGGTAGGTATCGCCGAGTTCTCTATACCAGAGCTGCCGATAGGCCCCTTCGAGGGAATAAAACTGTCATCCCGAGGAAGCCTGTGACGGAGCACCCTCACTGGGCCATGATGTTTACAGTGAGTCGTGTAGTGGGGTGATTATTTTTATTGTTGCAGTGTTAGTTTAATTCTGTGTGCAGCTTAGCAATGGTGCTTTATCTTAATAACGGTATATTGCATAATAACAGTAATTAAAACCCTAAATATTTAACCTTGAGAAAATAAATGAAGCTTGCATGTTTGTAGGTACTATTATGCATTGTTAAAAAATACTTTATGCGTGAGTGCACAGTAGAAAAAGAAACAAATTATTTAAATAAGGTTTTATATGTGATGTTTTACACATGTAACTATTTAAAGATATATATTTTTGTTATAAAAAGAAACAGTACTAAATTGTTTAAATAAGGCTGTCAATGTGGGTGTGGCTAGCGCTTTAAAAGGCTGCCTGTCTGTGTAAGGTGAAAAAATGGAGAGGATTGACTAGTATGTGAATCAATGCTTAATAGTATTTAAAAGAAAATAAATGCTTGTACCTAAAATCAGAAGGAGGAAAGCAGAAGGAGTGTCTCTGTGATCCTGATGTGCGAGGTGGACTTGTCACCATGTTACAAAACCATTTCTCTTTTTCCTTCTCAAGATGGTAAGGTAAGACCTCTATGTCTAGCTGAGCGAATTGATAGAAAAGCGCTTCGAGAATCTGGTTTTCGACCCTGTGCCAGCTATTACATGGCCAGCCCTGGCAGATCCCACTCCGTTTGGATCTCTTCAGTCAAACGAGAGGCACTCTTTGGCAATCGGAACCGGGCATGTCCTTGCTATGGGTCTGGCCCCTGAAAGGGACTGTTGGTTAGCCTTAGGGCTGTCAGATGCGGTTGTGGGTACGTTGCAAAGCGTTAGGGCAGACTCCACTGGGTCTTTGTACACCAATAAGTGCAGGTATTTCCAAGCTTGGTGTCTTGCTGGAAGCCATGACCGGATATCTTGCCCTATGCCAGTCATCTTACAGTCTCTGCAATAACTGCTTGATGCTGGTAGGTCACCTTCCATATCTCTATATGCCATGTCCCCGTAGACTCTGTGTCTCCGGTGCGCATTTCTGGCTACCTGATTTCATAAAGACACTCGGCAGTTATGCCTTCCCAGGAGAACTGTTATCCCCGAATGGAGCCTTAATATTGTGCTGGAGGCTCTCATGAAGGTCCTGTTTGAGCCCATACACTGCATAGAGTTGAAGTACCTGTCTATGAAGACAGCCTTCCTCATGGCTATCACCTCTGCTAAGTGGGTCAGTGAGCTGCAGGTGCTGTCTGTGCACAGTTCCTGCATGCACATTTGAGAGGATGGCAGCAGGGTGTCTCTGCGCACCAACCCTACTTTCCTCCTCAAGATCAAACCCTTCCACATTAATCAGTCTGTGGAACTGAAGTCCTTCCATCCACCTCCCATACATAACGTCATTTTCTTCTCTATCAGGTAACCATGGTTACAGTACATAACCTAACGTTATACTCATACCTACAACCACCACCATCAGTCATTATCACGGTACATTTTAAACAACATCAATATTAAAATGAAAGACAAACTATCAGATACAAGTCAAAAGTTTTATTCAAGCACATCATATCAAACATCTGCACAGCCAAAACGCTGTATTTAAATTAGCAATTAAATATAAAAGAATTTATTTTATTTTCTAAATTACCACATATAAAGCCCTACTTCAAAAAATAAAAAAAATTACATTTCAAAATAAACTAGTGTGAGAGGCTCACTTATTCATACTGTGCCAAACCCAGAATAAAGATCGCGATATTACTTTGATGAGATTAACCGCAACTTGGGGACTGATTGATTGCCGTGCTGGTGTCTTTGTTATACTTGGAGCTGAGACATGTGTGGGTGAGAGAGGCAGAGTCAGAAAAGGACATCAGAGGGCAGGACTGGGGTACGCCTTCGGTTAAGGAAGACTTTGTGATCGAGACTTTGGAGGGGGGGCTGCCAACCATCGACTATCGACCCAAGGGAAGTTTTTAAATGCTTTTAATCTGTATTTTAATTGACTGTATTGCCAGGTGGGATTTTGTACTATGAGGGGACCTTTTTAAACTATTTAGAACTATTAACTATAGAACTATTGTAATTTGCACTATTTAAAACCCATAGTTTTTATTGCACAATTTCCTTTGCTGGTTCAATAGGGCTAACTCATTATTGGCTACATTTTTGAAGATTCACTTATGTTTCGATATTGAGTGTTTAATTTGATATTGTGTTGATCTGAAGGATTCATTTAATTGTTTGCTGTGTGTATTTTTAGATTAAGTTAAATTATTTGCTTTACTGTTTGCACTTGTATTTAATTTTATGTATTTGTCAAAAAAAAAAAGAAGCCAAGTTAGAAGCAACAATTGTGTAAATCTTGGGTCCCAGCACCTTTCCAATTGTGCCTATTTGCTTGATGCTTGACAAGGTTGCCCCAATTGCTTGGGCGAACTTAAGAACATAAGAACATAAGAAAGTTTACAAATGAGAGGAGGCCATTTGACCCATCTTGCTCGTTTGGTTGTTAGTAGCTTATTGATGCCATAATCTTATCAAGCAACTTCTTGAAGGATCCCAGGGTGTCAGCTTCAACAACATTACTGGGGAGTTGATTCCAGACCCTCACGATTCTCTGTGTAAAAAAGTGCCTCCTATTTTCTGTTATGAATGCCGCTTTGTCTAATCTCCATTTGTGACCCCTGGTCCTTGTTTCTTTTTTCAGGTCGAAAAAGTCCCTTGGGTCGACATTGTCAATACTTTTTAGAATTTTGAATGCTTGAATTAGGTCGCCGCGTTGTAGCAATTCACTTGCTCCATGAAGTGGGTGTAAGTTTCACCCACCTGTCCCTTTAATTAGGGTCAGTAGCCTGGCCAGGTTAAAACTCATTTTCCCATAGTTCCTTGCTATCACCCTCTGTTCATCCTCTCTTCCCATTTGTTTTTTGGTAGTGTGTTCAGTCTACATTTTGTTCCTGATCCTCCGGATATTTTCCAAACGGCTGTTCACCACTCAACCTGGTACTACTCAACAGACTCACCATTTTCAACAATCGTTATTTTTTCATCAATCTTCATCCACCATCATCAGTACAGGACTCTATTCGGGACTTCATTATTTGTTGGTGAGATTATTCCTTTTCTGTTTGCTGTTTTTTTTTCTACTTTACTTTGATACTTTTGTTCTGGTAGTTTTGGTTTTGTTCTTTGTTACTTTGGATTTCATGCTCATTGCTTCACTGGACTTGTTAGGCCAAAATTTCATTTATCTTCCATTGCCATCAAGACAATTTGTAATTGTTTTCTCTGTATAATTATTCAATCACCTTCGTCTCTTTTGCCTGTCCGTGTGTTAGTTGTATATTGGTGTTGTGTTTGTGTGTGTGTTTGGGGGTGTTTATTGGAGGCCCACAAACACCGCATTCATTTTGCTTTAGTGTTAGTTTGTTTGGATGTTTGTTTAGTTCACTTTACATTCTTACTCACCTGTACCTTCCACTTAACAAACTGTTATCTGCAATAAGTTGTTGGCATTATATTTAATTTATTACATTATAGTTTACAACAATAAACCGTTTGTTCATGAAATTGACACCTCTGACGTCCCTGCTTTTCCTGTCTGTCACTCTTGCTGACTTAATTAGTTATAAATATTGGGCCAATAGTATCTCCTTAGGGAGGACAGTACAACTGCTTCTCAGTTGTGCAGAGTGATCGCTACAGCGTAGTCTTCTTTGATCAGAACTGAACAGATTCAATTATTTTAGCCTGTCTGCATATGACATGCCTTTTAAACCCAGAATAATTCTGGTTGCTCTTCTTTTTTACTCTTTCTAGAGCAGCAATATCTTTTTTATAGCGAGGTGGCCAGAACTGAAGACAATATTCAAGATGAGGTCTTACTAGTGCATTGTATAGTTTTAACATTACTTCCCTTGATTTAAATTCAACACTTTTCACAGTGTAGCCGAGCATCTTGTTGGCCTTTTTTTATAGCTTCCCCACATTGTCTAGATGAAGACACTTCTGAGTCAACAAAAACTCCTAGTTCTTTCATAAATACCTTCTCCAATTTCAGTATCTGCCATATGATATTTATAATGCACACTTTTATTTCCTGCATGCAGTACCTTACACTTTTCTCTATTAAATGTCATTTGCCATGTTTCTGCCCAGTTATGAATCTGATCTAGATCATTTTGAATGACCTTTGCTGCTGCAACAGTGTTTGACACTCATCCTATTTTTGTGTCGTCTGCAAATTTAACAAGTTTGCTTACTATACCAGAATCTAAATCATTAATGTAGATTAGGAATAGCAGAGGACCTAATACTGATCCCTGTGGTACTCCACTGGTTACCACACTCCATTCTGAGGTTTCTCCTCTAATCAGTACTTTCTGTTTTCTACATGTTAACCACTCCCTAATCCATGTACATGCGTGCCCTTGAATCCCTACTGCGTTCAGTTTGAGAATTCAACTTTTGTGTGGGACTTTGTCAAAAGCTTTCTGGAAATCTAAATAAACCATGTCATATGCTTTGCAATTATCCATTACCGAAGTTGCATCCTCAAAAAAATCAAGCAAGTTAGTTAGACACGATCTCCCTTTCCTAAAACCATGTTGACTGTCTCCCAGCACCCTGTTACCATATAGGTACTATTTTCCATTCTGGATCTTATTATAGTTTCCACAAGTCTGCATATAATAGAAGTCAGGCTTACTGGTTTGTAGTTACCTGGTTCAGTTTTGTTTCCCTTTTTGTGGATCGGTATTACGTTTGCAATTTTCCAGTCTGTCGGTACCACCCCTGTGTCAAGAGACTGCTGCATGATCTTGGTTAGCGGTTTGTAAATTACTTCTTTCATTTCTTTGAGTACTACTGGGAGGATCTCACCCGGCCCAGGGGATTTGTTTATTTTAAGAGCTCCTAGTCCCTTTAACACTTCTGCCTCGGTTATGCTAAAGTTATTTAAAAGTGGATAGGAACTGGATGACATTTGGGGCATGTTGTCCGTATCTTCCTTTGCAAAAACTTGTGAAATAGTAATCATTTAATATATTTGCTATTTTTTATTTCTTCACCTGTGATTTGGCCATTTGTATCTCTTAGACATTTAACCTCCTTTTGAATGTTCTCTTGCTGTTGTAATAACATTTTGGAATTGGTTTAGTCCCTTTAGCATGTTCATTTCTATTTCTCTCTTGGCCTTTCTAACTTTGTTTTTGACTTGCGTTTGCAGTTCCGTGTACTCTTTCTGTGTACTTTCTTTTTGGTCCCTTTTTAATGCTTTGTAAAGTGCCTTTTTTCACTGAATATCTTTTTTAATTGATCTATTAAACCATTTTGGCAATTTAGTTTTATATTTAGATTTGTCTACTTTAGGGATGTAATTGTTTTGCACCTCTAGTACTACATTTTTGAAGAACAGCCATCCTTTTTCTATGGATGTTTTCTCTATTTTACTCCAATCTACTTCTGTTAATCTCTGTTTCATACCTTCACTTTTCTAAAATTGTATACCTTAGCTTTAGTCATTACTTTTGGGGTTTTAAAAAGCACTTCAAATGAGACCATATTGCTGGGTTTTCTCGGATTTCCCACTTCATGCAGGTGTCACAGATTACTGGCTTGAAGACCATGTTGTTGTTTTTTTTCTTTTTTTTTTTTTTTGAAGTTTAGTTTCTTCTGCAGCCGTCAAACTGCTTCTAAACTGCTCTGCACTTTTCCACGCCTGTACTTCACTCACGCTGTCACTTCCACTCGCTGTCGCTGGGAAGACTGCCTTGTTTATAGCTGCGTTGTTCTGCTGTGCTGTTGGCTCCTCCCCTCACCCATGTCTCAGAACGGCGCTGAATTTGAATCAGCTGCTCCAAGTTTCAGCTTGTTTGTTATCAGAAAAACACAAGCGGCTGTTTGACTTTGAGCTGCTGCTGTGTTTCCCCAATGTCCTGTGTTTTCTGATTAAAGCAATTAAAGATGCAATTTCTCCTTACTGCTTCTAAGATATGAAAGGACTTTCGTGGACCTGACTTCGGTCCCAACAGCGCCGGTGAGTGTGACAGCTGGGCTTTTGTTATAATAATGTGCAACAAATTATCATTAATGTGAAACCTACGCCTGCCTGAGTGAGCACAGTCACATGATCTGGGGTGGAACTGAAGACAAGGCAACTCTTAGGTCCTGATCCACTGACAGGCATTGCCTTCAGTGGTTCTTTACATGTATAAATCTTAGTACAACAGTGTGACAGGCTGATGAGTGGACAAAGGCCCAGAGACAGACTGCAGTTCAAAGAAATAACTATTTTACTATAAATAAACACAAAAATGAAAGTGCACAAGGGCAAAATAAAGATTTAAACACACATAACAAAACACAAAACTTATAAAAAATAAAGATTTCCAGGCTGGGCAATGCCTTCACTGGATTTAGAAAATTCACCAAACCAACAACCAACAAACACCAACCACCAACCTACTTCCTCAGCTCCCTCCTCCTAATAGGAAGCAGAGGCCTCCTTTTATGTCAGGTGGCTGGGTGCTGATTGATCGTTAATTAAGCGAATCAACCCCAGCCACCTGAACATAATAAACACAGGCAGGTAGGGGAATTTAACCCCATCCCTGCCAATTTCTAAAGCGCAGAGCTGTGCTCTGCCACACACCTCCCCCCATATACAATGTACACAGGCCGCAATCGTCCAACTCCCCCCTTCCCCCCCAAGAGTCCAATTATGTCCCTTGGGTGGGCTGTTTTGGTGGGCGGTGGTGAGAGGGGTTGATGTCTGAGCCCCCAAGCCTCTTTGGTTGAGGGGGCCCCGGATCTCCAAGTTAATATGTCGATGTCGGCCCGGCTCCCTCTAGTGGCGGAGGCGGCGACGGCGGCCAGCTCCCTCTAGTGGCAGAGGCGGCGACGGTGGCAGCGGACCCTTGGCAACCCTAGAAAACAAAAAGGAGACACCAGCAGTCTTAAGCAATGCGGAGCAGCAGGCAATCTCAGGCGATGCGGAGAAGCAGGCAACCCCAGGCGATGCAAATGCGTCATCCCTGAGCGGTGCAAGGCAGGCATCCTTGGGCCATAGCTCCTCCCTTCTAGGCTCTCAGAGCGGTGGCCCCTCCCTCTCTGGGCTCTGGGAGCAGCGGCTCTCCCCCTCTGGGCTCTGGGAGTGGCGGCTCCTCCCTCTCTGGCTCTCGGGACGGCGGATCCTCCCTCTCTGGCTCTCGGGACGGCATCTCCACCCTCTTTATTGTAGTGACTGGGGCATCTCCCAAGTCTACCGCCAGGTAATTAACCACCATGAGGGCAACCTCTGGGAAGGACGCCGGGTGGTGTTGTTCCTCCCACCTCTCCCCATCTCGACGCCACAGCGTGTTGATAACTATGGGGAGATCGTGGATGAGGTCTGCCTCAAGGTGCATCAACCAGTTCATGATCTCCTGGGATGGTGGTGGTGCTGGAGGTAGTGGGGTGGCCCCTGATGCCCGGGGTGAACACTGTACCTCTTCCTGGGCGTGGTTGTAGGGGCATCCTGCCCAGTTGTGGCCATCCTCCTCACACTGGCCACAACAGTTTGCTGGTGGCACGTCTGGGCAGGACCGCCAACGATGGTCCTCCTTCCCGCACCAGGAACACCAGGGGAAGAGGCTGGCCGGGTCCAACAGCGGTGGCTGCAGCAGCTTACATTTCTTCAGCTGCTGCTTTTCCTGCCTTTGCCTCTGTCTGCTCCTCTTTCCCATAATCAAAAAAAAAAAAAAATGCTGCAGTACTGCTCCGAGCCTCCTGGAGGCGCTATATCCCACTGCTAACACCAAATGTGACAGGCTGGTGAGTAGATAGAGGCCCAGAGACAGACTGCAGTTCAAAAAAATAACGATTTTATTATAAATAAACACAAAAATGAAAGTGCACAAGGTCAAAATAAAGATTTAAACACAAATAACAAAACACAAAACTTATAAAAATAAAGATTTCCAGGCTGGGCAATACCTTCACTGGATTTAGATAATTCACCAAACCAAACCCAACCCAACCCAACCCAACCCAACCGAACAAACACCAACCCGCTTCCTCAGCTCCCTACTCCTAATGGGAAGCAGAGGCCTCCTTTTATGTCAGGTGGCTGGGTGCTGATTGATCGTTAATTAAGCTAATCAACCCCAGCCACCTGAACATAATAAACCCAGGCAGGTAGGGGAATTTAACCCCATCCCTGCCAATTTCTAAAGGACAGAGCTGTGCTCTGCCACAAACAGTTGTTTGTTTGTTTTTTTTTTTGTTTTTTGTTTGTTTTGGTAATGTTTTCCTTCACAATCAAAAATCACTCCCACTGTGCTGACTTGGGTTGTGTCATGAGTGACCCTAAAATCCATCTTCCCTTGTACGAAGTGCAAGCACTTTTACTCCATTGATATACACAGAAGGCAAGAGGTTAATTTTTAATTAGGCACCTGGCAGTCAAAGCGAGACTCGATGGTCGTCAACAGTTTTGAATCCAAGGTTTTTCTATAAGAAGTGATATTTTTTAATTAATTAAATACCTTTTGGTAACAGAATAATGGAGTATGGTGCAATGTCTGTTCTCTTCATTATATTATAGAAATTAATGCAAAATTGGCAGCCAAAGCGATCATTTCATTTAAATTAGAAAAGTTGTCTACAGTATAAGTTTTATCAGGAATGTAGTGACTGTAATTGAGATGATGTTTGTGAGCCAAAAATACAATCTTTTGTATTACAAAAAAAAAAGCAACTGATGAACAGAATTACATTTAAAACTAAAAAAGGCAGTGTTGCATTTATTTAAGTTTTTTTTTTTTTTTTTACTGCAGTAATAAACAGAGGCAGATATGGGTGTTTTAGCTTTTTGCATGGCTTGTCTAAGGGCTGAGCATATATGATAACCATACTTCTATCGCTGTATTGAAGTGTTAATGCTGTTAACCCTTTGCAGTCTATTTATTCAGCGCCTGTGAGGTGCATCATGTCTAATTTATTTTCACATGCATTGTTTACTTTATACGTGCTGTTTAAAAGTATTTTTCACAGTAAAACAGGTTTAAAAGGCACTGCATATCAACAGGACACTCAGTACTGCATCTCCAGCTCCCCCCCCCCACCCCAACCCCTTGTTCATTGTATTTATCACATACCTCTTCATAGTTGTGCATACTGATAAATCATCTTGTATCAATCACTCTGCACAACAGAGAAGCAGTTGTACTGTCCTCCCTAAGGAGATACTACTGCTCCAATATCTATAACTAACTCTTTCAGCAAGAGTGACAGACAGCAAAAGCAGGGACGTCAGATTTGTCAGTTTCACGAACAATTGGTTTGTTTTTGTGAACTATAATGTAATAAATGAATAAGGACAACAACTTATGGCAGAGAACATTTTGTTACGTGGAAGGTACAAGTGAGTATGAAAGTAAAGTGAACTAAACAAACATCCAAACACTAAAGCGAAATGAATGCAGTGTCCGATCAGCCTCCAATAAACCTCCACACACACAAACACCGGACCAACACAAAACCAACACACTGACATGCAAAAAAGACAAAGGTGACTGAATAATTATTCAGGAAAAGCAATTACAAAGACAGTTTTGATGGCAATGGATGATAAAATAAATTTAGGCCTAACACATCCAGTGAAGCAATGCACATGTAATCCAAAGTAACGAAAGAATAAAATCAAAATTACAGGAACCAAAGTAAAGTAGAAAAAACAGCAAACAGAAAAGGAATAATCTCACCAACAATAATGAAGTCCCAAATAGAGCCCTGTACTGATGATCAAGGATGAAGGTTTAATGAAAAAAATAGAGTGTCGAGTAGTATCGGGTTGAATGGTACAAAATGGAGACTGAACACACTAACAAGAACAACCCTAAACAGACCTTGAACAGCAACTAAACTTAGACAACAGTGTAAACAAAAAAGAAAAGTTTAGACAAAGTATAAGATTTTGACAAAAGAGTAAATGGATGCACCTGTATATCTAAAATAAAGTTAATGTTACACTGTAATGAACTAATATGCTGTTATTTGTAAAATGGATTCCTCAAGAGAAAACTGAGTCCTCTCCTGGCCTAGCCAGCCTGCTTTAATACCGGTACTGGCTTCCAAGGACCTCTGAGATTGGAGGAGTGGATATCTCAATGAGCCAATGGGGGTAGAGGATGAACAGACGGTGATAGCAAAGAACTATGGGAAATTTAGTTTTAACCTGACCAGGCTACTGACCCTAATAAAAGGGACAGGTGGATGAAACTTACACCCACTTTATGGAGCAAGTGAATTGCTACAATCTCCTGATCACTTGTTTTATCACCAAAGTCCTCAATAATGTGATCCAAGTCATTATTTTATTACTATAACATCTCAAAAAGCTCTGCAAATGTCTTTGATTTTCTTTGAGTGCTGGATGTGAAAGCAGCTCTCTTGTTTGTTTATGTCTGTGTATCTTTGTGGTGCTATGTGTATTGCTCAGATCCACCCCTTTGTTTTCATCTTCTCTTGGCTCCTATCAGTCTCACTCAGCCATTGAAAAGTTTTCTAAGCTTTTTCTGGAGAAAAAAACGACTAGACCTGTGCTTGACATCTTGTTGATGATGTCGGACAGGGTCTGACATCGGACCGGAAAGGGAAAATTGTAATGTCGGACCTGGCCCGACATAGGACCGCAAAAGGTTAAACGTGTAAAGGCACCGGAAATATCCATATTGCCAAATATCAGGGATCCAAAGTGGCCTGCAACCACTAGATCCATTAAACATTTAATAAACCGAAGTAGTACTGTGCTGGTACCTCATGGGTGTGTTGTAACTTCACAGATTATTAATACACACAAATCAACTTCTGTTGTAATTATCAATTTAACAATAAAACAATCTGTTTTTTTTCCTCTCTTGATACATTTAAGTTATGAAACAGGCCCAAAACAAATAAAGGTAAGTTATTCGTTCAGTCAACTGTACTGTTTATTGTGTGGTCTGCCGAGATCAAAAAAATTCAGGTGGTCCATGAACAAAAAAGTTTGAAAACCACTGTTTAAGGCAAAATCATTTATGTGTGAGAGAGAGAGAGAGAGAGAGAGAGAGAGAGAGAGAGCGAGAGAGAGAGAGAGAGAGAGAGAGAGAGAGAGAGAGAGAGAGAGAGAGAGAGAGCACTTGAAGGTGCATGAGATTTAATTACCTGTTGATATAATACAGCCATCAACAGTCAGGTTGAAGGGGATTTCTGACAGGAAACAAAATTGTGTGACTTCATCAAATTTTGATGGATGGCTGTGTATATTTAGCTGCACTCAAAGGAACATGTCACTGTCTCAAGGCCTACCTAGGCACAACAAACATATCTGATGGTTTTAAAAAGGAAAATTTGATTAAAATATTATGTAAAGACACTTGGCAGAAATATTTAGATTTACCAATATTAATTGTGGTTTATGACAAGATGTTGTACTGCTTCCCTTCAAGGCACCTCCCTCTATGACTTACTTCCCAGAGGAGCAATCAGGCACCAACCAAGGGTCGGACTACCAGCTCCCTGTACACACCTGAGACATGAGGTCCTACCCTACTGAAGTATCAGTGGCCAGGTCGGAAGACCAAATCAGAATAGGGGGGGCAAAGATCGGGCTGTATGCGATGAATGACCAGGGACACAGAGGAAGTGTGGAGATCAGTGCTATTTCCTCTTCCATTGTAGGATCCTGTGTTGTGCTGGATAGGGAAGATCAAGTCTGAAGGGAGCTAAATATAAGCCTACCCCAGGACAAACAAACAGATTAGGATACCGTGCAAGGTGGTTGAAAGGGGATTTTGGTAATTATCTTGTAAAAAGTTGTATTCAGTTGTATAAATTCCTGTAATAAGAGATCATTATTTTTACTTACTTGTTTGTATGGTTCCTGTACACTCATTGGAAAGGGCCAGGTGGTCAGTTTGAAATCCAAAATAACCTGTGGGCAAAGGGTTATAAAGATAATTATAAACCTTATACTTCCCTGGAATTAACAGTATTAGACCCTGACATGAACAAACAATTATTTTTTAAATAAGAAAAAATATCTTGCATAAGTGACAGGTAATGCACACGATTCAACTGGCTTTAATTCATGAGGTATTCAATTAATATAGTTCCATACACTATCTCTGCCGTGCGCAGTCATTCATTATATAGCTCTCAATTGTGCAGTTTTGAAGGTTAAAGAAATATTTGTTTGCAAGCCATGCTTTCAGACTGTCTGGCCCTGGGCCATCTCACCCGTAGAGTCTAATTGTCCCTACCCCTTCAATGGGTTTTCCTTGTCAAAAACAATCAGCTGTATCCCCTATTGACTGACATGGTTTCAGGCAGTAAGATGCTTGACCCAGTTACTTTAAGAAAAAAACTTGGAGCAGCAGGTTGTGCTTCCTGTCACTGCAGAGATGGCTTAGCTTGCATGTTGTTTTTCTTTGGATTTGTTGTTATATAATAAGTGTAAGAGAAGCGCTGAACTGCGTCTGCTGTTCCTGTCATTAGCCTGTCTTCACCACAACGCCATCCCACCACAAATATATTGCTACGTGTGCAATTCAATTGTTAGGATGTACAGATGCTTTCAGTTTTCCTGTGTATTATCAGATTACTCGGCTGACTTGTATCCAGCGTCTTCCTGAAATAATGATTTGTATTATTATTTTGCTGGTGTAAATAAGTATTTATAGGTGATAAACTGTATGTTGTTTTCTGTTTATTACAACCTCTTTGTAACACTGAGAGGCACAATTGTGTTTTATTTTAACAAGGCAGAGGAACAAAAGATAATCTCTTCTAAGCCTAGGCTGAGATTCACTCCCCCTTGTTGTTTAAAGCTGTTAAAGTCTCCTGGCTGTTGCTGATTCAATCCCAGCTGCAGCCCTCTCCTCCCCCATTTTATTAAAGGCAGTCCGCTTGATGGGGGGGTTCGTCATGGTCCACCCTGCTGACCTGGCATCATCCACTTTTAGAGGACAGTGGCTTCCTTCTCTCTTTGAGAGCCATAGTCACTAACATCACCCATACTCAAAACAAGTAGTCATGATACTGACATTGAATAATCAACATGCCCATTGTTTACATAGTGGAAAATTGCAATATGGCAATGTTCTCCTCTTTGCTTTTGAGGTGAAAGGTCCCAGATTGGCCTCATCACATGGTGTTTGTTCAGTGCTGTTTTTGAGAACACTGACTGCATGTTATTTGTAGTAGAAAACTCATTTTGGTGTATGGCTAATGCAATAGACCATGCTGTATAACAGATTCTATAACCTATTTTAAAGTTCACCTATTTGCACACGACTGACTGCCTGCTACATATTACTTAGAAAGCTGATGTTCCAATGTTAATTGTGTATTGCATCACCCAGAGACAGCAAGAATGACTAGCATCACGACATGAACTGTGCAGGCTGTTCTTTGTGTATATTATTAACCTGTCTGTAATTCCAAACAGTTCCTGGGATACATTAACTTCTATAGTTTTCAGGAGCCACTAGAACTTCTACAATCTGATTCATAATGTTAATTCGTGCAACAATGCTATACTTCAGCAGATCACATCTTATTCAGTTTTGTTTTGTACCCTGGAGAAAGTGCAGAAAGGTCATGAAATATCTAACTATTTTGTACCCCACTGAACATAAGAACATAAGAACATAAGAAAGTTTACAAACGAGAGGAGGCCATTCGGCCCATCTTGCTTGTTTGGTTGTTAGTAGCTTATTGATCCCAAAATCTCATCAAGCAGCTTCTTGAAGGATCCCAGGGTGTCAGCTTCAACAACATTACTGGGGAGTTGATTCCAGACCCTCACAATTCTCTGTGTAAAAAAGTGTTTCCTATTTTCTGTTCTGAATGCCCCTTTTTCTAAACTCCATTTGTGACCCCTGGTCCTTGTTTCTTTTTTCAGGCTGAAAAAGTCCCTTGGGTCAACACTGTCAATACCTTTTAGAATTTTGAATGCTTGAATTAGGTCGCCACGTAGTCTTCTTTGTTCAAGACTGAACAAATTCAATTCTTTTAGCCTGTCTGCATATGACATGCCTTTTAAGCCCGGAATAATTCTGGTCGCTCTTCTTTGCACTCTTTCTAGAGCAGCAATATCTTTTTTATAGCGAGGTGACCAGAACTGAACACAATATTCAAGATGAGGTCTTACTAGTGCATTGTACAGTTTTAACATTACTTCCCTTGATTTAAATTCAACACTTTTCACAATGTATCCGAGCATCTTGTTAGCCTTTTTTATAGCTTCCCCACATTGTCTAGATGAAGACATTTCTCAATCAACAAAAACTCCTAGGTCTTTTTCATAGATTCCTTCTCCAATTTCAATATCTCCCATATGATATTTATAATGTACATTTTTATTTCCTGCGTGCAGTACCTTACACTTTTCTCTATTAAATGTCATTTGCCATGTGTCTGCCCATTTCTGAATCTTGTCTAGATCATTTTGAATGACCTTTGCTGCTGCAACAGTGTTTGCCACTCCTCCTACTTTTGTGTCGTCTGCAAATTTAACAAGTTTGCTTACTATACCAGAATCTAAGTCATTAATGTAGATTAGGAATAGCAGAGGACCTAATACTGATCCCTGTGGTACACCGCTGGTTACCACACTCCATTCTGAGGTTTTTCCTCTAATCAGTACTTTCTGTTTTCTACATGTTAACCACTCCCTAATCCATGTACATGTGTTTCCTTGAATCCCAACTGCGTTCAGTTTGAGAATTAATCTTTTGTGCGGGACTTTGTCAAAAGCTTTCTGGAAATCTAAATAAACCATGTCATATGCTTTGCAATTATCCATTATCGATGTTGCATCCTCAAAAAAATCAAGCAAGTTAGTTAGGCACGATCTCCCTTTCCTAAAACCATGTTGACTGTCTCCCAGGACCCTGTTACCATATAGGTAATTTTCCATTTTGGATCTTATTATAGTTTCCATAAGTTTGCATATAATAGAAGTCAGGCTTACTGGTCTGTAGTTACCTGGTTCAGTTTTGTTTCCCTTTTTGTGGATCGGTATTACGTTTGCAATTTTCCAGTCTGTCGGTACCACCCCTGTGTCAAGAGACTGCTGCATGATCTTGGTTAGCGGTTTGTAAATTACTTCTTTCATTTCTTTGAGTACTACTGGGAGGATCTCATCCGGCCCAGGGGATTTGTTTATTTTAAGAGCTCCTAGTCCCTTTAACACTTCTGCCTCAGTTATGCTAAAGTTATTTAAAACTGGATAGGAACTGGATGACATGTGGGGCATGTTGTCAGTATCTTCCTTTGTAAAAACTTGTGAAAAGTAATCATTTAACATATTTGCTATTTTTTTTTTCTTCCTCTACGATTTTGCCATTTGTATCTCTTAAACATTTAATCTCCTCTTTGAATGTTCTCTTGCTGTTGTAATATTGGAAAAACATTTTGGAATTGGTTTTAGCTCCCTTAGCAATGTTCATTTCTATTTCTCTCTTGGCCTTTCTAACTTCCTTTTTGACTTGCGTTTGCAGTTCTGTGTACTCTTTCTGCGTACTTTCTTTTTGGTCCTTTTTTAATGCTCTGTAAAGTGCCTGTTTTTGCTGAATATTTTTTAAATTGATCTATTGAACCATTTTGGCAATTTAGTTTTACATTTAGATTTGTCTACTTTAGGGATGTAATTGTTTTGTGCCTCTAGTACTACATTTTTGAAGAACAGTCATCCTTCTTCTGTGGGTGTTTTCTCTATTTTACTCCAATCTACTTCTGTTAGTCTCTGTTTCATACCTTCATAGTTTGCTTTTCTAAAATTGTAAACCTTAGCTTTAGTCTTTACTTTTGGGGATTTAAAAAACACTTCAAATGAGACCATGTTGTGGTCTGAGTTTGCCAGTGGTTCTCTGACCTCTGTTTTAGTTATTCTATCTTCATTATTTGAAAAGACTAAATCAAGGCATGCCTCCCCTCTAGTGGGTGCCTTCACAAATTGTGTTAGAAAGCAGTCATTTGTCATTTCCACCATTTCTATTTCATCCTTCGCGCTACCCACCGGGTTTTCCCATTTTATTTGGGGGAAGTTGAAATCCCCCATTAGTATGGCTTCTCCTTTGCTACACACATTTCTAATGTCATTGTATAACAGATTATTGTGCTCACCGTCTGAATCTGGCGGTCTATAGCATGCTCCTATTATTATGCCTTTTGAATTTTTGTCTGTTATTCTGACCCATATTGATTCGGTTTTATTTTCTTTGTCCAGGTTTAACACCTGGGCTTCAAGACTGTTTCTTATGTATAGCGCTACCCCTCCTCCTCTTCTGTCCTGCCTGTCTTTCCTATACAGTGTATACCCACAAATATTATATTCGTCCCCATCACTCTCAGATAACCACGTTTCTGTAACACCTATCACATCATAGTTACCTGTTAGTGCAGTAGCTTCAAGTTCTAGAATTTTGTTTCTGATACTTCTAGCATTTAGATAAATAGATTTAATGGTTGTCTTACCTGAGTTGTTGTTCTTGTTTTGATGCGGTCTCCCTTCTGTTTTTTTGTTGATTTCTCCCCCCTTCCTTTCTAGTTTAAATGCTTCCGAACCTGCTCGAGGATCTTTTCTCCGAGTAGACTAGTTCCCTTGTTATTTAAATGCAGTCCATCTGGATCTTTTCTCCGAGTAGACTAGTTCCCTTGTTATTTAAATACAGTCCATCTAGTATGGTCTAATTCTTTCTCTTTATGGGGCGCTGTTTAGGAATCAAATCTCTCGCAGTGCTGCTGCTGGCAGTGGTGTTATACCTGCGCCTGGTCACATTGTCAGGTTGGGCCTATCATAAATCAAGTTTGAAAATAAATAGATTAAAATGTGACTTTTATATTTTCAAGGTGGTAATCATTAGCTTTTACAAACAAACTATACATTACATATGGTTTAAATTACATATGTAATTTAAACCATATTTACACATAAATAATAGGTGTATAAAATAAACAAAAATATAAACCATCCAAACACAATCGTTATTCAGCCTAAAAGTAACTGTATTCTGAATCTCCAATCAAAAAGAATATTGATAAATTTTCACATTCTGGGGTTTTAAAAGAGCATTCACATTTCCACTTTAAAAATGGGAACCCATTCAGCATGAAAACAGCACTTGAAATAAAGGTAAGTTTGAACTTCAAATAAAATCGGAAACTTATCACAAATAAAGGTATTATGTTTTAGTGGATAATTATATGGTTATTTATGGATTATGAATTAATTAATTTGTGGACATATTTTAGAATACAAAACAGGAATTTACATATATTTAATATCTATTTTCCCTACACATAGATATGCGCAAGAGAAAAGTTAAGCCCACATTGGCACTCCTACCCAGGTCCCGACCCAGGTTCTGGCTACCCGGGTCACAATCCCGCGTAGTGTGACTCCACATACCCGGATCGTACCTGGGTTGAGCCGGGTCCCATCGACCCACCTCAGGATGTGGGTTGACGCGTTTTGACCTAGGCTAAGCGAGACAAATTCATGATGGCCGTTCGTAAGCCGACGAAATAACAAACAGCCACGTCAGGCATGAAGAATCATTTGCTCTAATCAATATTTGGGCTGATGGTTCAATCCAGAGAAGCTTGGATAGAAGCATCTGTAACAAGCTGCTTCCGGGGCATTGATACGTGCATAAGCAATGTGAAATCACGTAGCCAACCCGCATGACATTGCGTTCTGACACAGGTAGAGCATGTCAATGTGAAAGGGGCTTAAGTAACAGGGATCACCACCTTGCCACATACACTTATATAATACCATGCCACTACACATATATAATACCATGTGTGGTAGAGTGTAGGGAAAAGTTATAGAGTGGCCATATGTTGGTCCCCAAATAGTGCACAGTTTATACCCTGTATAACACAGCAAAGAAATCCCAGAGGGTTTTGAACCTGGCCAATCAAAAGCTAACCCTGGTTAATGCAACACACCTGCTGCTAATTAAAGAAGGTAATTAAAGAGCTTTGAGGAGACTGTTTGTTGGTTGGCTGGGAAATGGTAGAGATCGGTGTGCAGGAGACTGTAAAAAAGAAAGAAGGTACTATATTTTGGGAAGACTGGTTTAAGTATCGGTAAAAGACTTAGTTGTCCGATATTTAGTTAGAACTGAAAAAAGGTTTAGTTAAGACTCCAAAGGGAAATTTGGATTGTGTTTGTTTTTTGTTTCACACAGCGTACGTCTTGTCAGAGGACACTGTTATCAATAAAAGTACAGGCCACACCCTGTTTGAACTTGAAATACTGTTTTCTGCAATGACTCATTTACAAGACAGCGGTCAAGATCCTGGAAATGGCAATATTAATACAAAGAGTACAATATGTGATGCTTTTGTGCCACCCCCTGAGGTCAAATCATTGAAATGTATCATAGATTGCAATTTTATTACAGCATTTGTTGAGAAGTTTAAACAGAGAAATGAACCCACTGAGAAGTAACATTTTGTTCACAGCTGTCTTTTATATTAGCAGTAGGAATATGCACAGTCCAAATGAAATGAGAACATGTATTTCCTTTAAGCATTGCCAAACACTGTAGAGATAGAATACACTCATCATTTACCATAACTGTTGTGTATTTACTAAAGAGCAGCTCCTTCAGTGGAAACATTTCGTGCACACTGCCAGGCACACAGCATTCATACCCCAAATCTAAAGAAATATAAACATGCACCACAGGATTTGGAAAGCTGAAGCTTGAAGTTATTCGCTCTAGTTAGGTTACTATGCATAGACCAAATTTGAATGTGAACTGTATTTAAAGCTGAAATGAACTACTGATGCTCAAATGTGAACCTGGAAAAACTGTGAACTGGGCAAAGTTGAAAAACAAAAACGGCACCTACGTGAGTCACAAACACAGGCACATCAACCACACAACTGAATAGTATTGAGGAACAGTGTTCTTAGCACTCCATTCCAACCACAGGATGACAGGGGCCTGTACGCACATTAAAGAATACGAGCAACACATTGACGATTAGCTATTCAATCTAATGTGCTTCAGTGCGAGTACTGACGGCTTTTCTGTTTAGCTCTCAGGCTGACATAACAAATCACTGACCACATAGTTATGTGCAAAACATAGTAAAAAAGCCCATTGTACCACCTGCAGCTGCTTTAATTGAAATGCTTCCGTGAGCAGGTCAGTCTACTTTTATTGAGCAATGAAGTTCCATTTACTGTGCATGTTTTGAAGAGTTGGCTTTCTATCAGTACAGTTATTAAATTCAAGTGTAATGGTATTACTCATCGTCATAGTGAAATATAGTAAGTAATAGAGTAAAAGTAATGGACTATAATAAACTTGCATAATGAACGAGAATGTAGCATGTGTCTGGGCTTTCAGTGATCAGACTATGCTTTAATATCATCTGAGCCTTAAAACAAAAGTTAGAGTCTAAGCTTTATACAAATGTATTAGTTGTACTCTGAAAACCAGTACATTAGTTCACTTACTGATCAGCTGCTCACCAGCAGGAAAGATGTATTTATAAAACACTATCGTTGCAGTGTAGCTATCATGCTGGTGTGAAATATCTCATCTCATGTCGTTCCTTAGCTCAAATTGGAACTGATTCTATGAGAGAAAAAAGAAAGTGCCTTGATTTTTTTTTTTTTTAAATTAAACAGTACATGGTGTTCAATCCTTGTTTTGTTAGACAGATACAGGGCAGTATGACCCATACCACTTCAAAATCTGTCAGTGAACCTGCTGTCTGGAACTGAGTGAAAGCTCATCTAAATCCAGGAGTATAATACAGTGAAGAGTGCAAAAATCACAATGAGACCGTCCATAAATTACAATTTCTCTATTTGATTTTGATAAGCAATAATTTCATTGCCCTCAACTTTCAGAGAGGTAATTTCTTCAGCAGGGTCAGTTTTAGGGCTATAAAATCTGAATGAACGAAATAATATAATCCAAGGTCTTTAAGTACTACCAAGTTGTTTGCTTTTTTGTTTTTTTATTAATGAAATGGAATTCTCCTAAAGTCTGGAGAATGTTTTGAAAATATCGCCCACAGTGAAATTGGCATTGACACCCCAATATGTGATTTAACGTGTTTCACAGAAGACTATCCAAGTACTACCACTCCAGTGGTGCTTAAATCCAATGAGCAGTCCTCCAAGGTCTGTACCAGAAACAGGGTTGGCTCACAGTTAACGACACCACATAGTGTGCAGGGTGTGTCTTTAGCCCCTTTCACACTGACACTTGTACCCGGGTCTGGCCCCAGGTTCTGGCTACTCGGGTCACAATTCCACATAGTGTGAAACCAGGTACCTGGGTCATACCTGGTTTGACACACCTCAGGATTTGGACTGATGAGTTTTGACCCAAGTTGAGCAAGACAAAATGCATGACGGACATTTGTAAGCCAAAGAAATAACAAACAGACATGCCTTTATCAAAAGCAGTGTGAAATCGCCAGTGTGAAAGGTGCTATACAGTCTGTAAAGCATTGTTCCGCATCCTGCCTGTGCAAAGTTGATGGTATTTGTTTGGGATTCCACAGGGAGCATTGTAAGGACTCTGATGATCCCGAAGGTTAGGGAGGCAAAATCATCAGGGACTGTTTCTCTTCATTGCGCTACAGTGCACCCTGCTAGCCAGCGCCAGGTGAGCTCAAGTGAACACCAGCAAAGCTGTTGCAAATGTGAATGAGAAGAAAAGCCTTTGTTGTCACCCCTTTAAACCTGCATATTACAAGGACAGACCAATACACCTCTAAATGGGGTTCCATGTACCAAATTGATTTGTGAACTGCGTTTATGGCTAGGTCCTCCGTAGTATCTCACAATGGGGTTCCAATTTGAAATACTAAAGGAAGACATTGAAAAAGCCATCAAGTAGAAACAGTTTTCATTGAATTTATTCATTTTGTTTTGCATGGCTAACGAAAAATTACAGAAAAAGGGAGAGAAAATAATGCATTATGAACATGCATTATGAACATGATACCTTTTACTACACTAGGTGAAATACATCTGTTTTGAAATTCTAGCTTTGAAGTGGTCTTGCACTTTAAGTAGTCTTGAATTAAATTGTGCCCACCCATTCAACACATGCTTTACTGTCATTGATTTTAAATTTGACTGACATGCTTTCAGCCAATAACATGCTTTGACCCACAAGACACTGCTGAGAGTGACATAGTTCCCACCCCTTCAATGCCTTTTTTCGTTCACCAACCATTTGCTTCCCTTACTGAATGACATGATTTGTAGCCAGCAGGCTGCTTTGACACTGCTCATTTGAAGTGACCTAGGAAGGAAAACAGTAGCAACCTTCCTGAAAGTCAGGCAAGCAAACTCAGGAGTTTCTTTAACCTTGTGTAATAACAGGTTTTAAAATACTAATAAAAACATATCTGCTAAAACACCTATTTCTTTCAAAATCTATCTCAAATTCATGTAGATCGTCCGATTACATTTTTTTATTCTGTTCCCTTATGTTTTTATAAGTAGATGTTAAATGCTTTGAAAATGGGTTCAAATTGATCAGCTAAAGGTATTTATATTAGTAAGCAACAGAACCACCTAGTGCACACCAGTTTATTGTCAGATGAAAATAAGTGGCAGATCACTAGATGTTGCTGTCGCTTACTTCTTTAAAGGCTCTTTGGCTGCTCTAGCTAATGTAACATATCTAGGCTTGCTACTATTCGATTTACATTTTTTTTGCCAAATCGACGATTAATATCGATGTTTATTTTTTAAAGAATTTACAGGTTTTTTTTTTCTATCTTTATTTTCAATTCAAGCAGAGCATGGGTGAAATTGACCTTTATGCTTAAAAAAAAAAAACTTTTTATGCTATTGAGAAACGTGTCATTTAGAGAAACCCCTTTATCATATTCAACATGCAACAAAACCATGGTTACAAACATTCTAATTGAAATAACGTTTGATCACAGCAAAGCTATACCTTGTGAAGCTAAAGTTCCGACACAGATTAAAAAATGGTCTCAAATAAACCGCAGAAAACACAGCATATGAAATGTATTACATTTACACAGACTTTTATAGCGTACATTTACAAGTAAAAATAAAACGAACAGAACAAAACATTAGATAGCTGAATAGAACTAACTTGCACTTATTATTCTGAGCTCTGCCCCTCTCCTGCTTCAGCAATCAGTGACTGGAGTCAAGGAAGACTGGCCTGCTTCATCCTGCCGTAGAGACTTCAGCCATTGGTCCATGTGCACAATATTTATTAAGTGTTTTCCTCTTGCACCCCATTTTCAAATCAAACTAGTAACTGTCACTGTATATACCTATAATAGCAAAAGCTTACAGGCGCTGTAGCTAGCAAATGAAAGTACAGTCGGTCTTGATGACTGACAGTCCTTTCAACAAATGAGAGCATTCTAGCGCAGCTTCAGCCAATGAGATCTGTCAGAACAGGATGAAATGACTGATGGTGAAACTACACTAGCCTATAAAGGAACCACTGAGTTGACTGACAGCAACCCCTTGCCATTCAGAGCGGAACAGATACGGGACAGGCAGCAAGTATAAAAACTACACAAACTAGAGATGACTTCTAAATGATTATTTTTGGTAAAAAAAAAAAAAGTGGTAAAACCAGTGAGTGATTTTACAGACATTTATCCTATATACATTTATTTCAGTTGAACTCATACTTTTGGGAACTCTACGTTTAACGAGCTTTATCAATTAAAATCGAAAAGTAGCAAGCCTACATATATCTATGACAGGCAATTAGAACTGGTGAGCAGGTCCTGAACTCATGTGAAGCACCAGCAAAGATATCAGAAAAAAAAAAACAAGCCAGTGCTTAAGGGATGTCATGAAAAGAAAGACATTAAAAGGACATTACTGTCCACTGGAGCTCGGTAATGCATAGAAAGAAAGACATTGGAAGGACATTACTGTCCACTGGAGATCATTAATGTTTACAAATGAAGCTTGTCTTATTAGAGAATTTGAACTGTTTGAATGTAGTTACAGATTTCCTTAATTTGACGAGTTTAAGGCGCTTTCAAAATCTTGATTTATTACTGATATTGCCTTCCACTAGAAAAATAACAAGTAGACATGTGCCTCAGTACATTCTTGAATTAACCCTTCTATTATGTTTTGGGTCAATTTGACCCAACACTCGTTTCCATCGACCTTAAAAGTTACTTTTTAATTCACCTATTATATTTTTAGATTTCTTAGGTTGGGGTTACTGATCATGTATACAAACACAATGCCTCAGGTCAATGAGGTCTTTATCTATGTAGTTCAGTATGCATGAAGAAAATAAAATGCTTTCACTTGGTCATTTTGTAACATGGGTAGCATCTCCATGTATGAATCAAGGTAGGCTGTCAAATTCCAATGTCACCTACATGGTTCCTGGGCCTTCTATGTATGCTCTTACCACATTCATGATACAGAAATGAAAAAAAAAAAAAAGACTAATAAGAATTTAATTTTTAAAGTCGAAAAATATAATATTCTTTATGATGTCAGTGTCCATGTTTACACCCATACTATATTTCTTTGTGTTTTATTTATTTTATTTGGTCTCCACAAAAGGAGCAAAAAGTATTTTCTTTTCATGACTAGCTTCAGTTGTTGTTTTTTTTTTTTTTTTTTTTTTTTTTATGTACTTGCTCTGTATTCGTGTCGATGTGCATACTTTGTTTGACTCGAATACTCTTCTTTAGTGTGATGTCACATCCTCGGATTTTGTTGCTAGGTGGTTCCAAACAAACAGGTGAGTCTATAGTAAAAGTAATTTGTGCGTTTTAAAACATCTGTACAAATTGTATAGTAAGAGGTCATATTTTAATATAAATCAAATTACAGCTAGTAAACAGCATGGTGCAGTATGTGTATGTGTGAAAACAACGCAGGCCCTGGGCTGGCCTCATCGCGTCAGTGCTACTAGGTCAAGCGTGTAAAGGAGCTACGGTTGCTAAGCATAACTGTAGTAGATCAAACAATGTCGGTTTTAAGCGGTAGCAACTGGGACGATGCAGAAATGAAGCCTTAGTGCTCCATTTTATTCAACGCTTGTCAGGCACGTCAGGTCCAATTTATTTTCACACGCGCTGTTTATTTTACATGTGCTGTTTTGATTTTTTTTTTGAGAAAAACAGGTTTAAAAGGCAGTGAATCGCAAAAGGACACTCAGTACTGTATCTCCAGCCAAGCCCCATCCCTTGTTCACTGTATTTTTCACATACCCCTTTATAGACTTGCATACTGATAAATCCTCTCCTGATCACTTGTTTTATCACAAAACCCCTCAATAATGCGATCCAAGTCATTTTTTTATTACTATAACATCTTAAAAAGCTCTGCAAATGTCTGTGATATTCTTTCTCCTTTATATATATATATATATATATATATATATATATATATATATATATATATATATATATATAGTACCTTACAAAAGTATTCAGACCCCTGACCAATTCTCTCATATTACTGAATAACAAATGGTACACTGAAATTTCGTTCTGTTTGATATTTTATTTTAAAATACTTAAACTCAAAATCAATTATTGTAAGGCGACATTGGTTTTATGTTGGGAAATATTTTTTAGAAAAATAAAAAACTGAAATATTTTGCTTGCATAAGTTTTCAACCCCCACACATTAATATTTGGTAGAGCCACCTTTTGCTGCAATAACAGCTTTAAGTCTTTTGGGGTAAGTATGTACCAGCTTTGCACACAGTGTCGGAGTGATTTTGGCCCATTCTTCTTGGCAGATTTGCTCCAGGTTGTTCAGGTTGGTTGGACGACGCTTGTGGACCGCAATTTTCAAATAGTGCCACAGATTCTCAATGGGATTGAGATCAGGACTTTGACTGGGCCACTGTAGGACATTCACCTTTTTGTTCTTGAGCCACTCCAATGTTGCTTTGGCCTTGTGCTTGGGATCATTGTCCTGCTGAAAGGTAAATTTCCTCCCAAGCTTCAGTTTTTTAGCAGACTGAAGCAGATTCTCTTGCAGTATTTTCCTGTATTTTGCTCCATCCATTCTTCCTTCAATTGTAACAAGATGCCCAGTCTCTGCTGATGAAAAGCATCCCTACAGCATGATGCTGCCACCACCATACTTCACTGTAGGGATGGTGTCTTAAGGCATGGGCAGTGTTAGGTTTGCGTCACACTTAGCGCTTTGAGTTTTGGCCAAAAAGCTCTATCTTGGTCTCATCTGACCACAAAACCTTTTCCCACATCACAGCTGGGTCACTCTCATGCTTTCTCATGTGCTTTCAGATGGTACTTTTTGAGTAACGGCTTCTTTCTTGCCACCCTCCCATACAGGCCAGTGTTATGCAGAGCCCTTGATATGGTTGACTAGTGCGCCATTACTCCACTCCCAGCCACTGAACTCTGTAGCTCCTTCAAAGTGATTGTTGGCCTCTGTGGCTTCTCTCACAAGTCTCCTTCTTGTTTGAGCACTGAGTTTTGAGAGACGGCCTTTTCTTGGCAGTGCCTGGGTGGTGTGATGCAGCTTCCACTTCCTGATTATTGATCCAACTGTGCTCACTGAAATATCCAAACACTTGGATATTATTTTGTACCCTTTCCCTAATCTATGCATTTGTATTACTTTATCTCTAACTTCTGTAGAATGCTCTTTGGTCTTCATTTTCCTTCAGATTCACAGCCTTACCAATGATCCTTCAACAGTGGGGTTTTTATCCAGAAAATGTGACAGCAACTTTAATGGTTCACAGGTGGAGGCCAATGGTAAGGTAATTGTGTCCTCATTAGGGCAATTTCTTTCATCAGTGCAAACTGGGAGCTTCCACAGCACAGGGGTTGAATACTTATGCAAGGAAGATATTTCAGTTTTTTTTTTTTTTTTCTTAAAAATATTTCCCAACATAAAACCAATGTCACCTTACAATAATTGATTCTGAATTTCAGTGTTTAAAAATAAAATATCAAACAGAACGAAATTTCATTGTACCATTTGTAATTTGGTAATATGAGAGAATTGGTCAGGGGTCTGAATACTTTTGCAAGCCACTGAGTGTGTGTGTGTATATATATATATATATATATATATATATATATATATATATATATATATATATATATATATATATATATATATACACACACACACATACATACACACACACATACACATACATTTCAGATTGTAGCTATGATTGTAAATCTCAATATTGATAAATAATGTATACGATGTTGCATATTCAGTCACCATTCAGGCGGGACAAAACAACTGCTACTGAACCACCACTCAGAGGAAATCATTTTGTGGACTTTGGGTGGTCAGTTTCTTATTTTCCTTGCTTACCTAATGAGTCATTAATTACCTACTGAATTTCAGTTAGATTATTATTTTTGACAGAAACTTCCGGTCATAATATCAGCACTCACTTTTAAAAATATATAGAGTAATAAGCAATCTGGGCGATTCTGACAGAGATCGAACGACGCTTGTTGTTAGATCTCCCTCCTGATCTGATAGGTTGCCAGATAAAGAGAACAGAGTACCCTGTACTAAAAGGCATGACACTTTATTCACACAAGTAGGTGGAAGTCGACCGACTAGAGAAGGGGTGGAGCTACGGTACCCAAACTCAATGACCCGGATGGGAAACGACGTGGCATCCGTGGATTTGAAGATCGGATGCGCTCGTTAACAAAGGGGTCATGAGGGAGGGTATAAAAGAGGAGGGTAGCGAAGTAATCTGTTCCGTTGTAAATGGTTAGAATATAACCTAAAAGCATACCTTGCAAAAGTAAAAAAATATGACCACGTCAGCTTACAAGATCAAGTTCAACTGAATGGGGTCTTGCTCTGGACTTATATAGGTTTTTCCCTCCATTGAATACATCAGGAGTCTTAATTTAATCTGATCATTAATTAAATCTGATCATAAATCTGCCTTGACAGTTCTTATCTTTGAGTTAATGATATATTCTAAAAGGATCCGGTCAGCTCTTTATTAAAATAAATTGGAATTATATAAAAAAAAAAAAAAAAAAAAAAAAAAAAAACATTCAGAATTAATTGTATATAACTCCTTTCCAAAATATTGCTACAATATAATATGGGGAATATGTATCAAAATCGATCGTCGCAGCACTAAATTAGCAGTCTTTAAAGTAACGCTCTGCCAAGGCACAAATTTTACTCCATCTCAAATATATTAACTGGCCCAAAATGAATGAGGCACCGCTAAAACTGGTACATTTAAATGCGAAAATTCTGCTGTGCTGGTGTTCTGAAGCCCTCAAAATGGGGTGCTGGTAGCACAGATTAACAGACTAATCTGAAAGATAGCACCTCCCTCTCCAAATGGCTGCCTCAATTGAACAATATGTAGGTCATTTGGAGAGGCAATGACCTGCGTTGATTATTATACAATGGATAAAACCAAATGTATATAATGAAAAGGATATAATGAACCAAGTTTATTATACAAACAATTGTACATAATGAAATAGCTGGTACGGAGCTACAATTTAATCCTCAGGGAGATGAGAAAGGGTAATACAGACCCTAAATACTCTCCTTTCTTCTCTGTACTCTACACTTTCCATCATAAGAAATGCCCCTGAAAATTCACGATATCACGAATTAGGCAGAAATTGTGCATTTGACTGCCTACCATAAGAAATAAGCATTTTATTTTCCTTACAGTATTTTACATTACTGTACTCTTCACCTCCCCTGTTGATTTCATTCTTTTATCAAGTAGAAACAGCGCTACAGTAGCTGTACACGGTCTAGCTCAACGACATACATTTGGTTACTACGGCAACAGGTCAACCAAATACTGGTTTCATGGCTGGTGAATTCCTCATACTGTACAATTACATTTCTACATACTACTAATGTACAGTGTGTATTAAGGAAAGCACAAAAGCTTCGTTTTTGTCATTTCAGGTTTGCAGTTAACGTTTGTCCTGTGTTTTATATTTTGAGATTAGAGGCAGCAAAACAAGCTATGGGAATTACACGGTCATTTTAATTTATGTGTCAACATATGTTTTAAAGGTTTACAATACTCGAAAATGTTGCTGAATATGTCATTCAAGGTTGTTTGTAAAAAATCTATTTTGTTTGCTTGTTACTTTTTTTTTTTTTTTGTCATGTTTCCAGCAAAAGTTTGTTACAATTTTAAAGATTATTTCAATAAAATTGAGCTATAATGCACATTTTTAAAGAGCTGACTCAGTAGCTAGGCAAAATGTTAAAATGTTTCAGTCTTCAGGTGATGTTCTTGATGAACAATCAATGATAACACATTTTAGGCAACTTATATCAGTAGAACATAATGTAAATACAAAATGTGTGTGTTTTTTTTTTTATAAAATGTCAGTGTCATAACACCTTGTGAATTTTTTTTTTTTTTTTTTTTTTTATTTATTTTTTATTGTCATTGAATTTCTTTTAAAAATACAGTGAATTTTCCAGGCCCCTATGACTGCTACCATAATGCTCTTTCCTATCAGCTGCTTTCTAACTTTTTCTTTGTACCCAAATAAGCAATTTGAAATAGGTCTTATCTGTGGACCTTTTTAAGGCCGGCACTGGTGTTCTATCACTTCATAGATCTAATTTTAATATCAGTCTTAATTTACAAATGAGCCCCACCTATAATTTGTCCATGCATATAATTAAGGCTTGACACGTTTTAAATGCATGGCTAATGAGTGGTGGAGCGCATTGCACAACAGAACGCATTTTGGCGGACCTAACCAGGCCTTAACTTGCCAAAAGTGTCATGATACATACAGGGCAATTTTAAGGCCGGCATAAATTCGGCGCTATGGCCTTAATGCCGTAGCAAACGCTTAATACATGTTCCCCTTTGAGTTGTTTATGCCATCTAAAACATTTCTTTCTCACTAATACTTGTTCGATAACAAAACTCAACTGATTGTTAATTTGGTAATTGGATTTGTTTTTTGCTCCTTTATTCATACAGTTAAAATGTAATGTAAAATGCAGGACTGTTGTTAGGAGTTTGAAATCCAACTTACAGACAAAAGTGACTGTTGTAAGTGAAGATAGTAATGAGGACTATGTTTTAGATGTAGAACATGAGAAAGTGGCATTAGCAAAATAGAAATGCCAAAAACAAAGGAATGTGAACCAGCAACATAAAATCAAGTGATTGTTTTGCCAAAGTTAAAACAGATGAAGACCGAAATATCATTGACAGCGATCAGTTTTCAAGAAGTAGGCTGTAAGTTTGTTTGAACGATGGTTAAAGCCAGGAATGAAATGTAAAAGCTGAGTTTAAATCTAACGTCTGTGTAATTGATGGAGATCTTCAAAGTAATGATTCAATTTTTGTTCCTGAACCTGTGCAGAAGATATGTGAAATATAAATTAGAAGGGGGTGTTTATGTGGAAATTAACTGTGTGGTATAATGTTGGTAAAATTGTAGAAGGGAGGTACATAGGACCCTGAATAGTAGTCTTTACCAAGGAATGTAAGAGAGTTTCACCTCTTGGGTGATGCAGCATACCTTCTTGATGCTGACTTACACCTTTCAGAGATAACGGGCACCTCTCCTGGAGATTTAACACAAGCCACAGTTCCACACGAGTGCACATCAAGAGGGCATTTGGGCTTTTGAAGTGCAAACGGAGGCTGTACCATTTAGACAAGACATTACTACACAGAATACCATCAGTGATAGCAAGTGCTTGCATATTGCACAATTGTATATTTATTAACAAATCCCTAGATGATGAGTACCAACACACAATTGATGAGTTTTACTGCCAGGGCAAAAAAACCCATAATACTGCAGATGAAAGTCGACTGGCACGACGCTGTATAGCAGAAGACAAGAGGGATGAAACTGCAAACAGGCTTTCATTTATTTATTTTTTTAACATTTTTTAAGTGTTTTATATATATATATTTTTTGAATACGTAGCAATGAGAATTGGTAAAATTTATGTGCTATTTTCCCTAAAGAAAAAAAATTGAATTATTCAAATATTTTTTTCATGATGTTTTACTTGTTTGCTACCAAAGTAAGTGTGAAAATAACTAAAGGACTTAAGAAAAAAACGCACTTAACTGTATATATGAAACATCTCATAGTGTTTGAAAGCTAGAACAAAAATAATGGAGTCACTGTATGTTTTTAAACACAAACAAAATAAATACCTATGCCAAAGACTGTGCCACTTACCTGCCATGTGACAGTCGTTGTTGTTTCTAAGGACTTTTGCCACCATCACCCATGTTTCTATATGTTTAATTACTGGACTCTCAAATTTTTCCTTGATGCCCCTCCATGTATCAATAATTAACATGAGAGCTGCATGAGGCCAAGTAAATGCACCTGGAACAAGTGTACCTATTTTATCTGTCTACCTGTTTATTTATGTCTCTCTGTCTACCCCTCTCCCTAAGATATACACATACAATCTTGTAGAATCTTTGTATTAAATTTGTAACATAAACACAGATGTGTAAATCAGTTTAGTATAGAGCCTACCACTGTTTGCTGTTGTGCAGTGATCAGGTCCTGGATTTTTAACACAGTGATTGTCCTGCTAACTTGATAAAACTACCATTGCTCAGAACTAGAGGTGTTAAGCCTTTCCCTTCAAGGACACCCATGACAGATTCTTCTGTGACCTGTCCACCTACAGATGCATAACAGTAAAAAGCATGCTTAATACATTACAATATATGTATTGAACATATTGCAATACATGTATTATTACTAAATAATTTATGTATAAAAATTTATGTTATCTATGTATGTTATTTAATAGCAAATTGTTAAGTTTTAAACAGTTAAAAAAAAAAAAGTAGGGATAGTCTAACATTCTGTTGAGATTATAATCAGATACTAAATTTAGTTTTGCACTGTATTATAGAATGTATTATTATTATCCTCCACAACATTATTATTATTAGAGGTTTCTAGCTGACGATGTGGATATTTTGTAAGGCAAAATGTAACATTTTTAAATGGAACACTATCATGTAAACATGTTTCGGCTGATGAAGGCTGAAAACCGAAACATGTTTGTTCTCGAGTACTGGAATACGTCTCCTGGTAGGAAAGATATTTCAGAAAATCAGTATATTCCAGTGCTTGAGATTATAAAACGAAATATTGACACACCCATAACAACCTAAATTACATACACAAACAGATGTTGTAACCTCAAAAATAGGCAAAATTTGTGAAAGGAAACACTACAATAAAATATCTTTGAATGTTTCTCATAAAATGATTCAAGCTAAATTTAATGCTTTGATATTTTTATCTGAAAATATATTTTTTACTTTTAAGGATGTTTTACACAGTAATCACTCAACAATTTGTATGCAGTACCAGTTGATTAAAAAAAAAAAAAATAAAAAACTTACACGGTTCACTTCATGACTTTCAGGTGGTAGGTTTTCACATACTGTATCCGCATTCACATGGCAAGCCAGCCATTGGCCAGGTCTGTGGCTTCTCCATCACTTAGGGAACTGAAAATGCTCAGTTTGGTTTTTGATTTTTGTTGAGGGACAGGTGATGAGTGCAGCTTGCTTACGATCTGCCCAGCCTTACTGAACAGTAAATCAGACCTGAGAATAGCGAAGGAAGCTCTGTGCTCAGTTAAACTTACAACCTTTACTTAGGGGGACAAAAGATCATAATAACAAATACTGATGCACAAGCTTGGCTATCGATAGTGGTCAAACGATGCAATTTATTAATAAATCGATGTATCACTTCAGCCGAACAGTTGATGTTTAGACCTTTTTCTTTGGGTATAAGCTTTTCCCTCAATTTCTTCCTGATCCCCATTCTTTTGTTAAAGGTATCAGACAGATCAAACCACTCAGATTTGTCTTATTTCCCCAACCAACACTTTTGGGGGTACTAAAAATAAAGAAATACATTGACAATACTGTGGTCATTCCAATCTAGTTTCAATGGGTTAAAATAGGCTTGAAATCTACAGTTACAACATTGTTGTAAACTTAGGTTATGGCTATTAACCCTTCGAGTAGTACGAATGTACCAGTACATTCTGCACCTTTAAACATGAATTATTGAGCCTACAAAATCCGTGATCACATGATATTGTAACACTAGGTTTCTGCAACACCTTGCATTGGTCTCTTGTGCCCTCCATTAGATATTGATTGAATTACATATAATTATCCCAGTCACAAAAATGTCAAAAAGTGTTTGTACACCTGGACTGGTATAACCGTGGTCTTGTTTACGGTTGCCGGTACTCAAGCCACGGACAACCACGCCCTCTGTGGGCTGAAATAAATCAGTGCGCCTGAGCAGCGTTACAATTAAAAGTTCTGTCTCCTTGTCAGTGAATTGCCCACCACCCTTCCACAAGTAGTAATACTGAATTCAGATTCCTATTTAAATTCAAATGCATACAATTCTTCCATTGAATTGGATATCAGTGAGTGTGTCAGTGAAGACATGAGCAAAGAATATGTAGTATCAACAGCGAAGACGCAGTGCCAAGCTTTATGCGTTGCTCCATGCTTCAAGGACCATCTCATACGCTGAAGCATTAGACACTCTTACTCCTTCGACCCCCACAACCTGTTTAACTAGATATGATTTCATCATGTCTCTCTCTCTTTCACCCTTTTTTTGTAGGACGTGTTGTTGTGGTTGTTCCACCCCGTTGTTTATTGCCTACATGTTATTTTTTAGTCAAAACCTTTCCTTATGACTAAATAAAAAAAATATATTTATTTGTTTTATTTATGGTAAAAATGATTTGTCTGTATTTCGTCAGTATTTATTTCAGCTTGTTTGTATGCTGTACTCATATTAATCAAGCGCATCCATAAGAAAAAAAAAAGAAAACAACTCACTCCCTTAGGACCGGCAGTGCATTTTAGAACTCAGTACTCAAAGGGTTAAATATACTGGGTGGTTTTAAAGGCTTTTAGCTTTCAGGCTCTCAGTATTATAATTTCTTTATTCCCAGAATGATCATTATTTAAGAAAAACATATTCTCAATTTTTATTTTCAGTAAAACAAAATAAAAATAACATTATTCATGCACCATCAACAAGCAGAAGAGTAAAACAAATGAAAATATTATTGTGCATACCTGTAAAAATTTCTCCATGAAATACATCACAGAAATCTCACATTCTGTTACATTCTCCATTACATAGGACACGTATCAGCACAGCAGGCATGGTTGTAGAGGTGACAATTCGCTTTTCATGAAATAGGTGCTCCCACAGATCTGAAAGGTAACTAAAATATATGACAATGTGTGCCAAGAAGTCACCAATAGGCTGTATCAACATAATCTTTATTGTGACTTCTACCCTGTCACACAGATGAAAGAGAAAAGCCAATATAGAATTATGAAAAAGTGTATCACTATAATGCAATACAAATTTGAAGCTTAAATTGACTGAATTGAGTTCTAGTGATTTTACACCACAGTGGTGATTCTTAGCATGTACAATACGTGTTGAGAGCCCTGCAACTGCTTAAGTCTCAAAATCTGATGTACGTTGTGAAGTTGCCTTAATAACAAGGGCAGACATGGATTCTTAAATGGACATGTCCCATAAGTTAACTGCTGTCTATAAGGGAATGCATCCAATCTCTTGTATCCCAAAAAATAAGATGAGTATGTTGTAAGGTACATATTAGTCACAGAAAGTTGTAATGGATTCTTAAACAACATTTCATTCCTTGGAAAGGACACCATATTCACCTTTAAAGATTATCAAAAACAGACTGACAGCTTTGCAGTCCTGGATTTTGGGCATCCAACATCATTATGCATGGACAGGAATTACAAAATAGTAATAAAAGAAAACTTGTAAGACAAAATAACAGTTATCAAATTTTTGCATGTTTTTGACACTAAATGTTATCAGATCTTCAACCAAAATCTAATATTTGATAAAAGTTATGCAACACCCAATGCCCTCATGTAAAAAAGTAATTGCCCCCTTATACTCAATAACGTTAGGTTTAGGGGTGTCATGATGAGAAACTTTTCTCATATGATTATTGTGTGTGTTATCACGATAATTGCAATAAACACGATAATTTGCAAAGAACTACAAAAAAAACTTTACAAATTTATAAGGTTTACTACGTATTAAGTTATATTAGGTATGAAATCAGTATAGCCTAAACTTTAACAAAAAAAAAAGTATGGTGCTTACTTATAATACAATAGATATTTATACAATACTCAATATTTGAAATGCAGAACTCTATGAAAAAAAAAAAAAGAATTTGGAGCATTTTCAAAGTAAAATAAAACAGGCCTTACAGAAAGAACTCAGTCATCATCCCATTATAATTTTTTTAACTAAAAAAATTATTGTCCAGGCTTTTTCAGTTTTGTTCTTGTATTTTTTTCTTTGCTCATTTAAATTGTTCTGTTTTAGTGCCAACACAGTCCAGTACAGGGGGGAAACAAACAACTGACTATAAACATAAAAACAAAATATTTTCATTGGCGTGAGGTGAACAAACTTAAATGGCACTCATTTCAGGTTTTTGTGTAAAAACACTAACATGTTTATTATATGTTCTGGTGAAAGACATGATCAGAAGGGTGTTACAATATTTCCACATGTGTTCAATTTTTCCAAATGTTTTCATATTTGTCTGATTACATCTTATTCATAAATAAAACATCTACCTGTTAATGTATGTATGCATGTATTATTATACCATGTACTATTGTATTACTATACAATCAGCATAGCTCTCAACGAATGTGTCACATCACATTTTCTCTAAATTTCAATTTTCAAATGTATTTTTGGTTTTACTTTTAAATTTGAAATGTAAATTAACAATAAAACATAAAAATTGATGTTTTAAAATCCAGTTGTAAACCCTCCTCGCTATGTAAAAACTACTGAACTATTTGTTTAATATACACCTTGTATAGTAACCCATCAATGTTAATTATAACCAGCAAATTCTGCTCAGGAGGACATCGTTTTCCTGGCTTGTCAGTTGACTACCGTTTTAAAAGTACTATGCAGAGCAGCTACACACACAACTTGGCAGCAAAATAAAAAGCAGGAGACAGTTTGTTCAACAGTACAGAGCTAATTAAAAATAGTTAATATGGCCAAGGTTTATCAGTGCTCTTGTTTGAGTTATTTATTTATTTTTATACAGGTCCAATATGCAAACTGTTCATAACATTACTAATTTGTGACTGTATATGATCAAATGCGTCTTAAACTAAGATGTTTGAAAACACTAATATTTAGTTGAAAAAAAAAAAGACAGATTCAAGGATATACAGCAAATAACATATTAATTTAAATATCCGATAGTCAAAGTTATGTTCAAGTACACTGCATAGAAAGATCACGCTGAAAAGAATTACAGCAACTAAAACATAAAATAATTAAACATATTTCAACTGTTATTAATACTTCCTTTAACTTTAAACTCTTCATATGTTGTTCCTTACCGATGTTGCTTCTTTATAAAGCCGTCGGTGGTGATCTCTTAAATGCATGAACATATTTGCTGTATTGCTGCTCTTGCAGTGAACACTAACTGCATACTTTACAAATTTGACCCCCCTCTTCAACAATTTGATCGTCATCATTTTTTTTTTTAAAACAAAATAATCCATTATAATTGATTTCATTCGTTTTTTGGAGGGTACAGCTGGCTTGTCTTTTCACTGTCTGTCATCTTGTAGTGCAGTGCGTGCCGCAAACGGACAAGTAATTCAAACACAACTGATCTTACACACTACTGGGTCATGTAACACGACCAATCACAGCATTAGAAAAGCAGATCAAAGTTTCAACACCGGAAAAGAGTATGCAGGACGAAGTATACAGTATGGTACTGCCAGATCACTTTTCACAAAATTCCATCATTGCAATGTGAACTTATTTGAATTAATAATTTAACGTTTCAAATTATGACTTGAGGTTAACAGATCATAAACTATAAATAATTACCGCGATATTGAAAAGTATTGACGATACAATAATTTTCAGAATTTTTATCACGATTATCTTTTTATCGTTATATCGCAACACCCCTAGTTAGGTTATTACCATAAACCTGGTTCCCGGAAAGAGAATGACAACCATTACCAAATGGGAAAGAGCCGTATCTGACTGTCAATCACTGAGCATATATAAAAAAAGTTGCCCTATCAGGGTCCTGCAGTGAGGGGGAAGTCCCTCCCACCTCCTGTTGAAGACTGAGGTCCTCTCAGTAACATATCGCCATTTTCTTTCGAAATCAGAGGTCAGCTGAGGACACGACCTCGAAGGATAATGGTTGGCATTCTCTTTCAGGGAACCAGGGTTATGGTAATAACCTAACATTACCTTTCAATGGAATGACAACCATTACCGAATGGGAAGCTGTACCAAAGCTGTCGTGGCTCCAGATTACCAACAGTACAGCCTCAAGGCAATAGCCACAGAGCGCACATGATGCCTAAGGGCATGCCACCTGCAACACAGTAGAGCTCAGAGAGGGTCTCGATTGGTTTGCCACACCAAGGTGGTAAAATCGCGCAAATGTCTGACTACCTGTCCATGTAGCAGCATTTCAGAGCTCATCTAAGGAGGCACCATAAAGGAGAGCCCACAGAGTTGCCTCCCCTGGTAGAATGGGCCGTAATGTCCCCCGGCAATATTAAGAGAGTCTGTTCATACGCCAAGCTTATCTGCCACCTCTAAAGCGGGACCCATAGCAGACAAATAGCTGGTTGGACTGTCTCCAAGACGCCGTCCTATCCAGGTAAGAACTCAGAGCCCGAACTGGGCATAGAGTGTGCTGTCTACGGTCCTCCTCTGACTTGTGCGGGGGAGGTCTGAAAGTTTTCAAAACCACCGGCTGGTTGATATGGAATGAAGATACCACCTTTGGAAAAAAGGCTGGATTTGTTCAGAATGTTACCACCGAGTCTTTCCCCGTGAAAGACATGCATGTGTCATCAATGGAGAGAGCATAAAGCTCACTTACTCGACTGGCAGACGTAATGGCTATTAAAAATGCCAACTTCAAGGAAACAGGGCGCAGTTTTGCTGATGCCATGGGCTCGAATGGGGGACCCATAAGGACCTGCAGTACTAGTTCTAGATCCCACTTGGGGACCATACTTTTCTTGGGTTGACAAAGCCTCCGAACCCCTTAAAGAAATTGCACTGCCAAGAAATATGTCCTAGGGGAGGCACACTAATATTGCTGCCAGGTATACCATCAAAGTGGATGCTGATATTCCTTTATCAAATAGCTGTTGTAAGAAGGTTAATATCGTCTCAATAGGGCACATCACCGAATCGTGACCTTCGGCATTCTACCAGTCTTGGAAAACTTTCCATTTGTATGAGTATGGGCTCTAGTGCTCGGAGCCCTAGCAGACTGTAGTGTTTCTACTACTGCATCTGGCAAACCTTGTCTTAATAGACCAGACCCAGAGTTAGAGCTGGGCTGGGTTTGGTTTGCCACGGCTGATCCAACAACATGTCGGAGAGGAGAGCAAACCAGGGGCCATCTGGTTGCAACCAGCAAAACCTGTGCTCTCTCCACCCTGTTGCTCTTGTGTCAGGGGTAATAATGGTAGCAGGGAACGCAAACAAGAGCCCCTGTGGCCAGGGGTGAGCTAGCTCGTCTACTCCCAGGGGGCCCCGTCTTTCTCCATGGAGAACCATAGGGAGTAATGAGGTCGACTTCTGCAGTACGAAACCTCTCCCAAATCTGTTTCACCACTTGAGGATGCAGTCTCCATTCTGAGCTGTCTGGAGCAATTCTGGACAGGAGGTCTGCTGCCTTGTTGTCCACACCGGGGAGATGAACTTGCCATGGATCATTGCCGTTGGTCAGTCCAGTTGTGGCTCTGAGTGTGGTTTGGTGGAGCCCCAGAGCCTTAGAAATGGCTTTGTAACCCTTACCAGACTGATAGGCATCAAAATCTTTTTTCCAGAGGTCTTCAGGAATTTCTTTTGATTGTGGCATGATGTACCTCTAGTACCTGTATGCTGACTTCATAACTTCACTCTGATGGTAAGGGCCAAAGTTAGTCAGATTTATATTGGACAGACCTGATTGTTAACCAAATTATTCAAACAGCTGACCCTAATTATCCCTTTAATTGGGATGAGTTAACTAGAGGGGCAATAACTTTTTCACACCTGAAGATTACATGTTTGATTACCTTGCACACCAAACAAATGAAAGAAGCACCAAACTTTGGTGTCATGTTTTTCTCTCAGACTCTCTATGTACTACTACAACCCACAAAAAGATCTGAACAAATTCCATATGAAAAATGTGCAAACATGCAGAAAATCAGACAGGGAGCAAATACTTTTTCACAGCACTGTACACTTACATAACTTTCTCTCTCTCTCTCTCTCTCTCATATATATAGTGAAATGATTGTGCAACTGTCATGGTTCTTTGCCCCTTTAAATCAGGACCCAGGACACAGAAGTTGATTTTTCTTGAGCTTACGCAAACTTTTAATAAACCCAAACAAAAATAAATAAAACAAACACCTGGCTCTTTCTTGAGCACTAACTATTTCACACAGGAACCTAACTCACTCAGGACAGCTAAGCTGTTTACCTGTAACACACCTTGAAAAAAAAAAAACAGAACACACAAAAAGGCTTTCTCACACTACCTTTTTTTCCTACTACAATTGCACACACCTACAATCAGGCTCCTCACACACCAGGAGCCCTGAACAGACTGGCTGCCTTCTTTAAATACCCTACACCTGGCTCTAATTTACAATTAACACCAGGTGCAGGGGATAAGTAATAATTCAACAATAAACCATTACAACCAAATGTGCATTCTCACATGTTTCTGGGCAGGGAAACTTAACCCCTTCCCTGCCATGTTAGACCTGCCATGTTACACATCCTCCCCCTTGTCTTTTTAAGACACCGGCCACTTAATAGCCACCTCCCTCCACCCTTAAAAGACCACACACCCACATGTCCACAAATTTCAATTTTTGCTCTCTTCCACGGGCGGGCTTGAGGGTGGGCTGGTCTCTCTGGTGCTTCCAGGAAGGGACCGCAAACCGGCTACATGGGGCCCCACGGGGATGATTGGGGAGACTACAGCTACGACCGGGAACCAGGCGGCTGCAGCAGTGGACAGAGGTCTTCACCTGGGGACCGGTGTAGCGATGTCCGATCACACAGGGAGAGCAAAGCAGCTAACAGGGGGAGCACAAGCGACGTCTGTCAGCAGCCTAGCGATGTCTGGGTGCTCGGGAAGAGCGGAGTAGGGAACCAGGGGCAGAGCTGTGGCCGATGATGCAGACTCCTGGGCTCCAGGTCTAGCGCATGGATGTCTAGGCAGACCGGCAGGGTGTCCAGGAGCAAGGGGCAAGGTATCATCCGCAGTTGCGCCGGATTGCATCGCAGGAGTGGTGGTCGGGGCTGTGGTGGAGCTGGGCTCACCTCTTCCCCTTTGCTTGTTGCGTCTCCCTCTGGCGCTGGAAACAGAGGGGCTTCTTCCTCTCACGCTGGAGATAGCGGGGCTTCTCCCTCTGGCGCTGGAGAAAGCGGGGCTTCTCCCTCTGGCTCTGGGAGTGGCGGATCCTCCTCTCTGGGCTCTGGGAGAGGCGTCTCCTCCTCTCTGGGCTCTGGGAGAGGTGGCTCCTCCTCTCTGGGCTCTGGGAGCAGCGGCTCCTCCTCTCTGGGCTCTGGGAACGGCGGCTCCTCCCCTCCGGAGGGGCCTTCTCCCACTTTTGGAGCAGCAGCTCCAGCTCCGTCGGCTCCGGCTCTGGCAGTCCCAGTTCCAACCTTCACTTCCTTGTTTGCTCGAATTGAGCAGCGGTATTTCGGTTGATCCTGGTGAAAAACTGTTCAATGCTTTCCATTTCCAGGGTCATAGGGGCGCCCACACTTTCTGCCACCATATGTGAAATGATTGCGCAGCTCTCACAGTTCTTTGCCCCTTTAAATCAGGACCCAGGACACAGAAGTTGATTTTTCTTGCTCTTACGCGCACTTTTAATAAACCCAAACAAAAATAAACAAAACAAACACCTAGCTCTTTCTTTAGCACTAACAATTGCACACAGGAACCTAACTCACTCAGGACAGCTAAGCTGTTTACCTGTAATACACCTTTAAAAAAAACAGAACACTCAAAAAGGCTTTCTCACACTCCCTTTTTTTAGATGCTAACGTGTTTGGATTCCTAGTCCGAGGAGTGTGTGTCGTCGGAACTTTGTCTGACCGACGAAGAAATTTATGGGACGTGACCAAGATTAATGGTATATGTGGTCCACGTCCCTTTTCCCTTGGGGAAGGGATGGTACAATGTGGATGGTACTAATATAATATATATAATATATATATATATATATTATATATATATATATATATATAATACATAAATTTTGTTGACTGAAATACTGAATACAATGTTTAATTTTAATTAGCAGCTTTTAAACTATAAATAGCCTGGCTAAACGGCAGGTTTAGTTCGAAGGACAGGCAAATGAAGCAAACGAAGCGTGTGAAGGAGAACGGGTCAGGCGAGGGAAAGAGGGAATGGACTCGCACCAGGTTTGGCTGCCGGAGCGGGTGAAAAGCAAAGCTGAAGTGTCTCATCTCCCAGAGAAAGATGCAGCTCCTTTTGCAGCAAAAAAGTAAATACATTAGGTAACATATCCACATAATAGGTCTAATATTTATTTAGTTATAAAACGAATGCTGAATAAAATGTCTGTATTATAAAGTGCCGGAGCAGCTTTTCTTCAGTTCAGATACTGTATCAAAAGGGAGAGACAGAAATGGAACTTAGGCTGAGAAGTTGTTTACAGTTTGAACAACACCAGTACTGTATTTATTGTAGAAATATTGCCTGAATGACTAGTATAGGGAATTGGGGGACATGCTGTATGAGCTTTATATCCGAGGCACGTTAATTCATGTCAGCATTCTAAATGGTGTGATGGAGTTCCATATTTTTCGCGTTTTCTTCAGCACCTATAGTAATTATTCACCCCCCATGAACATTTTCACTGTTGTGTTAAGACCTGAAATCTTGATGCATTTAAATGGGATTTTTTTTGATTTACACAACTGTGATGAGTCAAAGGGATTTCGGTCTGTGATTCAGCCTCCCGACAGTAGATGGCATCAAACCAACTCGGGACTTCCCTTACCAAGATCTCGTGACCATGGCAAAAGTCATCTTTTGAGGGGTGGCACCTTGGTGAGGGGCGGAAGTACGAGTATGTAAATTCCAGCCACTGGAGTCAAGTGAAGGATAAGGACACTTGTCAGTTGGGGATTGGTGTTCCACTGACTACAGAGGCGGGACATTACATACTAAAGGGAACGTACTACTGTGTTCGGGGTTGGTCCGAAAGTAAAATAGGAGGAGTAACGGGTGGAGGGAGAAACTGGTTTGGTGCAGCGGGATTTTTAAAACAAAAAACACTAACATTTCTTTTGTCTTTTTTTGTTTATGTATGGTTCGCCACGAAGATGATTAAAGACGAGTCATCGCAGTTTGTTTTGGATTTCATCCCTGCACTCCTTCCCTCACACCATTTTGTTTTCTTTTGTTATTTAATTATTTTGTTGTGTATAGATTTTGTTCTGTACACATAAATTACTGTCTGGACATTCCATTTAATACATTCTCGCCTCACACGTGGTGTCAGAAGTGAAAATGGATCCAGCTACAGTTTTGGCAATGTTTAGGGAGCAGGAGGAGAAGCGAGAGGAGAGAGAGACACGGCACCAGGAACAGCTCGCCCAGTTCTTTGGACAGCTGGTGGAAAAACTATCAATATCAACATCAGAGAGAGCGGTTGCCCGGATGTTTGCAGCTCAGCCTAAACTTCAGAAGATGACCTCGGAAGATGATCCCGAGGCTTTCTTGATTACTTTTGAGAGAGTGGCAGAGGCTGCAGAGTGGCCTAAGGAACACTGGGCCATGAAATTGGCACCCTGCCTGACAGGGGAAGCTCAGGCAGCGTATCAAGCCCTGACGGCCACGAATGCAGGGGACTATGTTAAAGTAAAAGAAGCCATTCTCTCACGCCTCGGGATCACGGAGGAAACATACCGGCGCCGTTTTCGGGAATACCAGCTGTCCAAGGGGATGCGGCCCCGGGTTGCGGGACAATATCTTTTAGATCAGTGCACCCGGTGGCTGCGGCCAGAAGAACATAAACCCCAAGAACTGGTGCAGAAAATAGTTATAGAACAGTTCGCGTCTATACTACCGCCAGGGAATCGAGAGTGGATTAAGAGGAATCGACCGACCACTCTCGAGGATGCCATCCTCCTGGTGGAAGCCTACGAAGACGCGAACGAAGGCGCCGGGTCAGACCCCACTCCTGCCCCTAAACTAACTCTGACCAACCAACCAATGACGCCCAGATGGGGTAACCAGACCTTCAGACCATGGAGGTCGAGGTTAGCCCCATCCTGGGCGAGAGAGAATCCCCCTAACCTGCCGGTCGCGGACTCGCAGGACAGATTAACTCCGTTGATGCCTCCTAACCAAGTGTGCTACCAATGTAATGAGCCTGGACACATTGCCAGGAATTATCCAGTAATAAAGTTGGACCTGGCGACAAGATCCTGGTCAGCAGTAACAGGTAGGAACACTGGGGAATGTCGGGAGGGCCCTTATCAGTTAAGAGTACAGGTCGGGGGAAAGAGTACTTACGCATTTGCGGACTCTGGGTGTGCACAAACATTGATTCGGCAAGCTATCTTGGATGGGGTAGCCTGGGAGCCACAGGGTAAAGTGGCTATCTCCTGTATTCATGGAGAAACTCGGGTTTATCCCACCACTAAAGTTAGACTTATTGTAGGTGATTATTCAGCTTACGTTAAAGTGGCTGTAGCGCAATGTTTACCATACCCTGTTCTCCTGGGAAGAGACTGGCTGTTTTTTGATCGTATTTTAGGTTGGGAAATGGTCTTAGTTTCTACCAGGGGACAATTAAAGCAACAGGAGAAAACAGTTGGCGAGATTTTTCCGTTGCAATCCAATCTGTTTCACCCTAAAATCCGCCCAAGAAAAACAAAAAGAGAGCGTCGGGTGGAAAAATATGAGGGAACTCTGAGACGACAAGGGGAGGGTTCTGACACAAAAGTAAACCAATCGCTTAAACGGCAAGGAAAGGGAGTAGGTATTCAGTGTAACCGGGGCTGCGAGGTTACTGAGGTGGAAGGTCATGTAATAAAAGAAAATTTAGAAAAGAGGATTGCACATGCACTTCACATGCAGGTAAAATGTAATAATATGTGAGCATGGGGAATTGCACTTTATTAATTCACGTGCAGTTGTACCGAGACTCCAATTGAATGATTGATTAGCAATCGAGTCTCGGTACAGCTACATTAAAACAGCATGTTTTCACTCACTTGGATTTTCGTATTCGTGAGTGGAGAACAGGTAAGAGAGAAGGAGACATCTTAATAACAATTGTTATTTTGTGCTGGAAGCTCCAGCACAGTACTTGTTTTCTCTTGTCCACATCTGTTTTGTCTGTTTGTTTGTTTTGCCAATGCACCCTTTATTTTCAGTGTTGGGTGTTTTATTTAACTCTTTTGGTTTGTATTATTATTTAATAAATAAACTGACCGCCATAGCGCCTCAGTTTTCATCCGCCAGTCCTTGTTGTGGAGTGTGTTTCTGCTCCGACGTGACCCCTGCAAAGCCACCCTTTTACAGTCTCCCACATGTATTTTTGCAAGTTCCAAGCAGGATTTTACATGGGATTTTTTCAGAAATGGCTTCCTTCTTGCCACTCTTCCATACAGGCCAGGTTTGTGGAGTACCTCAGCTATTGTTGGCACATGGACAGTTTCTCCCATCTCAGCCATGGAATGCTGTAGGCCTTTCAGAGTTATCATTTTTCTCTTGGTGACTTCTCTGACCAATGCCCTTCTTACCTGGCTGCTCAGTTTGGGAGGACGACCTGCTCTAAGCAGATTCTGGGTGGTGCCGTATACCTTCCACTTCTTAATGATCGACTTGACTGTGCTCAAAAGGATATTCAATGCCTTTGAAATCTTTTTATACCCCTCCCCTGATCTGTACCTTTCCACAACTTTATCCCAGAGTTGTTTTGAAAGCTCCTTGGTCTTCATGGTAGTATCTTCGCTTTGAATGCACTACCCAACTGTGCAGCCTTACAGAGACAGGTGTATTTAACCTGAAATCATTTGAACCAATTTTTTTACACACAGATGGGCTCCATTTAACTTATTGTGTGAATCCTGAAGGATTTCGGTTGAGCTTATTTAGGAGTGTCATAGTAAAGGGGGTGAATACTTATCGAATGAAGACTTTTCAGGTTTTTATTTTTAATACATTTGTTCCACACACACCACCCACCCCATTTTTTCACACATTGAAAGTGTTGAGTAGGTTGTTTAATTTAAAGGGAAAAAATCAATTTAAATTCATCAAGATTTCAGGTTGTAAAACAACACACTGTGAAAAAGTCCAATGGGGGTGAATACTTTCTATAGGCACTGTAATTATCCCATGCCATAACAGCTATGAACATAAAGAAAGACATCCTTGAACATAATAATGGGAACCGACAACTGTAAAAGCTCATTTTCTTTCCATGGCAACTGAATTCATGTTAAAGAATATAGAAATATTTCAGTAAATTGCGTACTGTTTTGTTACTTGCTTCCTTTTTCCAGCTTTTTACTTTCTGAGCTCATCTATTTCTGGGTAGCAGATGACAAAGAGTCTCCAATGAACAATGACAAAATCATGCTATATAGGTCATAAAAATATAATATATATGTTAAGGGCAGGATCCCTTTAGAAAGTTATATAAAACATAATGAAACATTGCAAAGCTGTCTCATATACTGTGTACATATATCACCATAATGAAGTACTACTTTAGCATAAATCTATATTATAAGTATATATATATATATATATATATATATATATATATATATATATAATATATATATATATATATATATATTATATATATATATATACTTTTGTTTGGCAGAGAATATTCTGGGGGGCATTAGGACCCAGTAGTGGTTACTTGAATCGGGACAAACTCCAGGTTAAATCAACTGACTGATTAGGAGATTTGTTACTTATGTTTAAAAGGGTGTGAGTGTGTATGTGTTTCAGTGTGGGTGATGGTAGGAGTTTGGTTGGAGAGTTGGAGAGCAAGAGAGCTGATTGTTATTGTGAGTATTGTGAAACTGGGGATACATCAAAAAGAGAAGCAAACCCTTAATCAATCATTACCATTATAGTGTACAAGACTAACCAGAGAACTACATCTATGCTATCCTTCTACTTTTCAAACCTTGGAAAGACAGAACAGACTTTCTTCATGAATGGTGTAATTCCTATGTGGAAGCCAAAGAAACAAAAGGGAATAGAGGTTGAAGAGGAAATGAGCTTGAAACAGGACCTGAAAATCAAGTTCACCTTTGCACCTTTGCGGGCTGTAGAGGCAATGGCTGAATTCAGAGATGTGGCGGCATAACCTCTTCAACAAAATGTAGAAGACGTGCTCAAGTGCCTTAATAAAAATCAGCAGAGAGTGTTTGACCACATTGCCAAAACTTTGCAACAAACTGAAACAAACGCCCCCATCCTCTGCATGTTTGTGAGTGGCATTGGAGGCACAGGGAAGACTTTTCTCATTCAAGCTGTCACAGCATGGGTGAAACAAAGCCTGGGAAAAGAAGTGGCAATCACAGCACCCAGAGTTGCAGCTTACAGTGGGATGACCATTCATAGACTATTACTGCTTCCAGTGGAACACAGAAATACACTGGTGTATCGTAACCTCTCTGTTGAGGTACTGCAATGCCTTCATACGGACATGTGAGATGTGACCCTCCTCATTATTGATGAGGTGTTGTGACAGAGATCAAATGATTCTTGGTACAATGTCAAAGCAACATAGTACCCTTAATCAAATGGCATAACAATTTATTCCTTAGGGTAGGTGGAAGTTGAAGGGGGCTGAGCTACGGCACCCAAGCTCAATGACTCGCATGGGAGGATTGGAGGATTGGATGCACTCATGAACCTAGGGGTCATGAGTGAGGGTATAAATAGGGGGTGCAATGTAAGTGATCTGTTCATTGGTAAATAGTTAGTATTTTAACCTACAAGGAGTCTGTTTTGCTGTATTGTGAAACCGTGGGTTTTCTATTGTGTATGTTAGTGTTTTGTTAAATGCTGTCTGTTTGTTAATAGACTACTAGTAACACGATCTGGAGCTGGAGCGAAAGCCAGCATAAATCCGGACATCACTTTTATCCCTGCATTTCACAAGGAACTGTAAATACACCACTAGCACTTATTCACTGTCACTAGGTACTGTGTTTGTGTTTAGTGTTGGTGTGTAAAAACTAGACTTTTGGGTTACGGGTCAAACCCCACTAAAGCTACAACTGTACACTTTTTTTAAGTCCATGGACATAGTCACACGTCATCTGTGATGTCACCTACCGCTGTTCAAATTATTCATTTCTTAAAAGCAAAGTGCTCCATTACATTGAACTCCAATCAAACTCAAGGCTAACACATATAAACAAACTAGAATACTAATAAAGAACAAATTAATGTTTTAACCACTTTAAAGATATTAACTTTTAGTTTTAAACATTTGGTTACTTTTGTAAAATATTTCAACATGTTGGCCTACACAGAAACATTATGAAACCCAAATTCTCGACATGTAAGAACAAGCCCGCTGTTCCAGTTCAAGGGAGCACATTTTGGCTATACCGTGTCAGCTTGCCAAGGTCTCCTCGAAATGTGTAAATCCGTGTACATAACAAAATTATGTAATACTGTGACAAAGTGGCTGAATGGCAGCAGGTGCAGGAGTGATGTAGTGTGTGAAAGAAGCAGACAGAGATTTGGAAATGTTTCTATTAGCTGCTGTGTTGCTGCTACTATTTCACGTATTATATTACTATCATGTATTATGGACCTTCCACTGTATTTAATGTATTATGCATTGCTTTTTTATATAATTGTATATCATGTATTATGCATTTCTCTGTATTTAACGTATTAGGAATTTTTTTGTTTCTACATCTTGTAAAGCGCTTTGTGATGGAGGTCCACTATGAAAGGCACTATGTAAAATAACGATTTATTTTATTTATTGGAGATTCCAGGTCTGGGATCAAACAATAATTCCACAGCAATACACACCAATGTGTACAGCACAGGGTAAATAAAACAAGACAGTCCCAAATAATAAACTATATCCGCCTGTGATGGAAATATGAGTTCTGGTGATGACTCTTCCTCCCGACCTGTGAGGGCGCTAAAGAACGAGAGGAGAAGTATCTGGAAGGGCTGGCCTGACAGTTCGTTTCCGGGTCAGGGAAGTGGGTCAGCCTGGAAAGAAGCGAGACTCTGTTGTAAGACCGTATTGATTTCAAAGGTAAACGAGAGGCAGCTGCAAGTAATAAGGCAGCTGCAACCGTTTACCTAGATATCATGCGGGATTACATATAGGGGCCAGGGTAACGCTGATCTTTTCCTTCGTTTGGGTAAAATGATCAGAGAGAGAGAGAGAAGGATTGAGAGAGGAGCTCTCAGTGTGTGGAAAAATAACTTGTGTTGTGTGTTATTGTGTTTGTCCTGTTAATTGTCTGTTCTTCACTTGTAGACAGTTAAAAAACACCTCCGGAGCTGTCGAGTAGGGTCAGCACTGTCCGGAGCACCACTGCACTATCGTCACAAAGTACCGATGTTCTCACTCAGCACCAGCACGACTGCACTCAACCAGGACTTGTGACCGTGTGTTTGTTTTTGTTCGGGACTGTGCCCAGTTTTTGTTATCCCCGCGCTTTACACATTGTTGTGTATAGCCGGGGATTTATTATTTGACGGTCACCAGACCTGGATTACAAATAAAAGCACTTTTCCACTGGATATCGTTGTCTGCCTGTCACTCCTGCATCTCATCACCGCTACACCTGTTCCCCTCCAACAGCCACTTTGCCACACAGCCCCACAATAATACAAACACGTTCACCAGTCCTAGGTGTGTGATGTAGTGCTCGTGGTGAGTGATACAAGTTTATATTTATGACAATGGTGTAGTGTTGTCAGGTTTAGTGCTGGCCCTTGGCGACAGCTACGGAACTGTGTTAGATGTCTAGTAAAGTACCAGACAAGACAATTAAAACAAAACAAAACAAGTGTTTTCACAATTTTCTGTTTACTGCCAAGCAAACAAAATGAAAGTGACAGGAAACAAAACAAAACACCAACTCCTGGTGTTATTTGGTTACTCACTGCGAACGCAGTTGGGATTCAAGGAAACACATGTACATGGATTAGGGAGTGGTTAACATGTAGAAAACAGAAAGTACTGATTAGAGGAAAAACCTCAGAATGGAGTGTGGTAACCAGCGGTGTACCACAGGGATCAGTATTAGGTCCTCTGCTATTCCTAATCTACATTAATGATTTAGATTCTGGTATAGTAAGCAAACTTGTTAAATTTGCAGACGACACAAAAGTAGGAGGAGTGGCAAACACTGTTGCAGCAGCAAAGGTCATTCAAAATGATCTAGACAAGATTCAGAACTGGGCAGACACATGGCAAATGACATTTAATAGAGAAAAGTGTAAGGTACTGCACGCAGGAAATAAAAATGTACATTATAAATATCATATGGGAGATATTGAAATTGGAGAAGGAATCTATGAAAAAGACCTAGGAGTTTTTGTTGACTCAGAAATGTCTTCATCTAGACAATGTGGGGAAGCTATAAAAAAGGCTAACAAGATACTCGGATACATTGTGAAAAGTGTTGAATTTAAATCAAGGGAAGTAATGTTAAAACTGTACAATGCACTTGTAAGACCTCATCTTGAATATTGTGTGCAGTTCTGGTCACCTCGCTATAAAAAAGATATTGCTGCTCTAGAAAGAGTGCAAAGAAGAGCGACCAGAATTATTCCGGGCTTAAAAGGCATGTCATATGCAGACAGGCTAAAAGAATTGAATCTGTTCAGTCTTGAACAAAGAAGACTACGTGGCGACCTAATTCAAGCATTCAAAATTCTAAAAGGTATTGACAGTGTCGACCCAAGGGACTTTTTCAGCCTGAAAAAAGAAACAAGGACCAGGGGTCACAAATGGAGTTTAGAAAAAGGGGCATTCAGAACAGAAAATAGGAGACACTTTTTTACACAGAGAATTGTGAGGGTCTGGAATCAACTCCCCAGTAATGTTGTTGAAGCTGACACCCTGGGATCCTTCAAGAAGCTGCTTGATGAGATTTTGGGATCAATAAGCTACTAACAACCAAACGAGCAAGATGGGCCGAATGGCCTCCTCTCGTTTGTAAACTTTCTTATGTTCTTATGTTCTTAACAGATTACAATTCTCTGTCCCCTTCTATGCTTTCACGCATGACCCCTTGGTAAACGAGTGCAACCGTCTCTCCAATCTGCGGCTGCCACATCGTTTCCCTTCCTGGTCAATGAGTTATTGCAACGGCGTCTCGCCCCATTCCTGGCTGGCTGACTTCCCTTGAGCCCTGGGAAAGAACTGTCAGGCCAGCCCATCCAAGGAACTCTGTTCTCGCTGCTTAGTGTCCTCACAGGTCACGGAAACAAGGTCATTGCCGTATGTGTGTGTGTGTGTGTGTGTGTGTGTGTGTGTGTGTGTGTGTGTGTATTTTCTTTCAAACTCCCGTCCATATATTTCAATATTTCACACAATAAAAATAAAACTAGATAATTATTATTATTATTATTATTATTAAATGTGTCTTTATTATTACTACTAGTAGCATTCATTCACTGATATTCAAATGAAACAGCAGTACAACACAGTGTTTTGTTTTGTTTTTTCCGGGCTGCTTCCCTTTTCGCATGTCATCGCCTTGTTTCTGGCTCTTCACAATGTCACAAATACTGGCTGGGGATTGGTCAACAGCTGTTTTCATCTTTCTTTCAGCTGTCCCTCCTACTCCTGCAAAACTTCTCTCCGCCCATGTCGCGGATTGGAAATGGCTAGTTTTGGTTTTGTGATAAAGAAAATGAGATATGGAAACTAGTAATATTGTCGCATAAACACTCTTCCGCAAGAGCGATCGAGGTTTGATTTGGTCCGACCCTTAATTGAAAAAGACAGAAATAATAATAATAATAATAATAATAATAATAATAATAATAATAATAATAATAATAATCCATCAAGTAATACATGATTAAAAACAGTATTATTCATTATAATTTTAAAAACGTCACATAAATGATTATGATATTGTAGCGATCGCCGTTCCAACAGACAGGCGCATCACACAGGGCGAGGCAATCCACAAACAGGCGGAGGGCAGGCACAAACCCGGGACTGCTCGCACTGAAGCATAGCACCAATACCACTGTACAAAAGAGCTGGCTCCTCTGCAAGGAGCGCATATCGGGCTTATGTCTTTCTGTGTGATTATGTCACCTACCAGTCCTGCTGCTGCCTTCCCCTGTGCAAGCTACAATATATACCATTCTAAGTCTTGATTTTTATAAATGGAAATACCTATAAATAATTCATTATTAATTTAAGTTATTAATATTAATAATAATAATAATAATAATAATAATAATAATAATAATAATAATAAATATCTAATAATATTTTGATTTTTAGAAAGGCCCCTTCATAAACTTATTCCAAAGCAATGTACAATAAATAAATAACTAAAATGACTAATAAATACAATGTAAAATACATAAGGTCTGCAAAATTTTAAAAACTGAAATCTACCAAAAGCAACAATATAGTAAAAGGAGAAAGAGCCTTACGTTTACTGATTGAGTCCTGGAAAGTTTAAATACACCACAGTAAAATGAAATGTCCCGTCTGCACTTCTAACGACAGAAAAGAAAAGAAGAGGAGAGATAGATTCACAGCACAGTGAATTTGTTAAGTGTTTTGTGATTGATTGATCGTGTTGTACTTCCAGGAACGAGAAAGTGATCTTGTCCCAGGAACCACGTGGACATATGAAAAAAGGACGTGTGACCTCAAGTTAGGGATGCTGTTAAGTTCAGTTGATTTTATTTTATTGTTTCTTAAAAGAAGCTGTGTTCCCACTGGTAAAGGGACACCGCAAATCAGATAAACATACAGGTGTGGTCCTGTTTAAACCCTTTGTTGTCGAGAGTGCTTTATCCACCAAAAAGAGTGTTAGGAAGCCAGAGCTGTGTTCAAAGTTATACTGTAAATAAACTAGCTTTGTCACAAATTTGTAATTATGAAAATGTTTTTTATATATATATATATATATATATATATATATATATATATATATATATATATATATATATATATATATATATATAATAATATATAATTGTATTACATTTAGCAAACAATATTAAATGCTGAACTGAAACCGCAAGCTCTTTTCTAAGTGTTATGCTTGAAATGTGTAATACTATAATTATTAACTAATTGTTGAAATGATTGTTGCATAATAAAATGATATTCGCTTTTCTGTTGAATTGTAATGACTGTAGTTCGTTAATTAACAGTATATCTGCCCTGCACTCCCCTTGTCATCAAAGCCACTTTTAGTTAGAAGATTCGTAGAATTAATTAATCAAAATATCAAAGGGCGACATCACAGAAATGTTTTAAATATGGATAATTATCTTAAACCCCCATGCTTTGTCAAACATTTAACCCTGCCTCCTTTATACTTGTATATGTATGTGCAGTTCAGCATGGCTGGTATTAGCACAGTACATACCATCTGTTACCAATCATTCACCTTGACTCATATTTTCAGAATAATGGGGATTACTGATGTAATGGCGAAGGCATAGATAGGTACTTTGAATACCAATAACAGGCTAATTAGATAGCTAGAGAGGCAACATAGTCTACTGACTAATTAATTGCGATTGCTGGTATTGTTTTTTTGGGTCGCAAGAAAACCTAATTGCTCTTATTTTTTACAATTCCATCTTTTTTTAAAAGACAGCTGAACAGATGAAACAAGCTCTTCATCATTTCTTCATTCATCGCATCTGCGTCTCTTCCTTCCCGCTGGAACCCTGCTGTGGATTAAAGCGTCTGCCTTCCTGAGTAAGAGACAGCATACCTTTAGAAAACACAAGCGGTCAGAATTAAGTACTGTTCTCCTTTTCTTAGTGTTCTCTTCTTTACCATCAAGGACAAGAGGGGCTGCCTAGTATCTTGTAAGGCATTTTGTAATAGTTTTTCTGCTACAACTGATTATTCTTTTATAATATGTTATTTTCTGTTACAAATTGAACAAAGAACAAAGGAGTTGTATTTTGAGCTCAGGAATGTAAGGATAGAAGGGTCTTCTGCTCTGCTTGGTTGCATGAGGGAATGGGATAATCTCAGAGATAACAGATTCAAAGGAATGTGAGGGGCCTTGCTTGCCTGCCTGTGATGTTGGTGGAGTAAAATAATGTTTTTGAGGCTTGGAAACTTGCCACGTATACAGGTATAAGAAAGAGGGGTCATAAATGACATCATTAAAACTGAAGTGAATGCATTGTCTGGTGCTCATGACGCGACTCTGTTCAATACAATTGTTCTATTCTGCGCTATACCAATATTTGACACCACTAATATTGTTTATCAGTTTCATTATTTCTTACAATCTGCAAATTCATAAATTCTTACATGTGCTAATGGGTGTGTTCACAAAACATTTTCGCTGGCTAGACTACAGATTTAAGTCTGTGGCTGACATCACAGTCTTTGCAGCCGGAGCATGGACAGCTTTGGTCAAGGAACTGTAAAGCAGACAAATCAAATATGGGGACAGAGTTGAGAGAAATTCTAAATGCAGAAGAAGTGGTGCAATCGAAGTTCCTTTTGTGCTCCACTTGCTTCATAATTTACAGCATCGTCCGAAAAAGGTATATTAGAAATAGTCAGAGTATAGAAATAGTATTGTAACAGGCAGATCTGGGATTCTAATTAAAAGTATGAGTTATGAAGTAATCATTGAAGCCCATTTCCACCACATATAATAAGAAAGGGAAACAATAACAACAATAATAAAAAATAACTTAGCATTTCATTATTTCAGCTCACTCACTCTTTTTGCATATATCACTGTTGTGGGTAATAATAAGCAAGGCTAAGGCAAATTGGATTTTGGCTTGGCTATATGATTTACAATGGAATGTCTATGGGACTATTTAGAAGTTTTCTTTTAGAAGTCTAATTAAAGCACAACGTGGTCTGAAATCTTCAAGGATTGTTCAACGACAAATCCACCAAAATGCAGGAAAAGTCACATTTCAAGATTTAGCGTATATTTATGTAGTGGAAGATACAGATCAGGTATGAAGTTGCGCAAAATACTGAAGCTCATGATGAATACACATGAGCTATTTAAAAGTAATATACCTACCCCCAGCAACACAAAATAATTCTACAGAAGAATTTCTACTCTGTACAGAAGAATTCACAGGGCTACTGACATTCTAAATACCATTTTCATGAACTCAAAATCACTCCAAAATGAGACGCTTTTCAGACATTCTTATCCAGGGTAATTTACAAGAAACTGAAAAAAAAAGTTACAAAGCATAACGATACACTAAGTTAGGTTACATTGTAAGATTATATACAGTAGAACAGGTACATGCATATACAACATAAATGTAATGAAGTTATCATGTATAAGTACATCTCTAAAACATTCATGCATTGTATTTACAGAATTGAAACATTAATGCATCTGTATTTCTTTGCTGTAACTAGTATGTAATTCTAAAATAGGAAAAATGACATAACTTGAAGGCGATTCACATCCCCTGAAAGTCTGGGTGTCGTGAACACATCTCTTAGCATAATCACTGACAGCCATCTCAGGAGAGGGGCTGCCTACTATCTGCACATTCATCAATTCTTACATGTGCTCTTAGCATTACACCGTGTAACAATATATATTTTTTTTTTTGTTCCTGGGTAGTAAGTGTTATTTCCTAATTGCTTATGCCTCAAAAGTATAGAAAATGGCTATTATTCCCCACAAACTTTGCTTTTGTGACCAGGACAGGTAAATTTCAAAATATCACTATTTCCAATGAGAAAACGGGAGAATTTGTGTATTTTCGTTCACATAAAGTCAGAAAAAAACAACATATCAATCCAAATTAACATGTATTTATACTAAAGTAATACAAAAATGACTACAAAAGATTTAGAAGTGAGTAGTTTTTCGAGATTTATGATTATACTGTAAATTTACAGTATATTCCGACGATACATGAAACTCAGGAGTGCAGAAATAAAGGAGATATATTACATTATACCTAAAAGCCCCAGGAGCAGTCATATTGACGGCCACACAGAAAACAATTGTATTGTGATTATACAGAACGGTATTCTACTTTATTATTTTTATTTACCAGTCCGCAATGTGTTTAGCTGTAATCAGATTAGTCTACTCTCTGTCTGAATGAATAACTGACAGTCTATTGTTTTCAATCAGCCTTTTGAAGGTCGGCATCTGCTTGCCAACTGCGCTGCTTTGGTCAATCAGTTAGGATCGGAACTAGTGAAAATAAATACCAGAGATGATGGAGTTTTACTACGCAACAAAATATGGAGTTGATGTTTTGGATCTGATGACACAGAAGTATTGTGTGAAAGCTGGCGCACTAAGGTGGTCTGTTCAGGTGTTTTACAATGTATTGGACCGAGCAGCCATCAACTCCTGGGTACTTTACACAGAATGCACAGAGAAAAATTTACCAAGGGGAGAATATATTTTACAGTTAGCACAGGAACATTTAGAGAGGGAGACTGCCAAGTGTGTACCCACAGCTGAAGCTGGCAACCCCGTTGAGAGCCACAAGAGATGCCAATGCCAGGTTGGCAAGTGCAGTAAAAATAAAACTAGGACCGCTGTGCCCTGTGCAGAAAGGCAGTGTGGACAAGCGCATTAGCTGTGTTAATTGTGAACAGCCTTAGACTCAAGGCAAAGGGATACCCTTTTATGAAAAAAAACAAACTTTTTTTTATAACTTCTTGTTCTGTGTGCTTCTGTAAAATGTTTTTTTCCTAAGTATTTATTTATTTATTTATAACATTCCCAGCCTCCTCCCTGCCATCAGTACCCTGTTCCTGCCTTTCCTCATTTCTAGTTTTTCTCTGGTAGGCTCTCCTTTGGTGTCCCTGTTCCCCACTGTTAAAGCAACACATTGTGTCTGAGATAACAAATACAACGCAGCCGATACCCTATAAACTGAAGATCCAAGCGACATCAATCACCTGCCTTGGGTTATTCAGTAGTAAAAATGCCGGTCTCCGAAAAGACAGAACGTGTTTTACATTAGTATTTTTACACCCTAACGGAATATTTTTAATTGGGGACACCAGTTTACCATATCGGGCAAGTTCATTCCCCATGGTCTCATTTTTTTTTAAAATGGTGACACTTTAGACATAATTACCTTGGTAACAGAGGTTACTAACGGGGACATTTGAATAAATTCTCCTTTCACTGAAAAACCTTCCTCCACTAGTTGGTTAACCAGCGGTACCTCTTTTAAAAAGAAACTTTTTTATTCATGCAGCATGCCGACACTATGTTCTCATACCTGACTACCTCGCCTACTGCCGGCAGGCACTCCACTGACACACCGGTATCCGGCAAGCAGCTAACCCCATGTCGGAGGCTGAGAGCACCCAGTCCTCTAGAGTGAGATCCCATAACAGGATCTGCATACACAATGCTACAAACAAAACCAACAAAACAGAGATATATAAACAAACAGAGAGAGAGAGAGAGAGAGAGAGAGAGAGAGAGAGAGAGAGAGAGAGAGAGAGAGAGAGAGAGAGAGAGAGAGAGAGAGAGAGAGACCGACCTGAAGAAAAAACTGTAATAGCTTCAGCTATAGTACCTGGTGCTGATGTAGTGGTCACAATGTTGATAGATTTTTGGGGCTTGTAAATTTGAATGTTTCAGAGAATATTAACCCAGTCACATGGAATAACACAGATGCTATTTAGTTTTGTTTGTTGTTTTGGAAACAACCTCCTGCAGATCATTTCTAGCCGCTGGCTTCCCAGTCTCCCAGTACGGACTTCCGTCCTCATTCATTTCCTGTAGTGGCACATTTTCTAAACCAATTCATTGTTATTATTTTAATGCAGTGATACATCAATTGCTACAAATACATGGAATTTGTCTGCTAATGACAATACAAATCTGACTTGTGATGATGTAATGATGAATAAATATTTTAACAGTCAAATTGAAATATTTTGTACTTGAGTTGATTTAAATTTTATGACATTCTTTGTAATGATTACGAGTTTGTAACATTAAAAATGAAAGTTAAATTACACTAAGCAAAATGTAGAACTGTAGGGTACAGTCACATATCTGACAGTTACATATCCGACAGTTAACACAAAAAAGATACAATGTCAAAAATACGTAGCTGAAAGCTTCCATTTAGATGTACTGTACTGGTTTTGTTAGTATAGTACTATATTTTCAACAGAAGAAATATTTTAATTCAGAACAATATGATTCTGAAAATGTCACTTACTGTTAAATCCAGTATTGTAGTAGTATATAAAATCTATAACAAAAACATTGTCAGTGTAAAAAAACAAGTTAGAAAAGTGGAAAACAGACATTTTAAAGTGGTGATATCAAACACAAAAGCCCACGTTAAGAGAAGCAATTGGGGCAACATTGTCAAACATCAAGCAAATAGGAACAACTGGAAAGGTATTGGGGCCCAACATTCACACAATTGTTTCTTCTAACTTGGCTTCTTTTTTTCATCGCTCCACTTTACACTGAAATGCTCATTCCCTTATTAGCTGGGTTGTAACCAGAATAAAGATGCTGAGACACATATATGCAAAGGAAAGTGCTCAACACAGACTGAAGAGTTCTTGCTTATCCTTACAAGCATTACTACAGAGAGAAAGATAGACAGGAAATGGGAGAGGCGTCATCACAGGTACAGACAAGTAATATTTTGGGAAGACACACAGACAAAATGCAGGTAAGGCACAGGTAGATGAGTGCACACATGGACAGACATTTAGCACATACATATCAGAATATGTGAAAGAGCATGAAGCGATATATATATATAGTGTCGCTTTGTAACGGTACTCTCTACTTTGCACTGCAATCATTCTTCCTGCTGACTGAATAAGTTCACGTTTCATGATTGGAGAAGTTTTGTATTGCCTACATTTGCTACCAAGAATCGTTGCCCATTTGTCATTTCTATAAATGAGTTCCTCCAAACACATGGAATCTGTACCAGCAGGTACATGTAGAGGGTAAACATGCAGCACCTGTCGATGTGATGAGGAGCAGTTACATCTAGTACATAGAATGTCATGACTTATTGTGACTGAAACCATGCGAGACACTTCAGGACAAATTTCAGACAATTTGGTGTGAAACTCTGCAACATCTTGCTGCTCCCCTCTGTTGAAGGGTTCTCTTAAGAAGTGACAAATATCTACAGTAGTTAGAGATGCAGTGGATGGCAAGTGATCATAGTTGTAAACAAAGCTCCCAATAGCCTCTGATTGACTGTGTTTTAATGAATCCTTCAGAGGCTACAAGTGAAGAAGGAACTGCAATGTTGCATTTGGATAGCATGATGTGAAATTTAGGTTGCCTCTGAATGGATGTGTAACTGCAAGTGTTCTCTTAGGAGATTGAGGCTTTTGTTATTCCTGAACATTAGTGATGGCTCGGTGAATGAAATGCAGTTGATATTTTACCTTGTGTCCCTTATGCATGTTGGTCTCCTTCAAGCTTATTAACTTAGGGCAATAAATCCCTCTGAGCCTATTTTACTCTGCAACTGCAGTTTGAGGTGCCTAAATGCAGATGGGGTCAAAAAGTTGATAAGGTAGACACCACTTAAGGATGTAACTCTGGAAAGTGCAACAAAACGTTGCCCATAGGAGGAAATGAAGTTACCAAGAAAGCAATCTTCACTGTTTTTAGAGTCTTACCCTGGCATTTGTGAATGCTGATTGAATGAGCACCAATGACTGGGAACTGCTCTCGAGCAATGTGCACTCTGTCCATGATTTCAAACTTTGAGCATAAACATTGAAAGGTATGGGTGACTCCATTGTTAAATTAGATAGTTATGGTTTTGACCATACTTGTGTTTTCCAGATAGTAGGAAACAGCTTGAAGCTCACCTATTACCCGTTGATGGGACCAGTGGCAATGTCAATGTTCTTGCAAAGCACCAGATTGCAGTTTATTTTGACTCATATGGTAGTTTCCAGTCCAGCTGTATGACTGCAGTCAGCTTTGTAGGCGTTCATTTTTTTTAACACATTTCTTTGGAAGTTACAAGGGCAGTCCACATTCCATAAGATGAATGTCCTCTCCAGGCATACGATCAAGTACGACAGTCTGGGTCTAGTTACAGGCATCTACAGTAGGCAAGACGCAGGTTGAGCCCTTGAGATGAAATAGCTAGGTGGCTATTTTTTTTAATTAACAGTCTGAGAAAACCTTTTCATCAAGTACAGTAGAATCTGCCAGAACTGACTGACGCTGTATCTACTATAGATACTACTGCAATAACAGTTCTGCTTGTGAAACATCCACACTATAATTTGACAGAACAGGTGATATGTTTGCACTGTGCAGGACCTTATTTTCTCTCATTGGTGCTTGAGCCCCACAGCACTCACAGAATCACTGCCCTTGCACCTATTATCAGTGATTAAAGCCTGGTTTTCAAACAAACTGATTATCGCTTACCAATACTCTATTGGTATAAGAAAAGTGTGTTTTTAAAAAAGTAATTTCAGCAATCAATCACTTAAAATATGCTGAAGATAATGTTAGCAACACCAAGCTATAGACAGGGAGTCAGTCCCAAGCTTTAAACATGTTTTTAATGTTTATAAATAAAACTTTATTATTCATTGTGGAAGGGGTGTGGGTAATTCACTGACCAGGAGACAGACAGGTGTAATTGAAAACACCACACAGGTGCCCAGTTTTATTTCAGGGGCGCGTCGAGTTTCTTTAGCCCGCAGAGGGCGCTGTTGGTCTGTGGTTTGCTTACTAACTATGGTAAACAGAACCACGGGAATACCAAGCAATGGTAAACAGTTCAGGCGCACTCGCAGGTGCTTCAAAACAATACTGCAAAAATCGAAGGCACAAAGAAACAGGAAAAATAAAACAGTAACAAAACTACAAAGAAAAGGTGCTGCAGTCTGCAGCAATATCCCGGTCACTGCTGCCCGTGCGACCCGGATCACCGTCCTATGCTGCCGGCTACCTAGCCTGCTTATTATTATTCTTACAAAAAAAAATGGCATAACGAAAAATCCATTCTGGCGACACAAACTGGGCTTAATCATGATGTTCAAATGGGTGAGTAGAATGAATAACATATCACATTTCTCTGTATTGTGTACATAAAAATGCTTGATTGATGTTTACTTTGCAGGTGAATGAACTTGTTACATTTACATTTCAGAGAGTGTGCTACCACAGTAGACTTTGTCATGGCACAAAAAAAATCATTCAGAAAAAAAGATAGTATCCAAAGCCATTTTTAAAATTTTACTTCAAAAACATACAGCTATGTTGGATCAGCTGGCCTTTAAAGAAACCTATATAGTATTTCCTTATGATACAATACTGTCCATATTCAATAAAACAGTTGCATTATCAGTTCATTAACTTAGAAACTCGGCGCCAAGCTATGGAGCCAATTGTGTATTTGAATGGTCCGTATGTATGTGTGCAGGATATATTGTGTGGCCTTGTCTCCTGTCATATCGGTACATACTGTGGCAGCACCAATGATAGCAGATTGTCAAGGTAATGCCATTACTAATGGTGATTGTCCATCATTCTGCATTCTCGCTTGGCTGTTGTGTACATTTGCTGTATTGGTAGTGAATGCGCAGACAGTTTTGCGAGGCAAAAACAGATTTGCGAATTGCTCAAAAAAACTGCTATATTCCAATGTCTCGCAACTGCTTTGTGCCATTTTGGAATATCTCTCATTTTGTGCAAAAGCACTATTTTTTTGTGAGGCACAAATTTTGTGAGGGATTGTGCGAAGATCGAAGATATGGCCCATTGTCTTTAACACAGGATTTGCACATCACAGGAGATTAGAAGTGAGTGAACTCTGTATCCCTTATATGAGAAGTGGTAAAAATATATATTGTCCAAATTCAAAGTGGGTAAACGCTGTTTACCTGCATATACCCTTGATGTACACCACAGAGTAAAAGTACAAAGAAAAGTTTAAAGTACCTGGCATCCCATCCAAAATCTAACCAGACACACATATTATTATATATATTTTTACATAAAACTTGTACTTTTTATATAGGTATATAAATGTCAATTGCTCTGGATCAGCCAAATCAATTAATTTGACATGTATTTTTCTAGCTTGATATTTCTTAATCTATTTATACATTTACAATACTGTAGCAATCGCTGGAATTAATGGAGACACACAAAAGATTTCGGGTTTAATACCATTTATTATGCAGCTAACAGCAAAACAATACCATCCAAACACACCCTCATAGCAGCAGACAGCCCTTCCCCACCCCAGAGCACTACTCTGCCTCTCAAGGTGACATCCATATATTACAAAAATAACACCGGAAGGGTAATAACAATTACAGGGTAATGCATTTAACAATATTGGTCCTTTACAATAACTAATAATGAAACACAACAATAATAATTCAGCTGAATCCTACCATTTTTCTCACTTCCAGCATCCTCTGCTACCCATTAATTTAGGGGAGAAAACTGGCTCTGAGTACGGCACTCCATTCGCCAACAGGTGGCAACGGCGAGTCAGTCCAGCCATGCCCATTACAATATAAATATGTATTCATTTCTACACTTATTTATTTAAAAATATTTTTTTCTAAATATATTTGTTACTCTTTGCATTTGTTTAAATCATGTATCTATTTCTACCAAATAAATAATTCCTTTATTTATTTTTAGTTAACACTAGAACCGCCACGGTAGTCATTTGTACGGTTTTCACGTTTAAAATTTTAATTACTTTGCGTGTGTTAAAGATCCGCGGTTGTCTGTTCTTGATTTTTCCTAAATACATGTATTAAATATCCTGATGGTGTTTGAAAGTCAGAATCGCAAAAAAAAAAGTTATAAGCAAGTCATTTTGACAGCGTGTTACAATTCATGCTTTTGTCAATATAACCTACGATACGCTATTTTATATATGTATACAAGCCTGTTTGTTATCTCTATCTCTGTTGAGTTTACAGCAGTATGTATTTTAATAAAATATTGCTCTTGAAGTCTAGATATCTCTTATCCAAATCCCTATTGTAGTCTTATCAATTACTTGGAGAACTGTTGTCTGACTGTCTGTGTGACCATATGTCTTATAATATTACTATTACAAGATTTTTTCGAGAAATCTTGATATTTTTGCATTTTGATTTGAGAGCAACTACAGATATAATTGCATTGGCAGCGGAAATTTGTAACGACTTCACTGAAAACAGCATTGCCTGTTTCAAGCTAAAAATAAAACAATACATGGACAAGCAGCTGTTTCCGACAAAAAAACCTGATGTCGCTGGACACAATACACGTCAAACAAAACTGTCAAATCTAGTATTGTTTTGGCTGGCAGCAAACCATACCCCTACTTGTGGTACATAGGCTGATGTAACCGTGCTTAGGCAAATGGATGATTGTTACCAATGACAATTTTTATTTCACTGTAATTAGCAAAACAGTTGAAGAAAAAAAAAAAACAGCCTGGTTGGAACAGTAAACAAAGTGAGAAGAGAGTTTCCACCATCTGCGCAAAACTTAGTACTCCATGAAAGAAATCACCGGTGTCCAGTTGCTGTATTTTACAACGTACATGACAACCATCAATTCCTTCGTTTTGTACAACGAATGCACCGGGGAAAATATCATCTTATGATACTAGACAGAGCTTTGGCAGAAACATTTCAATCAGAAAGCTGCAAAGCGGCAGGGAAACGCAGCTCAACCTGGATAGAGTGTGCATAAAGAGACACACGCAAAAGAAAACAATGACAGATAACTAAATGCAATAAAAATAAAACGTCTCATATGATATCAGTGCCCAGTGTGAAAGAGCAGTATGTGGTAAATGCACACTACAAGTTGATAAGCATTACATCTGTGTGGACTGTACTAATATGGGGACTACTTTAAAGTATGTTTCCTTGAATGCGCATTCCTATTACACAATATGAACAGAGTTATTTTCTTTTTTATAAGTAATGATTTCAATTTTACAATTCTGTGTGTAGGCCTAAATATAAACAGTTTACAGCTGGTTACACAATATTTTCTTTTGAAATGTGTATTTTATTATAGTTTTCATTTTTTTAAGTCATTCTAAGCAGTAGGCTAATGTGAAAAAAAAGCTTTTTATGTTATTTTTGTAAATAATTATTTAGTTTTTTATAATTGTGTCTGTACATATATTAGTTTACATGTGTTTACATAATATATTTTTTGAAATGTTTATTTTATTATAGTTTTAAATTTTTTACTTCATGCATTATAAAGTATTTTATGTTTATTTTTTTTCATTTAAATACGGTATTTAAATACTACATTCTACCAAACAGGAAACCAGATATTTTCAAACACGAAATAGAGCATTTCTAGAATTGAGCAGAACCTTCGTTTTCAACAAAAGTTAATCAGGCATAGATGTAAGCTTAAAAAATTAACACTTTTTGACAAGTGCCCAGCGGCTCAGTGGTCTAGCCTCATGTGCTCTTCAAGGACGTCATGTTGCAAGTACAAACCGCGGTAATTTTTTTATTTTTTTGTGCTACATGTGTTGTTTTAAAACATAAATACCCTGTTCAATATGAATGGTGTGGATATCTAACTGCTTGCGATCCCTGGTTTATTTTGATGTTGACCAACATGTGGAATCACATGATTGGTAGATGTCCAGTTATTTAGCCTTTCTCTTTGAATATTACCTAAACGCTCTTAAAAAAGTAAACGGAAGAGGAAGGAGAATAACAATTTTATCTTAGTTTGTCGATTTGTATCGCATTGTGTAATAGAGGTATTTATGTTTTTGTCCACATTTGATGTAAGAAAGTTTCAAACTTTTGGTACTGGTACAGATGGTAATTCTAAGTGATTTCGGTTTGCCGCTGCAATATGGTGAAAACAGCAAAATTTTTGGAGATGTATAGAGGCTCATGGTAGTTTCAAACAAGTTTTTTCTTTCTTTTTTGGAGATGATAGACTCTCAACAAACACCACTTGGTATCTAAAGACTAGTAATTTTCCATTAACAACCTAAAAGCAAAATGAAATCAAAATGTTACCCATGCACAAAACTGCGGAAATGTAAAAGGCAATGCAATTTAGCAAAAGATAAAAAAAGTCAGTATTCAAATTGCAGAATATGGTTCTTAATAAGTCACAGTTCACTTGCAAATGAAAATGCACAAAAGCAACTAAAAAATACATCACAGTATCTAAAACTGTTTAATGATTAACTGTTTTACATTACAGTAGCTGGTATCGTTCGCTTTGTTTTTGCTGCATTTTCATCAGGTGAAACTGGAGTAAGTGCTGTGTAACTGCACAATAGAGACATGCAAGCCTTTAAAAGATTATCAAATACATTTGTAGGCACAATTGCCTTGAATTAATACATTGTTTTTTATATAAGTGCTTATCTGGATTTAATCTTGTGGATTAATTTTGGCACAGAGCATGCAAGACAGCTTGGAATGTAAAGATTCTTGCCCCTGCAATAAACGAATGTCAAGAAAGTTGCAATTGGATTCCTGCTGGAAGGAAAAAGAGACATCTGTGAGTCAGTTTATCTATGCGTCAAAAGGAACCATTCCCGGCTCTGACTAGCTTTTGTTTCAGCCGTAAAACACAACAGCTTGAGAGACTGTTGTCTGCCTTCGAGGCGAAGCAATCAAAGAAAGAAGAAACACACTGGAAGTGTGCAAAACCCCAGCTTTGGTTTTGAAGATAAAAAGGAGCCCCAACTTTGGTTTGAAGATTTGTTGCAACAAAGTGAAACATGAACTACAATGGAAGAGTGGTTCTGCAGAGTTTTGGGTCTTCATCAAGGAACCGTTGAGTATAATTTACTTACTTCCTTTGTGGAACTACAGTAATTAATTGTAGCTTTAAACTGCAATAGTTTTAAATAATTTATGCTAATTTGTGCATTTAATGTGCATAAGAAAAACCTCAGAGTTTGAACCTTGTTCAAAAGTAACCATAAGCTGCTTAACCCTTAGAAGTCCATTTATTCAGCGCTTGTCAGACGCGTCAGGTCCAATTTATTTTCAAACACGCTGTTTATTTTATACGTGCTGTTTTGGCAGAGGTGAATAGGCACCATGCTACCCATCGGCACCTACCTTGGCGGCGATTGACTCAGCACTGACCACTCAGCACTGACCACTCGGCACCGACCGCGCTCTTCTCGATGCCAATCCCAGCACTGACTAGTGGAGTCTGTAAGAGCTTAGCAGAACATGCTAGAGACCCTACTAAAATCGCAAGGCAGACTGCCCCCTACCACCGGGCAGCCCCAATTTCAACAGTCTCATTCCCCATCCCTACTACCTAGACCTCCTAGCCCAGACCAGCTGTCCTTCATGGCGTCGAGATCAGACGTCTTGGACCCAGCCATTTCCATAGGCCAGGCCACAGCGGGGGGCTTTATGGCACCCAAACCCAGCCAAGCTCCAACTCTGGGTCTGGCCATTGAACAAAGCCATCTATTCAGACGTGGTTTGCCAGATGCAGTGGTAGAAACACACTGCTAGGGCACAGAACACTAGAGCCCAGTACTCATACAGGTGGATTGCCGAGGGTCAAGATGACCTCAATTATTGAGATGATATTTACTTTCTTACAACACCTGTTTGACGCAGGAAAATCAGCGTCCACTTTGAAGGTATACCTGGCAGCAATATCAGTGTGCATTGACAAAATTGACTTGGTGTCCTCTGGGGCACATTTCCTGGCAGTGCAATTTCTTAAAGGGGCTCAGAGGCTTCGTCCTCTGGTACTGGTACTGCGGGCCCTTATGGGTCTCCCCTTCGAGGGGTTAGCAGAACTACATCCTGTTTCATTGAAGGTGGATTTTTTAATAGCCATTATGTCTGCCGGACGAGTAAGTGAGCTTCATGTGCTGTCCATTGATGACATATGCATGACTTTCACAGGAAATGACTCGTGGTTAACATTATGAACAAATCCAGCCTTTTTTGCCAAATGTGGTATCTTCATTCCATATCAACCAGCCGGTGGTTTTGGAATCTTTCAGACCTGCCCCACACAGGTCAGAGGAGGACCGTAGACAGCACATGCTCTGCCCAGTTCAGGTTCTGGGTTGTTACCTGGATAGGATGGCGTCTTGGAGACAGTTCAACCAGCTGTTTGTCTGCATGTGTCCCGCTCTAGAGGTGGCAGATACGCTTGCCGTATGAACAGACGGACTTCTTCCTGTTGCCGGGGAACATTAAGGCCCATTCTACCAGGGGCAGGCAACTTTGTGCGCTCTTCTTCATGGCGCCTCCTTAGATGAGCTCTGCAATGCTGCTGTATGGACAGCTAGTAGGACATTTGTGTGATTTTACCACCTTGGTGTGGCAAACCGAGCAAGACCCTCTCTGGGCTCTAGGATATTGCAGACGGCATGCCCTTAGGCATCATGTGCGATCTGTGGCTATCGCCGTGAGGCTGTACTGTTGGCAATCTGGAGCCATGACAGCTTTGGTAAGGTAAGACCTCTGTGTTGCATTGAGCCCTGTCTTCTTACAAAAAGTGCAGCGTAAACTACTGCTAGTTCTCCTGCACTTTTTGCTGAAAGCTGGCATCACTGCTTTCCTGGAATCAGTAGTTTAAAAAATTGTAGCCTTTTTATTCTGTTTCTGACTTTCAGCACCTGCGTGTTCCATGTGTCAGGCAGCTTCTTTCTGTCTGTCTGTCTGTCACAAAGACGGCTGGAGTGGGGGACGTCAGACCAGAAACAGGAACCAGGTAATAAACAAAGATGGAGTTTTGGGGAAGCTGAGCGCTCAGTGTTTAATAAATGAACAGACAGTCAGAAAATAAAAGGTTGCAAGACAAACAAAAACACAGGACACGGCACATTCGCTAAATTTAAGAGACAAACAAAATGGACTAACACTAAATAAACACGGTGAGCTGATATTTTTAACTATTATTATTATTCTTATTATTATTACCTCCGTCTCCAATCCCATTCTCCACTCACCGAACACCCAACCCTGAGTGGGTGAAAACATGTTGTTTTTATGCAGCTGTACCGAAACTCGATTGCTAATCAATCATTCAGTTGGAGTCGCGGTACAACTGCATGTGAATTAATAAAGTGCAATTCCCTGTGCTCACATATTATTACTTTTTACTTGCACGTGAAGTGCTGTGCAATCCTTGTGCCTAAATACACATATACATTTTAAACATACGTGTTACACAGACCCGTTTATATCCCGTGTACCAATGACTATACACCAACATTAACACACAACATATAACACAAAATACACACAGGGGCACCATCTTAGCACGGTAAGTATTCTTGTTAAGAATTGTGTGTGTTTTTTACCCCTTCTTACTTTGGAGAGCACTATTACTCCATGGGACCAGGCTTGTCTTGTTCCTGTTGTCGAGTTTGCCCACCAGCCGCCTGTGGGCCACGATTAGGCCTTGTTTTGATTGTAGCTGAACGCATTCCCGTACTAACGTAGAGTGCTATCCACTCAGTGGTTGCTTCCGCTGGGCAAGGCCATATACTCCTCACCGAGGCTTCTCTCGTTATTTGGTTGAGATGTAAACGGGCTGAGTGGGCTTTCACCTTGGTTTAGGTTGCTCAAATCAATAGACAGAGTGCTCTCTCCCATCTGTCCTGTAATATTGAACTGTTTTTTATATTTTAAAAACAGTTTTTATTACTGTGTGTGCAAGTCAATCGCCCGCTGCGGCTTTGGCCCTGTCCCCCTGTTGTACGTTCCGTGCTGCTCAGGCGTTTGACCATGCGGTCACGGAAGGCACCGCACACAGTTGCCCCAGTGTTTTTTAACACTGCGGTGCATAAGACTCTGCCCGTGCTACTTCGGTACCACAGTGCACGCAGTGCTTATTGGCTATGAACCCGCCACGGCTTCGGCCCTGTCCCCCTGTTGTACGCTACGTGCTGCTCAGGCGTTTGACCATGCAGTCAGGGTAGGCACCGCGCACAGCTGCTCCTGTGTTTTTTAATATTGCGGTGCGTAAAACTCTGCCCGTGCTACTTCGATACCACAGTGCGCATGGTGCCCATTGTCTCGCTGTACCAATACAGGCTAGCACTGCATGGTACGCGATGCTCGGTGCACGCGGCACCTGCCACGGCATGGTCCTTGGTGCTTCTGTGCACGCAGTACTCAGTGCACGCAGTGTACACATTGTACCTGGTGCTCGGTGCGCATGGTATCTAGCGCTAGTGTGGGAATGCAATGCTGCACGGTACTCTGTGAACAGCGCTCAGGTCGCACAGTGCACGCAGTGCACACAGTGCTTGATCACTGCTTCAGACCAAGCGCAACAATGCCTCATTGCCTCTACCTGTAGACTGTGCTCCACTCCGCTGTAGGCTACTCACTGCCCCGGTCGTGTGACTGCACATAGTCCAGGTTAGACACCGCTGTCCAGCCACTATGCTGTGTTACTCTTTTTCTTTTTTTTTTTGCTTTGCGATTGCAGACTACTTAAACCTCACAGCGCTCGTTGTTTGATGTTTCCTCTGCTATTGCAGTTTAAAAGAAAGAGACACGTAATCCTCCATCAGACCCCGGCTCTGCCGTGTTCCGCTGTAGAGTTGACTCTGCCAGACTGCCTCAGCTGCCTACTCGGCATGCCATTTTTAATTGGGTGTGTATATATGTGTTTTCTTTACTGCCTTGCAGTTTAAAAAGAAAATGTTGTATGATTTCTACCGGGTTCCAGCTTTGCTGCGCCCATTGTTGTGTTGCATACACCGGATTGATGTGTATGTGTATTCATTTTTTACTGCTGTGCAGTTAGAAATGTAATAATAGGTGGGATTCCTCCATGGGAACCCAGCTCTGCTGTGTCCCGCTGTTGAGTTGAATCCACCAGCTTGTGTCAGCCTGCCATTGTGATTGCTTTTACTGTTGTGTATATGTGTTTTCCTTACTGCTTTGCAGTTTAAAAAGAAAAAGTGGTGGCGTGACTCCACTACTGGGACCCAGCTCTGCTGTGTTCCTGCTATTGAGTTGAATCCGCCAGCTTTTTCAGCCCGCCTACTTGACCCGCTGTCTACAAAATAAAATAGTTGCACGCACTGCGTGGTGACTGGTATTATGCACTCATAATTGTTGTTGTGTATATGTGCTTTTCTTTACTACCTTGCAGTTGAAAAGAAAAAGTAGTGGCCTGACTCCTCTGCCAGGACCCAGCTCTGCTGTGTTTCCATTATTCAGTCGAATTCTAGCCCGTCCACTTGGCGTGCTACCGTGTTAACTGTTATTTTTCCTTCACAGTTGCTATAGTGTGTGTATATGTTTTTCTTTACTGCCTTGCAGTTTGAAAAGAAAAAGTAGTACAATAGTGATTCCTCTACCGAGACCCAGCTCTGCAGGGTCCCGATGTTGAGTTGAGGGTCTGCAGGGTCCTATTGGTGTGCTTGGTTACCCTCCAGGCATGGGGAATGTGTCATTTTGTTCCTGCATAACACGCCACAGCTCCTTGAGCCTGTGCTCCACTCTGGCATGCGATATGTGCTGCCAGGTGGTGTGATTGCACGCGGCCCAGGACCAGGTTATCACTTCCCTGCACCATGGTGCAGCACCATGCGCTCCCCTGCACTGCTCTCCTGATTGCATACTACAGTCACTCGAGCTATGTATCCACCCTGGTGTATGCTATGTGCTACCCCGGGTTGTGATGACTTCACGTCCATGCCTCGGTGCTTTGCGCCACAGTATGTTAATAACATGCTGTGTTCCTGATGCTCGGTGCACCAGTAGTGTATTCTACCTCACTCAGTGCCCTCAGTGCGTCTGCACCCGGGGCTTAAGCGCTTCAATACACGGCTGAGCCATATTGTGGCTCGCCAGGCTATTGGCGCCTTACCCCCGCACGTTTCAAGTGCATGGATGCCACCCTCGCTCCCTTGTGGCGGCAAGTGATCAGGGTGAAGGATTGCCTGTATAACTGGTTGATTTGCCCAGTCGCAGGAAGGAGCTGTGGCCCACACAGCTACATGTGATGAAGCAACTGGTTGAGACTAGGTCTCCCCTTAACGATGTTAGAGCCGATTAATAGTAAGCTCACCTGTTGGACGACAGAGTAGCAGCTCTCCAGTACCAACTCTTCCTATTTTGACATGGTGGGCGCCCCTTGTCTTGTGCTGTAGCAATATTAGCATCGGGATGGGTTTAGCACCCGCTGCAAGCGTGGCTCGATGCATTTCATCTGCATCCCAAATGTCTTGCTTGCTCGGCGGCCCTGCGCTGGTGGAGGGTTACCTCTCCACTGCGTCAAGGAGTCCGAATGGGGGCTATTTACACCCTCAGGGTAGTGACAACGGAAGCCTGCAACTCGGGTTGGGGCACGGTCTGCGAAGGCAGAGGAGTCAGCGGACCCTGGTCGGGCCGCAGGACGTCCCTGCATATCAACATGTTGGAACTGAAAACAGTTTCCTTGCCCTCTAGTACTTCCTACCTGTGGTGTGGAACAGACATGTGCTGATCCGCAAAGACAATACATCAGTGGCGGCATATGTCAACCACCAGGGTGGCCTTCGGTCTGCAGGGTTGCATCGCCTAGCCTTCAGGCTGCTGATTTGGGCCCAACAGAACTTGCTGTCCCTTTGGGCAATGCATGTTACAGGCGTGGAGAATTGAGCGGCAGACCTCCTCTTGAGGGAGGGCCCACACCCCTCAGAGTGGCAGCTCCACCCTCAGGTGGTGGAGCGCATTTGGGAACGTTTCTGGAAGGAACACGTCGATCTCTTTGCCTCGTCGTAGACGACTCACTGCCCCCTATGGTACTCCCTCCACCGCTCCGGCAGTCCACTCGGTATCGATGCCCTAGCCCATGTATGGCCCAGAGTGCTCGTTTACATGTTCCCGCCTCTGCCATTGCTCCCAGCCTTTCTCGAGAAGGTCCGGTCGGAGAAGGCGTCAGTTCTCCCCGTGGCCCAGGAAATCTGATTTTCATCCCTGTGCCAGCTACTGAACGGCCCACCCTGGAAAATCCTGCTTCGCCAGGATCTTCTCAGTCAGACGAGAGGCACACTTTGGCACCTGGAGCTGGGCAGGCTCCAGCTATGGGTCTGGCCCCTGAAAGGGACCGCTGGTCAGCCTTAGGGCTTTCAGACGCAGTTGTGGGTAAACTGTAGAATGCTAGAGAGCATTCTACTAGGTCACTGTATGCCTGTAAGTGGAAACAGTTTCAAGATTGGTGCCATTCTAACGGTCATGATCCAATCTCCTGCCCATGCCTGCTCTCTTGCAGTTCTGCAAGATCTGTTTGAGGCTGGTAGATCATCTTCCTTACTGAGGGTTTACCTAGTGGCTATTTCTGCTTGTCATACCCCCGTTGACTCTGTGTCCCTGGGCGCACATTTTTTGACAACCCGATTTCTCCGAGGCGCTCAACGATTGTGCCCTCCTAGGAGAATGTACTGGAAGCTCTCACACAGGCCCCGTTTCAGCCTATATACTCTATCAAGTTGAAGCACCTGTCCATGAAGACAGCCTTCCTCTTGGCTATCACCTCCGCAAAGTGGATCAGTGAGCTGCAGACGCTATCTGTGTGCATAGCTCCTGTATAAGTATTTGGGATGATGGTAGCAGAGTGTCTCTTCAAGATGAAGGGATGCTTTTCTCTTCAAGATGGTTACAGCCTTCCACATTAATCAGTCCATGGAACTGGAGTCCTTCCATCCTCCTCCATTTGTGAAGGATGAGGATAGAAAGTTGAATCTTCTCTGCCCAGTTCGGGCATAGAGATGTTATGTGGATAGGACAAGAGCGCTGTGTCAGTCTAACCAGCTCTTCGTCTGCCATGGAACATGGACCCTGGGACAGCCCCTCTCCAAGCAGTGGCTGTCACATTGGATTGCGGACACAGTCTCGACTGCGTATAATAATAGTGCTGGCTTACCCACACCTGTGCAGATAACTGCACATTCCACGAGAAGTATGGCTACGCCATAGGCCCTCTTCTGAGGTGCCTCCATGGCTGAAATTTGTGATGCGTCTAGCTGGGCTACCCTGCATATCTTTGGCAGGTTCTACTGCCTGAATGTGGTAGATCCCTCGTTGCCCTGTGTGGGCACTAGGGTCCTCGAGGTTGCACGCTCACACCGCTGACCTTGGTCAGCAGGACTTAGCGTCCCTCATATTCTGCCGTTCTTTTCTCCCTTGCGACAGCTCTGGTACATGTTTCCCATAACGTTGTTTGGTGGCCATCTTCGAATTGAAAGGGAACGAGGGGGCCTATCGGCAGCTTTGACATGGGAGCTCAGTGACACCTACCAATAGGCAGGAGTGTATCCCATAATGATGTTTGGTGGCCATCTTTTCTTTCAGGGAACCAGGTTTACAGTAGGTAAAATAGCATTCTGATTTTTTAAAGAGAGGAACAAAAGATGAAACTATGGAAAAATTCAACTTAGTTATATTTTATTGTAAAAGCTACTTTTACTTGCATTGACATTTCTACTATTTAAAATTAAAATGCTTGCTACACATACTGAAGTGATACCACACATGTCTGCATGAAATACATAATAAAATAACACAAATAACACCTTGGTTATTATATAGTTGACATTACAGATTTAAGGAATAGCAGATAAGTGACATCATTGCAAATACCCAACAAAATACAATGCTTGGCATAGGGCCAGCCATGACAAATGAAAGTCGAAAGACAATTTTGAAAGTAATCATTTTGATTGGAATACAGCAAGCTGCACTCAGATGCATACAGCAAACTGAAATGAAAGGTAGAATAACAACTTTTGTGCCTAATAGGAAACATATTTTACATATTCTTTTTTATACTACTTTTAGAAAAAAAAATCATTTCGTTTTTATAGGCTTGTATGTACCAATTTACACGTTTTTACAAATAGTGTTCAGTTGAACTGCGTCTGTGTTTACAACATAGTTCCTGGATGCAGTCACAGGCTCATCCATAGAGTACAATGCAGCTGTCATACCGGAAGTAGTGTTACATTTTCTTTTTATGTAGTATTAGATACAATGATTTCAGCTTTATAGTTTTGTGTGTACATATACCCGTTTACACCTGTACATGGATATATGTACATACCCATTTCTTTTGAAATGTGTATTTTATTATATTTTTTCACTGTTTGTAGTCATGCTGTATATGTGCTCATTATAAAAATAAAACATTTTATGTTTAATTTCCCTTTAAATACAGGGAAAATGTTAGATACACGCGATTAAATGTTAGATATGATGTTCTACTTTTCAATTGTATCTAATGGTATATCTGTGATTGGTTGTTTATGTTCTGTTAATATTATGCTGGACACAATGCACTTAAACTGTATGGGGGTGTTCACAATACAAAGTTTGTATGGTCATGGAAATCTTGTAATAGTTGTGGAATTTGAAAATGGTGATTAAAATAAACTGTGTGTGTGAAAATAAATTGGACCTGATGCACCTGACAAACGCTGAATAAATGGACCGCTAAGGGTTAATTATATTAATTTAGAAACTGTATGAACCCTGAATGTACACTATTTGTTCAACTTTATCTGTTCAATCTATCTGTTCACTGCCATCAAACAGAAGTTTAAGCTTTATTTGTTTTTATATAGCGCCTTTCATAGTGAACTACCATCACAAAATGTTTTACAAGATATTTTTCTCCCCACTACAGCAATGATTCAAATGATCCCTAATTAGTCATTAGTTTCTCTTAATTAAGGTACAATCCAAACATTTATTATTGTATTTTTTTTGTAACGGAATGTTTTTTGCTAAATTATCCTTCAAACTGTCCCAATTTTGTTGTTTATAGTCTGTGAAAAGTGTAACGCTTCTTTTCAAAAGCTGACTTATCTGGTTTAAAAAACACTCCCATGTCTGATCAAACAACTGCAGTCTGGCTCCAATCACATTTTAATTATGTTTAAAATAACAATCCATAATAAGAATCACACAAGTTACTAATTTAACAATTAACACATTTCTCTGTTTTAATTGAGAAACCAAATCAAAGGAGAACAAAATCAGAACAAAGAAAAAAAAATCAGGAGGCAAGGGGCACTAGTGTTTTAAACAGTGTTGTTTTTTCGTTTTTTACTTTGGGCAATTAAGTAATCATAAATAAATATTGATGGACTGCTCTAAAAACTTCTGTACTATTATATAAGCCCCGACACCTCTTTCTCAGTGCTTTTTTCAAGGGGCTGCTTCCTGTCCTGTGCACATTCGGTTGTAATTATAAATGTTTCCAATGATGGTTCGAGAAGAATGCAGTTCAGGGACCTTTGGTTTTGTATGGTGCTTTCCAGGTTTGTATCGAGCTGCAGTGTAAAACCTTTACGGACACAACATTGCAGAACATGTAGATAGCTAAAGGCAATGACATCCGCAGTAACATTGGTCATCAGAAAAAACATTAATCAGTTACCAAAATAGAAATGAACAGAATTTAATTTAGGTATAGTAGGTATTATATTTATTGTATAATAAAAAACAGCACAGAAGAAAGACCATATCATTGTCTACTAAACAAATGTTTATTACACATTTTACTCCAGTGAGATGAGCTGTGCTTGGTGTCCCATTTAATGAGGAATGTTTTCCATAAATTTCATACTGCATGTTGCTGGATATCCAGTTATGTTTCTTTTTTCATATATTTGTAGAGAAAGGGCTTTACAAGGCAATATATTTTTTGGAATAGTATGTCTATCCTTTATTAAATATACTAGCTGTATATGGTGAGTCAGTTGTCAATGAATAGTAGTGCTACACTTAAATTGAATGGTCAGTGGTTATAATTTTATTACTTGCTGTTACCCCCCCCCCCCCCCCCCCATCCACCCCACCCCCACTATGATAATACTTAGGCAATGCAAAAATAAAAAATAAAACCCACAAAGGAGAAAATTCAAAGTAAAATTAATTAAAAAAAAAAAAAAATTGAGAACGTTAAGTTTGCGACACAAACCCACAAAAGGAGAAAAACTGGTGTTAAGTTTTGACACTACAGCATTCTTAACTGAGATGCTCTGTCTAGGCATTTGTGGAGTCTTCCTCAGTGTAACATGTGTAACAGTTGGCTTTAAATAAGTGATTAGTTATGTATACACCACTGTGGCAAAGTGGTGAATACGTGCAGGTGAGTGTAGTGCAGAGCATATTAATGACACTGACAAATGATTTACAGGTGCATGGGTGTTTATTAAATGATTGTAATGTCCAGAGCCTTATAGCGAACCTGCAAACAATAATAGTGTTGGAAGTAGTACAGCGGCGTGTATCACTCCTGATATAATCCCAGGGGTTTGACCCGTAACCCAAAGTCCGATTCTTTCACCCACACAAAACACAAAACACAGACACAATTCCGACAGTGCGTGATTTTAGTGCTAGTGGTGCAAAAGACAGTTTCTGTAGTGGAAAGGTGAGTAGTGATGTCCGGGTTCTACGCTGGCCTGCGGCTGCAGCTCCGGATCGTGCTCAGTATTCTTGGTGAGAAACGACACACAAGACAAACAGTGTTATTACACAGACAAAGCAGAACACTCACATTTTTTGATACACACAATATGAGCTCCTTCTTGGTTATTTGGCTTAACCATATGCAAAGGAACAGATCACTGAAGCTATTCCCCCTAATTTATACCCTCGCCCATGACCCCAAGGTTATATAGGTTAACAAGGGCTTCTGCTCCTCCAATCCTCGGATGCCACGCCATCTACCATCAGGGTCAGTGAGCTTGGGTGCCCTAGTTCCACCCTTTTCCTAAATTGCCGACTTCCACCTACCCTATGGAATAAATTGTCTTCCGTTTGCTTAAGGTTACTCTGTTCCTTCTTTCTAGTGCCCTCACGGGTCAGGAAGAAGATCTAACATCAAGCGTCATTCCATCTCTGTCACAACCGCATGTAAAAATGTATACTTTTTAATTGTACATTCTTCTATGTCTTTAAAAAACATTGACAAAGTAAATATATATTTCTTTATTCAGATATAGCTGTGACACGCCTGCCCTGTTATTCAGTGTGGAATTTTTCCTCGACTCCATCAGGGAAGCAGAGTGCTCCACTTGCTGCTTTCTAAGATCATCGTGCCATGCGTTGCTGATTGACTAATCAAACTCACTATAGAGACACAGCACACCGTCAGTTAAGCTACATCCAGACACACCTGGTATAGACACAGCAAGTGGAGCAATCTGCTTGGCTCAGAGAATGCAGGAAAAACCCTGATAACTCTTTTTACTAATACACTGGCAAAGGCTTTACAAATACATTTCTATTACAATGTGTACTTCATTACATTCAAGAGGTCCTGATGTAGAGATCTCAAAACATCTTACTGTTCAGAATCTGCACCTATACAATGTTTATTCACAGTACTGTGCTAGCACATATTGTTTTTTTTAATGATTGTCCACCATTTGGGTTTAATCTAACTATAATGTAACCCTTGGAAAAATGAATACTGTATGAAATATGTATTTAAATGTGAGTGCTGACTTGAAAGGAGAAATCTGAAACAATGACATGCTACAGAGTTGGCTGTTGTTATCTATTGCAGATACTCTTTGGCACACTAGTCTCAGTTAGCAAGATACAAATTCATATGACAGTATCATACAATACAGTAGTAACTTATACATATGGTTCAACAGTCTTCAGTCCCTTACATTATAAGTGTCACTGTCAGCAAGTTTATTGGAAATGTTTCCCCTTCACCAGCAAGTTTATTTGAAATGTTTCCCCTTTGCCACATTTCCTACTGCCACTACAGTTCTGTCAATTATTCAGCAAAAAATCCAGCAGGCTACCAGAAATATATACCGTAAAGTCGACCTTGTGTTGACCCCCCTATTGTGAGGATGAGATTCAGGTTATTTTTTTCCCTAAATATATGTATTAGATATCCTGACGGCATTTGAGTGGCAGATTTGCAAAAATAACAATTTTATAAGCACTTCTTCCTAGAACTGCCAGAAGTGTCATTTTGACTTTTTTTTTTTTTTTTTTTAAATAGCCTACAATAGTTTTATTTTCGTATACAAGCCCCACCCCCACTTCTTTCCTAGCCCACTTGGAAGTATGTATTTCAATGGAATGTGGGGGGGTGGGGGGTGGTGTGGTCTGGATGTAATTCAGTGAAACTGTTTTCTATGTTCTTTGTGACAGCTCCCGGATGTAAACAAACCTGGGATATTTTTTTTTAATATAAAGACAATGTCACAGAATCGTTTTCGTCAAATCTTGAGATGTTTGTGTTTTGATTTGAGAGAATTAAATTTAATTTTGAGAAATTAAAAGCATTTGCTCTGGCAACAAGGGGAACAAGGATTTTCCCACAAGAATGTAGGAGCTGCTGTTTCCCACAGAAGCACTATGCTGCATGGTCACTCAATAGAAAAGGTAACGTTACAATATTTGCCAGCAGACCAGGCATGTATTGGAGACCGGCGATTATTTGAGACCGCCGTTTATATTAGATAACTAGTTTCACATGCTCCATGCGGTCATTGAGAAGCTGCTAACACGCAACATTGTAACTCAATTTAAACATTCCAGCAACTTTGTTAAAAGGTTGTGTGTCAGTGGGAACCAAGTAACAGTTTTGTTTTATAACAAAATTACATTGTATTGTACACCCTCAAGTATAAAGTGAAAGTATAATTACCGTCTTTTTCTATGCACTGGTTAACAAGGATACGGTATGCAAAACGTTGGAAAATGAACAAGCAGAAGTATACGACCTTGTATTTAAAAACAGAATTAAATCTACTATTGTTAATAATAATAATAATAATAATAATAATAATAATAATAATAATAATAATAATAATAATAATATAATAATAACAGTATTTTGTAGATATCAGAACACATGCATGTAGGCAACAATTACAACACTGGTGCAGTGGTAATAAAAAGATAGATTGAACACAGAAACATGAATAGATACATTGGTATTGGCCCTCAGCCAACCAGAGCAGCCCACAGGTACTGTTCACGTGTCAACTGTCACGGACCTGATGGTGTGCTTCACTGAACTGTTCTTTGAGTGACCTTTCATGGGATAGGATGAAGGCTACTAGCACCGCCCTGCTGGTCCTGTGTGCTTAACAACAGAACATTAACAGAACACTCTCTCTCTCTCTCTCTCTTGCGGAGGATTGTGGGAAAAGCTTGCAGGGAGGCGGTAGTGTTTGAACGCTGGTATGGTAGGAGGGTGTTTTTTTGCTACCATTTTTTGCAATATACTATAATTATTTGTTAATCGTTTAGTTTGCTTATATATCTTTTTTTCGTTTGTTTTGGTTTGCATTTTACTGCTTACTGAGTAGTGTGTGTGTGTGTGTGTGTGTGTAGATCCCGTTATGGGATCTCACTCTGGAGGGCTGAGGGCTCTCAGCTGCCGACCCGGGGTCAGCTGCTTGCAGGATACCGGCGTGTCGGTGGAGGAGTGCCTGCTGGCTGTAGGAGAGGTAGTCGGCTATGAAAACATTGTTTTGGCTTCCCGCATGAATAAAAGGTTTGTTATCTTAAAGAGGTATCGCTGGTCAATCAACTGGTAGAGGAAGAATTTTCAGTGAAAAGAGATTTTATTCAAGTGTCCCCCTTAGTAACCCCTGTTACTAAGGTTATTTTGTTTAACGTGCCGCCGTTTTTAAAAAATGAGATCATGGAGAATGAACTTGCCCGGTATGGCAAACTGGTGTCCTCCATTAAAAACATTCCCTTAGGTTGTAAAAATGCCAATGTTAAGCACGTCCTGTCTTTTTGGAGATGGGCATTTTTACTGCAGAATAACCTGGGGCAGGTGATTGATGTAGCTTGGAACTTCAGTGTGGAGGGTACGGGCTGTGTTGTATTTGTCAGCTTAGACACAGGGAGGAGGCTGGAGATGTTGGGGGTGAGCGGGAGAATGAGAAGGGTCCCCCATCACAGCGGCAGCCGGAATCTGCAGAGACCAGGGAGCCGCCGAATCAAATGGAGCTGCCGACACCACAGCCGAGGCTGAAGAGACTCAGCCACGGTCCTTCACAACAAGAAGTTACTGAGAATGACGAGTCATATGTCATGGTAACTAAAAAAAAAACAAAAAAAGTGAAAAATAAAGAACCTGCAGATCTGCCTAACAGTGAACTGGGAATGGAGCAGAGCCCTGGGTCTGTGCTGGAGGGGAGCCTGCAGTCTCAGGCAGGGGTGTCTGTCCCTCCTGATATGGAGGTAGAGGGGAGCGGCACGGTGCAGCGCTCTTCTCTCTCTGAACCACAGCAAGCGGAGGCAGAGGCAGAAATAGTGGTGACAACTGTGGTTGTGCTGGGAGGAGAAGAGGAGATCGGGGCGGTGGAGGTGGAAAGAGCCGCGGAGAAACGGACAGTCGTGGATGGCGAAGCAGACAGCGATGAAGGAGCAGAGGAAATGGGGGGGGAGCTCTCGGACTCCTCGCTTATCTCTGACATCCCCGATAGACAACCCATTAACAGGGGGGAAAAAATGTATACCCTGGATGAATTTAAACAATTCATGGAAAATACAAAAGGAAAAATAGGGGGTGAAATTGAAAACTTCTTCCCAGATCTGAGATTGTTTCTCCACTCAGCACACATCGTCACACGAAAGACAACATTGGAATTTGACCAGCAAAAAAAGATACCGTCTTAAAAAATATGTTCAAAAAAAAATATCGCTTATATTGCCAAATAATAATATTTTTAATGGATATTTCTTTTAAGAATTTTTTTATTGTTGCTTGTTTTACTCTGTCAGTTTTATTATTTTTAGCTGCTATGGAAAAGTGCATTTTTATTTCTTTTAACGTGAATGGCTGCAGACAGTCTTTTAAAAGAGCGCAGCTGTGTGAGTTTTTAGAGCAGAAGCGGGCGGGGGTAGTGCTGCTGGAGGAGACTCACTCGGACAAGGAGAATGAGGCGGCGTGGCTGGCAGAATGGAAGGGGCATTGTGTACTGAGCCACAGTTCAAGCACTAGTGCAGGAGTGGCAATTTTATTTAAGCCCAGCCTAGGAGCAACAATTTTAGATTTTGAAGAGATTGAAAAGGGGAGGTTATTAAAAGTGAGAGCAAGGTTGGGTGGCACTCTATTTGTTTTTATTAATATTTATGCACCAAATAAAGGGAGGGAACGTATTTTAATTTTTACCAAACTAAAGCAAGCTCTTTCAAGTGTTGATAATGATGATGTGGTGGTAGTGGGAGGAGATTTTAACTGTACCATTGATTTTACTATGGATAGAAACAATGAGGAGCCCAATCCCCAATCCTCCAGTGAATTAGCTGCAGTTTTTCAGTTCAGTGGCTTGGTTGATGTCTGGAGGTGTCTGCACCCTAATGCAAGGCAATACACCTGGTCTCATTGTCGCTCACAACAAATATATAGAGCAAGGTTAGATCATTTCTACACGTCACAAACTCATTTGAATACATTCATTAAAGCCAACATCATTCCCAGTAGCCTTTCTGACCACCACTGCCTGTTAGTTACAGTAATACCTACCATTGACTCTCACAGCACCTCCTACTGGCATTTTAATGTAAAGCTATTACAGGACACAGTTTTAGTAAAGCAATTCAAGCAATTTTGGAAAAAAGAAAAAACACTCTACACAAAATATGAGGCAGTGGTGGGACATTGGCAAACAGATTAAAATCTTTTGCCAGCAATACAGACTCAATTCAACTGGGTCACTGAACGTAGCGGTGAGAGAGTTGGAGCTTAAAATTCTCCAGTTAGAGAGCAGCCTGGACACAGACCACCAGGACAGACCCTGCAAACCCTGAGGGAGCAGAAACACATGCTAGGCAGCCTGCTGAAGGAGAGAGTGAAAGGGGCGCTGGTGCACTCTCGCTTCATGGAACTGAAGGGCATGGACACCTCCTCCAGTTTCTTTTTTGGCTTGGAAAGGAGGAGAGCAGACAGCCGGCAGATGCATTGCATCTGGATACCTTGTGGCAGGGAGCTGCACAGCCGGGAGGACATTAGCAGGGAAGCAGTAACATTTTATACTGAATTATACAGTAAAAAGCCATGTGACCAACATGATATGGAGCTGCTGCTTCAAGATTTACCCACCCTTAGCGAAGAAGAACAACATCAATTAGATAAGCCACTAACATATCAGGAGCTGACAACTGCTGTTACACAGCTTTCAAACAGAAAAGCTCCTGGCATTGACGAACTGCCCGCTGAATTTTTAAAAAAATTCTGGACTGTGATTGGAGAGGACTTTTTGCAGGTGTTGAGAGAGAGACTCCGGGATAAAGAACTTCCCTTCAGTTGCAGGAGGGCAGTAATCACACTGCTGCCCAAGAAAGGAGACCTGTGTTTGTTAAAGAACTGGAGAGCTGTTTCGCTTTTGTGTTCTGATTTTAACATCATTTCAAAATGTCTGGCCAGTAGATTAAAAACATGTATAGGAGCTGTAATTCACATGGACCAAATTTACTGTTGTATTTTCTGTAGACATTGTCATCGCAAATATATTGCAAATGTCATGGACTTTCTTATGTTATGTTCTTATGATGTTATAGTATCAGGAATCTACATTGAATGAACCTTAATCTAATTTAATCTAACCTTAATCTAGTTTTGCTAAAATAGAGATAATGATCAACCTAACACTCGGGAAACAAAAGATTAATCAAACCCGTCTCTGTGATTTAATTACCCCGTCTAGTGAGAGAGAGGTGGTTTAGCATAGGAGTCTGCAAAAGAGAGCAAAATAGCTTAAAAGATTTAAGACAAATTTCACATCATATTGATTTAATATCACTATGAGTACAGGATGCAAGCGTTTTTATTCTTAAATTGCCTAAGAATAACCCAGGTAATAAATCCCTAAGAGAATTAAACTGTTTGCAATGCCTAACTAACTAACTAACTAAAGTCGCAACCATACATGTTTTGTGTCTAAAGAAATTTAATTTCTTATGGTAAAAATAACGGGAATTCAGAATAAAATCTAGATTATTTAGCAAAATTTATGCATGTTTTAAAGTTTCCCCTTTCCAGATTATGATAGTCAGACAGAGGAAGGGAGGAAGCAATCAGTCAAAATTGCAAGCCCATGAGCTACAAAATAGCCAATCGGAGCATGCACGGGAAATTCAAATAATCTCTTTGTTTGAAAAGTATAAAACCCTTGCTTTAGCCCAGCTCCTAGCTGCCCCAGACCTTTTGATACCCGCCCCATACATTTGAAGCTGCCCCAGACCTTTGATTGCCACCCCAAACCTGTGACTGCAGCCTCAGACCTAAGAAGACTCTAAGAAACTAAAGACTGCACCTGGATCCCTCATCTCTAAGTATGTATTCATCAAGGTTGGGAGCCCTGACACTCAGAGAAACATAAGGTAACAGAACGTTGAAAGTGACTACTTTTCAGGCTAGGTAACAATACTCTTAAAGTATCTATTCAGGTATTGTGACCCCTTGTGTCAGTATGTACTAGTATTTCTTTGGTGAATTGTTGTTTTAAACCTTAGTTCTCATTGTAATGCTTTTAATGTGACATTTAATTGTGTAACTGTTTTGTGTGATTTTCAAACTTATTTTATTGCATGCTTAATAAATACCATCTTTCTAAGAAGATATTCCCAGTATTAAATCATTTGCTCATGTTCAACAAACACGATTCATGAACTTTGAACAGTCTGGAATATGGTCTATTTTCGGCTTGTTGTAACGTGTAAATCCGCCGTCGTTTTCATAGAGCGATATTAAAAATGGGTTTCTACATTACAGTAGTACCCACAGCTTTTATTGGAGATCCCACCGAGATCTTGACTATAGAAGGTATCTCTTTATCCCCTACAGTTCTTGGAGGTCCTTTAATTTATTGCTCTTAAGAATATATTAACTGCCTACAATAGTATACTGGGACGCTCCATTTTTGATCATTTGTTTTTAATTTGAGACTTTTTATCAATGACTAATACATGTGATTTGAATGTTGGGCTGGTCTCTTTAAATCAGGAGAAGGCGTTTGACAGGGTCAACAACACATACTTTTTTAAAAGCATGGGAGCCTTCGGGTTTGGTTCTGTTTTTATCTCTTACATTCAGCTTTTTATACTTAAATGTTTTTAGCATTTTAAAGATCATCAAAGGGCTGAGTCAACCCTTCCCATTGTGCAGGAGTATTAGGCAGGGCTGCTCCCTGTCTGGAATGCTTTATTCACTGGCCATAGAACCCCTTCTGCACCTACTGAGGGGTAGGCTGGTTGGCTGGGCAGTGCCCTCCTCACCCTCCCCTGTCACAGTGAAGGTGTCTGCATATGCAGATGATGTTAATGTGTTTGTGTGCAGTGACGGAGACATCGAGGCAATACAACAGAGCCTGCGCACATTCCAGAGAGCATCTACAGCAAAAGTTAACTGGGCAAAGTGTGACATCTTCCTGTCAGGTAGTTGGCATGATTGTACACCTCCTGTCCTGCCCAAGGCGCTCAGATGTGACAGGACAGGTATAAAAGTGTTTGGTGTGTTTTTCGGAGTGGAGACTTACGTGCAGAAAAACTGGGAGGGCCTGGTGGACAGGGTGAGGGGGCGGCTGCAGAGATGGAGGGGACTGCTGGCCCAGCTGTCCTTTAGGGGAAGGGTCCTGGTGATTAATAATCTGGTGGCCTCCATGCTGTGGCACAGGCTGGTGTGTCTGGACCCTCCCCACGGTATGGTGCAAGAGATCCAGAGAATACTGCAGGAGTTCTTCTGGAGCGGGAGACATTGGTTGCGGCCAGCAGTCCTGTATCTCCCCACTGATTAAGGGGGGCAGGGGCTGGTCAGTATTGTCAGCAGGGTAGCAGACTTCAGACTGCAGGCGGTTCAGAGGCTCCTGTAAGCTGGGGATGAGGCTCATTAGAAGAGGCTAGCTTGTTTTTTTTTTTTCTCAGCAGAGTATGGGGGCTGGGGATAGGCAAACACCTGTTTTTAATTGAGAGTACTGGATTATCTAAAATAGGTCTCCCTTGTTTTTACTTGAATGTTTTAAATGCCTGGAGGGCAGTGAGGGTGGAGATGAGAGGTCTCTGACAGGCAGGGTCCTGTTGGAGGAACCCCTATTCTTTAATCCGCTCTTCCGTGTGCGTTTCTTTCAGTCAGACGCTTTGTGCCGGTTTTGTGAGGGCAGGAGTGACCAGGCTGAGCCATTTGATCAACCTTAACCTCTCCTGCTGGTTGACTGCTACACAGCTGGCCATGTGGCTGGGCTGGCACTCTGAGAGGCTGGCAGAGAAAATGGTTAGTGAGCTGAGAAGCTCTCTCTCCCCCGAGCTCAGGGAGCCTTCAAGGAAGGCAATGTCCAGCTGCACAGGGCGGAGACAAGACTTCATCTTTCCAGGGTTGCAGGTGTGTCTAGCAATAGGTGAAGAAGAGGGGGATGGAGGGAATGAGGGAATGAGGGAATGCTACTCAATCTTAACACAGTTAAAGACTTAACTCTTCACACAACAGGGAGTAAGAAAATCTACCCATTGTGTGTGAAGATATCACATTTTCACCAGTTGAGGGAATTGTTAGATTCAAGGTGGAGGCATGTCTGGAGGTATAGGAGGGGTACAGGCCAGTATGGAGTGCTGTATAAACTGCCTCTCACTAAGAGAGCAGGGGACCTGCAGTGGAGGATCCTGCACTATATTCTGTTCAACGGCAGGTTTCTCCACAGAGTTGATTCCAGTAATAGCTCAGAGTGCTGCCTCTGCTCTGCAGAGGAGGCAGTGTTTCACATCTCTTATAGGAGCTGCTGCAAGGCCTGGTGAGGAGTTCAATAAACAGCTTTTTATCTTTGGGGTTCCCTATAGTTTTAAAAAGAGAAACAGGTGTGTTATAATTAATTTTATAATGGGTCAGGCAAAATTAGCCATTTTATGGTCCAGAAAAAACAAGACTTCTGGTACCAGGCTGACTGATGCAGTGCTGCAGTTCAGGGTGTTGAACAGCCAGATAAGAGTGGACTTTGAATTTTTTTAAACTAAATAATAACCCGAAGGACTTCCAGGAGAGGTGGTGTGTTGGAGTGAGGATGGGGAGCTCCATTTTTTGCTCTAATTTTAATTTTAATTTATTTTTTTGTTTGTTTTACAGTGTTTTTATTAAATTTGGCTTTAATCTGTTTTTAACAGAAAGAAAACACTGTTTTTTATTTTTATTTTTTATTATGATCCTTTTATTCTGTTTAAAATCTGTTTTTAAGGAGAACATTATGTATTTTAGGATTTTTTTATTTCTGCTGAGGCAGTAGGAATCTTAATTTCTGTTGTGTTTTACCTTTATTGAATTTTAATGGATTTTATTTGGAATGTTTAAATAAAGCATCTTAAAATTCTCTCTCGCTCTCTCTCTCTCTCTTTCTTTCTCTCTTTTTCACACACACACACACACACACACAATCCATCAATCTATTTTACATAGCGCCTTTCATAGTGGAACACCATCACAAAATGCTTTACAAGATGCAATAAATGCAAGAAAATACATCAAATAGAGAAATGCATAATACATGCAGCAGGAACCGAGCCAGAGTCCAGGGACACACACACTTACACACACACACACACAATATCTTGACTTTAACCCAGGATTTGCATATCATAGGAAAGTAGAAATGAGTAAACTCTGTATCCCTTATATGAGAAGTGGGTAAATGCTATATTGCCCAAATTCAAAGTGGGTAAACACTGTTTACATGAGTATACCGTAGACTACACCACTGGCTTACAGCATAATAATAATAATAATAATAATAATAATAATAATAATAATAATAATAATAATAATAATAATAATAATAATGCAAACTTCAAAATGTTTTTAAAAATGAACAATAAAAGCAATAAGTATCATTATCAAAAATAATGTATTGTTTAATCGCAATCTTCTACATTGTTAATACAACAAAACATGATAAAATACACAAGGTTTGTATCTGGCCTACTTTCCTCATGCTTAAAATTATCAAAACTTTTAATAACGTAATAACTGCGTCACACAAATATGCATTACATGTAGGCCTACCTTAATATTATTATTATTATTATTATTATTTATTATTATTATTATTATTATTATTATTATTATTATTAATCTTGAGAGTCAGTTTCATTGCTGTCACTTATTAACAGTTCTTTACACTCAAGCTGCTCCTCATCTTCCTCAGCTTCAATGGCAATTACAGAGACTCTGCATTTACTAGAGACCCGGCGTTTATTTATAATATTTCCTAGTAGACCCGGCGTGTATTGGAGACAGGCGATTATTTGAAAACTGGCACTTATTTGAAGTTTTACATTAGTTTTACAATAATTCAAATATACTGGCAAGAGTAAAAATGGATTTGTATTTAACTTTGAATGCTCATCAGCAGAGGGATTGCCTGCTTTTTCTTACTGGCGTGAAGTCATGGCTAAACTCCTCTATCGGTCACACTACAGTTATCTGGATAATACAGGGTCCAGATGAAATTGCAATATTAACCTGAATTGCAAAGCCATTTTGTGTTGGGAGTGCTCTTTTGTTAACTGGTGCACTTCAATTTCTATTCCAAGCACTCTTACAGCAAATGGAATGGTGCTGAAAGCCAGACTATATCCGATGGAGGGGAGAGCACTGCAATCTCCAAAAGCCAAGTTCAATACTGAGAATGATTGCATTATGTAGTAATTAAAGAAGCAAGCTTTGTTTTTCAGAAAATCTTTTGTTTTCCAATAACAAGCAGTACAGACCCTGTAGATCGAAAGCCATCACTTGAAACTCTGTGATGGTTTTGGATCTACAGCCCTGGAACCCTTTTACAGATATCCAAGCTTTATACAAATGATCCCTTCAAACTTTGCTGTTTGTGTACATGTAACATGTGTGCAGACATCACTTCTTTAAATTCCTGGGACTTGAACCCATGGTTCAGAGATACTCATTTAGACTGCTAGACCATGATAAAGTCACAGATGTATTATATCCGAGTAATTATTTTGGATGTTGCCACTCCATAACATCCTAGTGCCCTTGGTGGTAACAAAATATGTGTCTGGGTCATAAAAATTCAATAAAAACTTTAAATGTGTTTAACCATGTTTGTAGGTTATGCTATGCAATGCTTTCACTATGTTTACATAGTGTACCTCAGGAATCTTTTATGAGAGAAACAGTTAATTTAACAAAGTAAAGAGGGCAAAGCCAGTTGTTACAGAGATCATACTTAGCATTGTAGTATGGGGCATTTTGAATAGAGCCAATGTTCCCAAGGGCTGTAACATCTTAACCTGTTGCTTTTGGCACATAAGGAGGGGATACACATCATGAATATAAAATACAAGTATGCTCTCCGTTCATTCCTGTATTGTAACCTGCAGCTTCTCTCTGGCTGTACTTGATGCTTTATTGGCCTGTGTTGCAATTCTTTCTCACTCTCTCTCATTTATTTTTAATTTTTCCTGTCATGATAACCACTCCTGCCAAGGTCTGGCAGGATCCTGTCCTGAAGTGTTAGTTAGATGTGTAACAGGCAGAGAGCAGGATCCTGTCCTGAAGGGTTAGTTAGATGTGTAACAGGCAGAGGGCAGGATCCTGTCCTGAAGGGTTAGTTAGATGTGTAACAGACAGAGGGCAAGATCCTGTCCTGAAGGGTTAGTTAGATGTGTAACAGGCAGAGATCAGGATCCTGTCCTGAAGGGTGAGTTAGATGTGTAACAGGCAGAGATCAGGATCCTGTCCTGAAGGGTTAGTTAGATGTGTAACAGGCAGATAGCAGGATCCTGTCCTGAAGGGTTAGTTAGATGTGTAACAGGCAGAGGGCAGGATCCTGTCCTGAAGGGTTAGTTAGATGTGTAACAGACAGAGGGCAGGATCCTGTCCTGAAGGGTTAGTTAGATGTGTAACAGGCAGAGAGCAGGATCCTGTCCTGAAGGGTTAGTTAGATGTGTAACAGGCAGAGGGCAGGATCCTGTCCTGAAGGGTTAGTTAGATGTGTAACAGGCAGAGGGCAGGATCCTGTCCTGAAGGGTTAGTTAGATGTGTAACAGGCAGATAGCAGGATCCTGTCCTGAAGGGTTAGTTAGATGTGTAACAGGCAGATAGCAGGATCCTGTCCTGAAGGGTTAGTTAGATGTGTAACAGGCAGAGGGCAGGATCCTGTCCTGAAGGGTTAGTTAGATGTGTAACAGGCAGATAGCAGGATCCTGTCCTGAAGGGTTAGTTAGATGTGTAACAGGCAGAGGGCAGGATCCTGTCCTGAAGGGTTAGTTAGATGTGTAACAGGCAGATAGCATGATCCTGTCCTGAAGGGTTAGTTAGATGTGTAACAGGCAAAGGGCAGGATCCTGTCCTGAAGGGTTAGTTAGATGTGTAACAGGTAGAGACTGGGCAACAACCAGGGACAACATCATTACTAAGAAAGCATTGTAACCACTGTGCAAAAGACCTGTTTCTGGGGCTGTTACAGTGATTAGAACTATTCAACGAGCCTTACCAGGCTGTAAAGGCCTCCTCTTTGGGTTCTATTTATTTATTTATTTATTGGTTTTTCATTTGGCTTTGGAGGGTGTGTGGTTTTGTTCATATTAAAAAAAAAAGAAGAGTAAAAAGGAGTTAACCTCCGCAATTTGGTTAATAAAATTAAAGTTTTCGATGACCTTATACGATTGAATATTGCTTAAAATTATCTGAAAAACATAGTAGAATAACACGTATCAGTTTATTGTGCCATTAAAAAATATTATCGAAAACGATTACTCTTTCTGTAGTGATATATATATATATATATAATATAATATATATATATATATATATATATATATATATATATATATATATATATATATATATATATATATATATATATATATATATAATATCTATTAACACTATAGAACAGCATATTTAACACTAGAAACAGCCAGGTTTATGCCACTAACTAGAACCGTCGGCAGCAATAATTTTGAAGGGTACATTTTATAGAGCTTTAATATGAAAATGAAACAAACTATCACATACAACTCAAAAGATGTATTCATAAACATCATATATAACATTTGTACAGGAGAAACACCATATTAAAATGAAAAAATAAACATAAAAAGCTTTATTTACAAAAAGAATGAAAAACAAATAAAATCAACACTTCAAAAGAAAATATTATGTAAACAGATGAAAACTGCTATATGTGCATACAAAATTGTAAAAACAAAGTAATTATTTACAAAAATAACAGCTTTTTTCCCCCACATTACTGCATAGCACAACTTCAAAAAAACAGATAAATAAACTACTATAGTAGATACTATAATAAACTTTTGAAATGAAAGTATTATGTAAACAGCTGTAAACTGGTATATGCACATACAAAATTGTAAAAACAAAGTAATTATTTACAAAAATAACATAAAAAAAGAAAATAACTATAATATTAGTACAGTCCACACAGATTCAACGTTTATCAACTTGTCGTGTGCATTTACCACATACTGCTTTTTCACACTGGGCAGATATCAGACATTTTGTTTGTATTGCATTTAGTTACCGGTCATTGTTTTCTGTTGCATGTCACTTGATGCGCATTGTATCCAGGGTGAGCTGCGTTTCCCTGCTGCTTTACAGTTTTCTTATATGTTTCTGTCACAGCTCCGTGGCTAGCATCAAGATGAAATTTCTCCTACTGATATTTTATCCTGGTGCAACTGGACACCGGTGATTGCTTTCACGGAGTACTAAGTTTTGAGAATATGGTAGAAACTCTTCTAGCTTTGTTTACTGTTCCAGCCAGGCTATTTTTTTTTTTTTTTTCAACTGTAAGTACAGCATAGAAGAGGAGGCCTTGGTGTCAGTTCAACTCCTCCTACATGATGTTTTCCCATCACCACAGAACCTTAATCTATGGGTAGGAGAGGATCTATGATGTTCTTTATGTTCATCACAAGCTACATTTACACACTGTGACAGGATGTAAGGTGGGTCTTAGCCAAGGACGATTTACTTTTTGTCATGACCAGGTGCTGCAATGTTTGGCCTTAGCATTGGAAGACAAGCACAGCATGTGCCACCAATTCCAGGAATATATGATACATGAAGAACAACATTCTTCCATCCAGGGGAGCAAACACCAAGAAAAGGTTTTAAAACCAAAACTCATCTAGGACAACTGGAAGCTGCTAGAGACTGTAACATGCTTGCAGATGTTGGACAATGGCTTATTTTCCCACCTGAGATTGCCACAATTAGCCTTCAACCTAATATTGTCATGTGGTCTGGTCTGAGTCGAGTATCAGCATGAAGTTTTAACACCTTCTCTCATGTAATTGAATACCATACTAACAGTCTCTTAATTGAAGGAGTTGGTATTTATTTCCAGTGCGTTTTAACTTATTGTCAATAGAATGGCTTATTTCTGTGGATATAAATACACATGTGTACACTCTTAGGATGAAGACAGCATGCTTGTGATTCAGGCTGCTCATATGCCAAGATGTTTAAAGAACAACAAAATACAAATTAATTAAGGAAAGGACTCGAAGGACAAGCAAAGCATCAAACAATGAAATAATAGAACAGCCAACATTCAAATCTATTTCACAGTCTGCATCTGATAAAATTAGCCTGAGAAGTAATGAACTAAAGTTCAATTTCTATGTTCATTTAATATATTGAATCTGAAATTTTTAAGTGTAGTGCTGGCAATATGCCTTTTTTAATATGGCATGCCAAATGGAGTAAGTAAGAATTTTAATGGATGTTCCCTGTTGAGAGATTCTCCAGGTATTCAGTGTTGCAAACTACTAGCGGATATTTCCCTGAAAGCTGATATTCTGCATTGTACAGTAGACTCTCTGGACTCCAGTAATAATCATCACAAATCTGAATAGTGTTCTGTCCCAAGTGGTTTGTAGTAGCCACTGTACAAGTACTGTTTTCTATAATTTTTCTTTCAATGGTATTGTTAGTTACAAATGCCAGCTTCTGATTGTGACACAGGAATATTGGAGGCATATGGGGGTTGGTGGGGGTAGGGATGTCAGCCATATACTAAAGACCACTGTTCCACTGTAAAGTGCTTTTAATAGGTCCCATTCACCCGAAACCAACAAATGAAATTAAGTAAGCCATCAACACATATGTTTTGTCTTGTCTTGTCTTCAACCTTCCTCGATCCGAGGGTTGGTCGCATTATGTACAAATCTTCGCCAATGAACTCTGTCTTGAGCTTTCCTCATTGCTTCTTCAGTTGTAAGGCCCATCCATACCTTGTTTAGCCAGGCGACGTCCAATAGAAAGTCTGCTGCTGCCCAGACCCTCACTATTTGACCCATAGTTGGAGGCGACATGTTTATTGAATGGCGACCTGTACCCGCCATGTCACAAGGTCGTCAATGAGTACATGCAGTTTTTTTTTTTTTTTAACGAGTACTAGTGCCACCTACTACTCGCACTGCACCCTGGTAACCTTGCCGCTGTTGGTCCATGACTGCTTATTCGACAGGCAAGCCTGCTTATATCACAGCTAACCTCTATATCTAGAGGTCATTCTACTATCCGCCACCTGTGGACGCGGGAGGTAGAAGTACAGCTCTGCCTCCCCATCAACACATATAGCCGTCTGTTTTTAATGGTTTTAAATCAGAAAGCTGTGAATGAGAGTCAGCTGTGCCCTCTTCTCTCAACTTCATGTTCTCAGTAAAATGCATTGGGTGTTGCTATGATAGGTGCAACATAGGGCAACACAATCCCCATCAATATGAAGGATTGAGACAGGACAATTTTGCATTAAATAAACAATTTTATTACAATACGAAATCTTACAGATTTCCAAAAACATTTAACCTAAACTATGGGTGAATAAAAAAAAAAATAGCCTTATCCTGTCATGCATATTTACATTGTTTTACTAGAGTTTATGTCGCAACTGTGTCCTCGCCAATTACGATTAAAATACCCATTATAGCTCATAATGTAATTATTAACCATAATAAACACAATACCTCAATAAGAACTAGCGATTCTGGCTTAATTATCCCTAAATTCATGATGAAAAGAGATTAACAATTACTATTATGTATGTTTAAGTATTTCAAATCAATCATAAATGTATAAAATTTTTATAAGACAAAAGGAAACCTAACAATCCAAATTATTATTACAGTTCATATTCTCAAAGGAAGAAGAATAAAGGTTAGGCTTCATAGTTAAAAATATATTTATAACGAAGCAACAAAATAAAACATTCAAGTAAAAGTAATGCATTGTTAAATGTTCATAATTAATCCTTGATGTGCTCTCTGGTCATAGAGTTCTGCATTAGTGAAGCAGTCTTAATAGTTCATCATGCATTGTTTGGTCGAGTCACGCATTACGTATACATGCGCCAGCTTCCACGTGGCTAAGTACGCTTGTACAATGTTCAGCATCTAGTTGAATAGACGCACATTATGTATTGTGACGATATCAATATCATGGTTTCAGTTCAGTTACTTGTAAACACACAATATAAGTTTGATACTTATTCTGTTGGTGCAATGTTTAAAATAAAGTCTTCTTAACACGGTCATCCTCTCTGTAGAAGTTACCTGTGCAGCAGCCCAGTGCAGTATCTCTGTGAAGATTGTAGGCAAAAGCTTTCATCATTCTGGAGAGAGCTTATCTTCTACGGGACAGCTTTGAAGATTGCATCTTCGCTGAAGAATATCAGAGTTTGATGACTTGAGAGTGATGAGATGTTTTGAAGGAAAAGTAAATCCAGAGAGAGCCCAGAGAGTCCAGAGTGAAATAAAATCTTGTTTTAAGTTTTTATAACACGGTGTATAGGCATTCCCTTGTACTGTAAACAATTCCTTGTTGGTCCTTCCACTGGTTCACAGTTTTTGATAGACAGTTGCGTGTGTTAGAAATGGAATGTATCCGCCATTTTGTTTTCAAAGGATTTTACATTTATCATTTAAACTTATTCAGTATAACTTTAGTTACATTCATTGGAGAAGCATATGAATTTCAGTTTCATTCTCCATACAAAATTACAATTACAAGCATATAAAATGTTAGTTTACCTACCATAAACCTGGTTCCCTGAAAGAGAAGATGGCCACCAAACATCGTTTATGGGATATACGCCTGCATATTGTTAGGTGTCACAGCTCTTACTATCAAAGTTGCTGATAGGCCCCCTTCCCTCGATGACCTCCTCGGTCCCACCTACCGAGGGAATAAAACCGTCATGTAGGGAAGAATCAACCTCTTTTCGCGATGAAACTGTGAGGGGGGCACGGCAAGCAGAAATAGCCGCTAGATGTACCTTCAGTGTGGAAGGTGATCTACCAGCCTCAAGCAGATCTTGCAGAAACTGCAAGATGACAGGCATGGGACAAGAGATTGGGTGATGACCGTTAGTCTGGCACCAATTCTGAAAAAAATAAGACCCACAGCTGGAGCCTGCCCGGCTCCAGGTGCCAAAGCGTTCCTCTTGCCTGACTGAGGAGATCCAGACGAAGTGAGATCTCCCAGGGTAGGCCGTTCAATAGCTGGCACAAAGTTAAGAACCAGATTCTCCTGGACAACCTGGGGGCCACTAGGTGAACTGATGCCTTCTCTGACCGGACCTTTTCGAGAAAGACCAGGAGTAATGGCAGAGGTGGGAACGTGTAAAGAAGCGCTCAGGTGAAGAGATCGACCTGAGCCTTCCCAAACCATTCCCAAAAGTGCACCACCACCTGAGGGTGGAGCCTCCACTCCAAAGTGTGCAGACCTTCCCTCGAGAAGAGGTCCGCCGTCGAATTGCCCACGCCTGAGACATGCATCACCCGAAGGGACAGCAAGTTCCTTTGGGCCCAAGTCAACAGCCTGAAGGTGAGGCAATGAAACCCTGGTGAATGAAGGCCACTGTGTTGGTTGACATATGTCACCACTGATGTGTTGTCCGTGTGGATCAACACATGCTTGTTGTACACCACAGGTAGGAAGTGCTGGAGAGCAAGGAGAACTGCCTGCAGCTCCAGCATATTGGTATTTAGGGACGTCCAGCGGCCCGACCAGAACCCGTTGACTCCTCTGCCTTTGCAGACCACACCACAACCCAAGTTGGAGGCGTCCGTCGTCACTACCCGGCGGTTGGAAACTGCTCCCATTAGGACCCCCTGGCACAGGTGAGAGGTCCTCCTCCACCAAGGCAGGGCCACTGAGCACTTGGGATGCAGGTGAAATGCATTGAGCCATGCTTGCAGTGGGCACATGCACAGTGAGCCAGTAATTTCTGGCACAAGACATGGGGCTCCCTCGATCCATGTCGAAACAGGGAGAGTTGGTGCTGGAGAGCTACTACTTTGTCATCCGACAGGTATGCGTGTCTTGTTCTCTACCTGCTGAGGTGCCTTGCGTTCTCAGTGGGAGTGCTGCATTAATTCCTCAAGCGCTGGTCCAAAGAAATGGTAAGGGGAGGTAGGGACTGCTTTTAAAGGAAGGATCCACTTTCCCATGAGGCCATGACATAATCGTATCATGGTCCTCCTTAGCAAAGCTGAAATCTGGTTCTGTATAGCGGTACAGGCGGGGTCCAGGGCCTGCGTTATCGGCTAGGCTGGGGCCACAGCGAGGGCTTAAGCCTGCTACCTGGCCAGGGGCTCCTAATTCCACATACAGCTCAGCTGTGTATAGAAGCACTCTGGCACCAAGGCTGCAGACGCACCAAGGACACTGAGTGAGGTAGAATACACTACTGATGCACCGAAGCATCGGGGGCGGCGAGTGCAGGTGTTATTGACATGCTGTGGCACTAAGCACCGAGGCATGGAGAGCAATGAGAGGTGCCCAGCCATAACTGCATGAAGTCAACACAACCCGGGGTAGCGCATAGCATATACTGGGGTGGATACAGAGGCTCGAGTGGCTGCGGTAGGAAATCAGAAGAGCAGTACAGGGGAGCACACGTGCTCCACCATGGTGCAGAGTGACGATAACCTGGTCTTGGACCATGTGCAGTCCCACAAAGTGGCAGCGCAAAGCAATGCAGGATGTTACACAGAAAAAGAGTAAATACAGTGTGCCTGGCCTGGACTATGTGCAGTCACACGACCGGGGCAGTGGGTAGCCTACAGCGGAGGGCAACGAGGCACTCAGCTGTTGCACTAGGTCTGAGGCAGTGGCCAAGCACTGTGTGCACTGCATGCACCGTGCGACTTGAGCTCTGTGCGCAGAGTACCGTACACTATGTGCAATGCGTACCGTGCAGCACTGTGTGTTTCCACACTAGCGTTGTACCGAGAGTCGTGCAGTACCGGGTACAATGCGCACTGAGTGCACTAAGCATGGAGCAACAGGTACCGTGTGCACCACGGGCTGTGCCGGGCACGGTACGCACTCCTTGTTCCGAATACCATGCAGCGTCAGCGCACTGCCTGTACCGGGTACTGTGTGTCAACGAGCACCGTGCACACCATGTCACCAAAGTAGGATGGGCCGAGCACACACCGCGGTATTTAAAAAACACCGGGGGCAACTATGTAACGATGCCTAGCCTAACCGCGTGGTCACACACCTGGACAGCGTGTAGCATACAACAGGGGGACACAAGGGCCGGCGGCCCGAAGGAGGCTGGTGGGCTAACTTGACAGCAGGGACAAGGCAAGTCTAGCCCCCGTGGAGTAACAGTGCTCTCCGAAGTAAAAAAGGGTGAAAGACACACACTCACTCCTTTAAAATCAATACTACACAGGCAGTCGACTCACAGACGACAGACAGTAAAGACAAAGCTCAACTCTGCGCTGTTTAAGTAATAAAAAGGGCTCAATGCAACACAGATGGTCTTACCTTACCAACTTGAGAAGCGAAAAGAGGTCGATCCTTCCCTGCATGATGGTTTTATTCCCTTGGTAGGCGGGACGGAGGTGGTCATCGGGGGAAGGGGGGCCTATTGGCAGCTTTGATAGTAAGAGCTCAGTGACACCTACCAATAGGCAGGCATACATCCCATAAAGACTGTTTGGTGGCCATCTTCGAATTGAAAGGGAACACATCATAATACAATCAAAGAATGATATTTAAAAATAATTATTAGTTTATAATATTCACTTAAATCACAATAAACCCTTCAGATTTATTGGGAAACTTACTTAAAATAACTATTAAACTTGTGTCCACAAGTTATGTAATTAAAATTATTCTTAAAGCATTTTGTCACTATAGCTTGCTTGGTAAGTTTTATGACACCTTAGGAGGCCAGACAATCAGTATTTTGGAGGGCGAGCTTCAAAGAGTTAACACAGTTTGTGGCCTGAGCCTTATCTAATCAGCTTTGAAGTAACAACCCAATCCCCACAGCATGTCAATACAGACAACAGAATTAAATATTTGAGAAATGCTTATATTAAAATGAATTTAACCATGAATTTCCTTGACAAAATATAATTATATTGCAAGATATAATTCTACTTTGAAACACTTTACAAACTAAAGTCATATCAGTAATTTAGCTGGGTAGTTTACAAACAATAAGCATTCACCAGGATGTGCATGGGGTGCACGGGGCACAGGTGTGCACGGGAACGGGTGTGCACATGTTGCTGCGAGGATGTGGTGAGACACACTTGGGGAATAATCCCTGAGAAAACCCAATTAAAATTTAGATGGGAAAGATCTAAACTAATACACAGTGTTTACAAGAAACTCTGTGTGCAGCTGGTGTCTGGAGCAGGCTAAGTTCTAATAAAGACTGCTGCTGTAGTTATGGTAGTACCAGGGCCAACACACACACACACCTCATGTTTTCTTCCTGAAAGAAAGAAAAACAAAAGTGTTGGTTAACAATGTATTAACAATAAAGGCTCTCAAATAATAATCAGGAAGAGCTAGTAGTGCTCAATAGTAGCAACTTCGCTGCAACTCAGCCGAGTGCTAAGAGGCAGTGACAGCCAGCATGCCGAATACGAGAGCTAAAAGCGGGTGCAAAAAACAACCAAGCCCGGTGATATTGCGGCCCACGCTCAGCGAACTTACTGGAATTTCAGTGAGATAAACCCAGGGAAGGGGCAGCCGCTAGCTTCCCGTGCTCAATTAAGGCAACAGAGGGTACAAACACTGAATTATTTTAATCGAGTGTTGTAAAAACAACAATATATTTACACTCAATCCCGATCAGAGGCTGAATGCAAAAGAGGCTGAGCTATCTGCGCTCTGCATAGTTATTCAGCACCCGAGGGGTGGGGCACTGACGTCAGAGCTACGGAGGCCTAAAGACAGCTTTTATATTAAGCTCAGCATAACCCTATCACCTGATGGCAATACCCATTAGTTGATGGCTATTTTGAAATTTGAAAGAGAACTAGTATTTGAATTTCTAGGGTTCTCAAACTACCCTTGCTGTGAGAAATATGAGTTAATCAGACTTCTGTCTTAAGACTATTTGTGATCCTAGCTGGAAAACTTTGTAACATTATATGAACACTTTCTCTCATAAATTCTCGAGCAGAGCTAAACTGAATCTACAGTATATCAGTTTATGGAGGCAGGAAAATTGCTAATCTAATCATAATAGACTATTTTCCCTTATAGCACTCTCAAAATACTCAAGGTTATTAAAAGAATAGAGAGATGATATGTTAGGTACAGTAAAATAGTGTATATTTTGTCTAGATCCTGAACATTATTTAGCTATTCTTATTTAAAAGTTACGCTTTCAAGAAGTGTCCTTTTAACTTTTAAAATTAACTTATTTTCAAGAACTAGTTTACAATTGTGATATACACAGTTATCCCATAACCATTTGATCATAACAACAAATATGATCATGTAAGCACATTTTCACCCCCTTACGAGGGAGTGTGACAGGGTCTTACTCGTGTCACGCGTGTGGGTAGCCGCTGTTCAAGCACACAGAGAGACAGACATGGTGTTGATGCACAGGCGCACAGGATTTATTAACACAAACGAAAACAAAAGTAAAATAAAGGTGGTCATGTGACATTACCAGCGATGGTAACGCACAGAGGACTAGTACATCAATCTGTACAAAAAGTGCAAAATAAAACAATACCACAAACTATAAATCAAAGATGCCGTGAAAACGGCAGGCCTTGCAGCAGCCCTGAGCTCCCGTGGATGTTTTTAACCTGAGGAACACTCTGTAGAGACCTGCCCACCTGCTGATTGAGGACAAGCACAGCTAATCACTTACTGCCCTTCCCCTCAACCAAGCCTAGCAGGCAGCATGTCTCAATCGAATGCCCATCTGTAAACAATAATTCAATCAGACAAATCAACTCCAAAACGACATACAATAAACCCATTCCCACTTATCAAATCACACCAACACTAATTTACCATTGTGCAGGGCAATCACCCTGCCACAGGGGGATATCTGTATAACAAGACATTAAAAAGTTTATTCATGAATCAAGGTACCTGAGTAATTACCATTGCAGTTGCATTGATAATACTTAAAGAAAATATACATTATTATTATTATTATTATTATTATTATTATTATTATTATTATTATTATTATTATTATTATTATTATTTTAACCCAATTACTTGATAGTATGTATCTTTTAAAAATAATACTTTGATTAATCTTACACTTGTAACGCAGAGGAAAAGTTGCATTAGCTGAACATTCTGTAAACTCAAAATTGTCATTTTCTTTTAAATATGGTATGTCTGATCATGAGAGGAAGCTTGTGTTTCCATCATGACAGTCAGTCTATCTGGAGAGAAAGATCATGTATGTGTGTGCAAATTAGAACACAGGACAGGATGTTCTACACTTACAATATCAAAGTGACCTGCAGCAGTATGTACCCAAAATACAACTACAGATTTTATTTTTGTCTGTAACGATTGAACTTTCACTCACATTTATACAACATTGACCTGATTTAATACCAAAGCAACAATCTCAAATATGAGTATAAATACAATATATATTAGAGGATATAAGATATATAATATATATATATAGATATATATATATATATATATAATATATATATATAAATATATAAAATTTATAACTTTCATAAATTTTGATTATGACCCAGTTATGTTATATAACTTATAAAGATTGGCCCTCATTAGGTCGTAATGAATCAACTTAGTTGTTTACAATGTTAATATGAAATTCAATGTTCAGTTTCTATACTTATGACTCAGTTACATTATATTAATATTCAAATCCTGGACGAGCCCCATTTATGGTTTTGTTAAAAAAGGAAAATGTGTATATATATATATATATATATATATATATATATATATATATATATATATATATATATATATATTAATTAAAAATGTCTTTGTTTATGATATTTTCATAATATCAATATCATAAACTCTTATGATCTCATCCCAGACAAGCCCCCATTATGTTGTGCATATTTACGTTGTATACCTAGGGTTTATGTCACAACTGTGTCCTTGCCAATTACCATTAAAGAAAATACCCATTATGGCTCATAATGTAATTATTAATCATAGTAAACACAATATCTCCATAACAGCTAATGATTCTAGCTAAATTGTCACTAGATTCATGATGAAAAATGATTACATTTATTCATATTCTCAAAGGAAGAAGAATAAAGATTAGGCTTCATAGTTAAAAACATATGTATAAATAAGAAACAAAATAAAACATTCAATGAAAAGTTAAATTATTAAATGTTCATAATTACTCCTTGATGTGCTCTCTGGTCATAGAGTTCTGCATTAATGAAGCAGTCTTAATAGTTCATGCATTTTTTGGTTGAGTCACGCATTACATATACATGCGCCAGCTTCTACATGGCTAAGTAAGCATGTACAATATTCAGCATCTAGTTGGATAGAAACACATTATGTATTGTGACGATATCAATATCATGGCTTCAGTTGAATTACTTGTAAACACACAATACAAGTTTGATACTTACTCTATTAGTGCAATGTTTAAAACAAAGTCTTCTCAGAGTTTGATGACTTGAGAGCGATGAATTGTTTTCAAGAAAAAGCAAATCCAGAGAGAGCCCAGATAGTCCAGAGAGAAAGAAATCCTTGTTTTGAGTTATAACACGATGTATAGGTGTTCCCTTGTACTGTAAACAAAACATTGTCAGTCCTTTCATTGGTTCACAGTATTTGATAGACGGTTGCATGTCACTTTTATTATTTAAACTTCCTGTTCAATATAACTTTAGTTACATTCACTGGAGAAGCATAGGAATTTCAGTTTCATTCTCTATACAAAATTACGATTACAAGTATATAAAACACATGTTAATCCAATCAAAGAATAATATTAAAAAATGGTTAATAGTTTAAAATATCAATTTAAAACACAATAAACCCTTCAGATGTATTGGGAAACTTACTTAAAATAACTATTAAACCTATGTCCACAAGTTACGTAATTAAAAATGCCATAATTAAAGCATTTTAACTAACTTTTAACACAATAATGGTAGAACTGCATCGTCACTATAGCTTGCTTGGTAAGTTTTATGACACAGTTTGTGGCCTGTGCCTTATCTAATCAGCTTTGAAGTAACATAAGAACATAAGAAAGTTTACAAACGAGAGGAGGCCATTTGGCCCATCTTGCTCGTTTGGTTGTTAGTAGCTTATTGATCCCAAAATCTCATCAAGCAGCTTCTTGAAGGATCCCAGGGTGTCAGCTTCAATAACATTACTGGGGAGTTGATTCCAGACCCTCACAATTCTCTGTGTAAAAAAGTGCCTCCTATTTTCTGTTCTGCATGCCCCTTTGTCTAATCTCCATTTGTGACCCCTGGTCCTTGTTTCTTTTTTCAGGCTGAAAAAGTCCCTTGGGTCGACACTGTCAATACCTTTTAGAATTTTGAATGCTTGAATTAGGTCGCCACATAGTCTTGTTTGTTCAAGACTGAACAGATTCAATTCTTTTAGCCTGTCTGCATATGACATGCCTTTTAAGCCCGGAATAATTCTGGTCGCTCTTCTTTGCACACTTTCTAGGGCAGCAATATCTTTTTTATAGCGAGGTGACCAGAACTGAACACAATATTTAAGATGAGGTCTTACTAGTGCATTGTATAGTTTTAACATTACTTCCCTTGATTTAAATTCAACACTTTTCACAATGTATCCGAGCATCTTGTTAGCCTTTTTTATAGCTTCCCCACATTGTCTAGATGAAGACATTTCTGAGTCAACAAAAACTCCTAGGTCTTTTTCATAGATTCCTTCTCCAATTGCAGTATCTCCCATATGATATTTATAATGTAATACTGTTGTAATATTGGAAAAACATTTTGGAATTGGTTTTAGCTCCCTTAGCAATGTTCATTTCTATTTCTCTCTTGGCCTTTCTAACTTCTTTTTTGATTTGCGTTTGCAGTTCTGTGTACTCTTTCTGCATACTTTCTTTTTGGTCCTTTTTTAATGCTCTGTAAGTGCCTTTTTTCGCTGAATATTTTTTTTTTAATTGATCTATTAAACCATTTTGGCAATTTAGTTTTACATTTAGATTTGTCTACTTTAGGGATGTAACTGTTTTGCGCCTCTAGTACAACATTTTTGAAGAACAACCATCCTTCTTCTGTGGGTGTTTTCTCTATTTTACTCCAATCTACTTCTGTTAGTCTCTGTTTTATACCTTCATAGTTTGCTTTTCTAAAATTGTAAACCTTAGCTTTAGTCATTACTTTTGGGGTTTTAAAGAACACTTCAAATTAGACCATGTTGTGGTCAGAGTTTGCTAGTGGTTCTCTGACCTCTGTTTTAGTTATTCTATCTTCGTTATTTGAAAGACTAAATCAAGGCATGCCTCCCCTCTAGTCGGTGCCTTCACAAATTGTGTTAGGAAGCAGTCATTTGTCATTTCCACCATTTCTATTTCATCCTTCGTGCTCCCCACCAGGTTTTCCCATTTTATTTGGGGGAAGTTGAAATCCCCCATTAATATGGCTTCTCCTTTGCTACACGCATTTCTAATGTCATTGTATAACAGATTATTTTGCTCTCCGTCTGAATCTGGCGGTCTATAGCATGCTCCTATTATTATGCCCTTTGAATTTTTGTCCGTTATTCTGACCCATATTGATTCGGTTTTATTTTCTTTGTCCAGGTTTAACACCTGGGCTTCAAGATTATTTCTTATGTATAGCGCCACCCCTCCTCCTCTTCTGTCCTGCCTGTCTTTCCTATACAGTTTATACCCACAAATATTATATTCATCCCCATCTCACTCAGACAACCACATTTCTGTAACACCTATCACATCATAGTTACCTGTTAGTGCAGTAGCTTCAAGTTCTAGAATTTTGTTTCTGATACTTCTATCATTTAGATAAAAGCATTTAATGGTTGTCTTACCTGAGTTGTTGTTCTTGTTTTGATGCGATCTCCCTTCTGTTTTTTTGTTGATTTCTCCCCCCTTCCTTTCTAGTTTAAATGCTTCCGAACCTGCTAACAACCCAATCCCCACAGCATGTCAATACAGACAACAGAATTAAATATCTGAGAAATGCTTATATTAAAATAAATTTAACCATGAAGTTCCTTGACAATTCATTGGAGTATCCAGGTGCCTCCTGCTAAAAAGCAAACAATAAAATAATAAATCTATGAACTGTATTCATCCCAATTAATAAAAATGATTAGACAGAGGAGCATCGTATACTCCCCCAGAGGCTGAGAGATTCGCAGAGAATCCCTATTCATTCATAACTGGTATGCTGTGTTCATCCCAGTGAACAAAAACCAAAAACAAAAATGGAAAATAAAAATGTATGTAAATACATATATAATTATGACCACCTGCACCACCTAACACATTTTGCTGAATGTGAAAAATATAAAATACTCTACGCCCTCCAATAAAGTTTTTTTTTTTTTTTTTTTTTTTTTTTTTTTTTTTTCAGATAATGTGATATCTACTTTTGCATGACTGAAGACAACAGAGTGAAGAAAAAAAACCTGAAAAGAAAAAAAATCTCTGGGTTCCCTAGACCTTCAGCTACCTCCCCTCCAGACCTAAATAATTGCATAATTATACATAATAGGTAGCATCATATAGCAGAATACAGTTTGTTTTGTTTTTCTTTCAATATAGGCAAAGAAAGGCAAACCTCTGAAGACCACCGATTAAGCTTTTTTTATGATGTATGCAGGAATATTTTGCTGAGCAGCTATGGTTGCAGCTCCAATCCTGAAGGAATGGCAAAAACATGGAGACTGCTGGGTTCCACGCAATTAGAAACACCAGGTCCTGAGGTCTGGATTGGGGTATGAAGGCCAGAGATCACAGCATGGAAGTGGGGGACTAGAAGGACATCCTTGAATTGGATAAAGTATCCGGAACGCAGAACATTGACAGAACCACAGGACTCCTCTCTGATGGGTGGTTTGGAAGAGTAGATCTTAGATATCCTGCAACAAAATTTGTACCCTAAATGTTGGAGTAGATCTTTGAATGTCCTGCAGCGTCATTTTCAAATTATAATAGATTTTCTATTGGATCTGGAGGATTGGTGTGTGAGTGAATGATAGACCATCCAGTTTATAAGGGGCTGGAAGCAGTACATTAGAGAAGCAAGTATAATACATTCTAAGGTGACAAGCAGCTTTTGTAAAAATGTGTAGAGGTGGCTCTTTATAACTTAATTGAAGTAATTCCCTTTTGGTAAGTTAGTCTAGCCTGTGGTTAGAAAAATAATGCGAATGATGAATTTGAATGTCCTGGGCAAATTAGTGTTTGAATTTGTTTTTGATCATCTGTGTGACACCAAGAGACATCTGAAAACCAAATCCAAAGGGGGATCTTGAATTATTGAATTTGAGCTGTACCAGGGCATAGACAACCTGCTTGCAAAGGACCAGCTGCTTTAACACGTTTAACAGCACAGCTGGCGGAGGCACTTGTGTGTACTTTGACAGATTCTTCACATCTCTGAAGCTCACTGACTTCTTGCAGAAGGGGCTTTTCTTTACTATAACCTTAATGAGAAACAGATTTCTTAAAAATAACAAACTGCTAAGTACAAAAGATCTTGAAACAAAGGGAAGAGGATCAACAGATATGCTACTCAGAAATGAGAAGAGGTAGCAATCATCAAGTGGTATGATAAGGATATATTTCTTGCTTTTACTTGTGATTCAGTTGAGTCGCAGGTCAGTTGCCGTTATTGGTCTGAAAAGGGCAAATGGTACCTTGACGTCTCACAGCCCCAGGCAGCTGCTGTCTACAACAAATCAGTGGGTGGAATCGATCACATAGATTGACAGATTGCTTACTACAGAATCGCCTACAAACCAAATAAATGGACTGTAAGAGTAATTTTGCACATGGCTGATTTGGCAGCAGTTAATTAATTGCTTCAGTACCATTCACAATACAAGACATTGGCTGCACCATGTAAAGAGGTTAAGCAATACTTGCATTTTAAGATGCACATAGCAGAGCAACTCTTTCTATTTGAAGAGAATGATGCCACTTCATCCTCAGAATCCGGTTAAGATGACAGTCCACCACAGAAAAAAAGGCCTCCAAAAAAATCAAGGAAGTCAGCCCATTTACCACAATTCAGAGATGTAAAAACCTTTCAAAGGTGCAGAAGTGCAGGCTGAAAGTCCTTCAGTTCGATGTATCAAGTGTAAGGTTTTCTTGTGCCTGAATAAATACAGAACTGCTTCAAAATTTCCCATACATAGGGTAAACAGTCCACATACATGAGTTGTGGAAGTTTAAAATTCTGTAATACAACATAGCAAGACAGATTATTCAAAAAGCCAGCAATTGTTCAAACATTTTAAGTTTTTCTTTTTGAATAAACAGAGAATACTGCTTTAAAAATTTCCACACATAAGGCTTTTAATGTGCCTTTATTTCCTTTGTTGTAAGGCTGGTTTTATTAAAGTCTTTGATTTTATATTTGTCACCTGGTCCTGATGTAAGACATTCTGTATACATTTTTATATTTATAGATATATATATATAGTGTATATATAATATATATATATATATATATATATATAAGGGGTGTTTTCCCAAATTCAAATTTCTATTTGGATATGCATGAATAATGGTCTTATTAATAATATGGCAAACTAGTGTCAGGCAGTATTCGTTGCAAACAAAGTGTTTGAAGTGTCTCTCACTTCAATAACGCCTCCCTCTGCAATCTGTGACACTGGCAGCCAATTGGTGTGGGGAAAAAGGTGGAGTTGGTCTGTGTAACTGTACAGAGTCAATGCTTCAGTTCGTTTTATTTGAGAGGACTATACAAAGAAAAGTAAAATTGGAATTGGGATTAAATTAGTTTTGCCGTATGAAGAAAAAGTTTGTGTTGTCACAATTTAAGTAAAATATATTTTTTGGATGGGGTTGGAATGCTGACTTTTTTAAAATGTTGTGAAAATATAAATGTAATATTTTTGTAAACAGTTTAGCAAGACGCCATTGTCACTGTGTTTCGTGCATGGTTGCAGCACTAGGCACCAGATAGAATGTGCATTGCAGGCTGTGTGAAAGTGGTTTATGATTTCCATTACATGAGAGTAGAGGTTAAAACTTCATGCTGATTTGAACTTGGCTCTCATAAGAACATAAGAAAGTTTACAAACGAGAGGAGGCCATTCGGCCCATCTTGCTCGTTTGGTTGTTAGTAGCTTATTGATCCCAAAATCTCATCAAGCAGCTTCTTGAAGATCCCAGGGTGTCAGCTTCAACAACATTACTGGGGAGTTGATTCCAGACCCTCAAAATTCTCTGTGTAAAAAAGTGTCTCCTATTTTCTGTTCTGAATGCCCCTTTGTCTAAACTCCATTTGTGACCCCTGGTCCTTGTTTCTTTTTTCAGGCTGAAAAAGTCCCTTGGGTCGACACTGTCAATACCTTTTAGAATTTTGAATGCTTGAATTAGGTCACCACGTAGTCTTCTTTGTTCAAGACTGAACAGATTCAATTATTTTAGCCTGTCTGCATATGACATGCCTTTTAAGCCCGGAATAATTCTGGTCGCTCTTCTTTGCACTCTTTCTAGAGCAGCAATATCTTTTTTATAGCGAGGTGACCAGAACTGCACACAATATTCAAGATGAGGTCTTACTAGTGCATTGTACAGTTTTAACATTACTTCCCTTGATTTAAAATCAACACTTTTCACAATGTATCCGAGCATCTTGTTAGCCTTTTTTATAGCTTCCCCACATTGTCTAGATGAAGACATTTCTGAGTCAACAAAAACTCCTAGGTCTTATTCATAGATTCCTTCTCCAATTTCAGTATCTCACATATGATATTTATAATTTATATATACATATACAATATATACATTTTTATTTCCTGCGTGCAGTAACTTACACTTTTCTCTATTACATGTCATTTGCCATGTGTCTGCCCAGTTCTGAATCTTGTCTAGATCATTTTGAATGACCTTTGCTGCTGCAACAGTGTTTGCCACTCCTCCTACTTTTGTGTCGTCTGCAAATGTAACAAGTTTCCTTACTATACCAGAATCTAAATCATTAATGTAGATTAGGAATAGCAGAGGACCTAATACTGATCCCTGTGGTACACCACTGGTTACCACACTCCATTCTGAGGTTTTTCCTCTAATCAGTACTTTCTGTTTTCTACATGTTAACCACTCCCTAATCCATGTACATGTGTTTCCTTGAATCCCAACTGCGTTCAGTTTGAGAATTAATCTTTTGTGCGGGACTTTGTCAAAAGCTTTCTGGAAATCTAAATAAACCATGTCATATGCTTTGCAATTATCCATTATCGATGTTGCATCCTCAAAAAAATCAAGCAAGTTAGTTAGACACGATCTCCCTTTCCTAAAACCATGTTGACTGTCTCCCAGCACCCTGTTACCATATAGGTAATTTTCCATTTTGGATCTTATTATAGTTTCCATAAGTTTGCATATAATAGATGTCAGGCTTACTGGTCTGTAGTTACCTGGTTCAGTTTTGTTTCCCTTTTTGTGGATCGGTATTACGTTTGTAATTTTCCAGTCTGTCGGTACTACCCCTTTGTCAAGAGACTGCTGCATGATCTTGGTTAGCGGTTTGTAAATTACTTCTTTCATTTCTTTGAGTACTACTGGGAGGATCTCATCCGGCCCAGGGGATTTGTTTATTTTAAGAGCTCCTAGTCCCTTTAACACTTCTGCCTCAGTTATGCTAAAGTTATTTAAAACTGGATAGGAACTGGATGATATGTGGAGCATGTTGTCAGTATCTTCCTTTGTAAAAACTTGTGAAAAGTAATCATTTAATATATTTGCTATTTTTTTTTCTTCATCTACGATATAGCCATTTGTATCTCTTAAACATTTAATCTCCTCTTTGAATGTTTGCTTGCTTTTGTAATATTGGAAAAACATTTTGGAATTGGTTTTAGCTCCTGTAACAGGGAAAGATCTGTGCTGACTCTGCTGGCGTGTTCACGGGCTGCAGGAAGAGGGCGGCAGTCGCCCAACAACCTTCTGTGAGTCATGGCAGTGACTCGAGGAGGTGGGAAAGTGGGTGTGTGGACTTTCCCCCTCTCTGAATGGCTGAGAGGCGGGTCTTGGGTGATTGTTGGTCCTATAAAATAACGCTCTGTTGTTTCCTCAGGTCTGCCCACTTAGACGCGCCAAGAGTGCGGAAGCTTTGATTCAGGACCGGGAATCAGCCGGGAGAAAAATAAAGATTCACGGCGAGACAGAGAGAGAGCGGGGAATCCTTGGGCAGACCTCGGCGTATTGCAAAAGAGCAGGCTAGATAGCCGATAGAATAGGACGGTGATCCGGGTCGTGCGGGTAGTGGCGACCGGGATACCTCTGCCGAGTGCAGCACCTTTTATTTGTAGTTTTATTACTGTTTTATTTTCCCTTGTCCTTTTCACCTTCTGTTTTCATTATTATTTCTTTGAGCACCTGCGAGTGCACTTGTTGTTCGTGTACCAGCTGTGGTATTTCCGTGGTGCTGTCTATCATCGTTGATAGGCAACCCACGGTCAACAGTGTCCTCTGCCGGAGAAAAATAAGAACCGTTCCAAAATAAAACTGGGCACCTGTGTGGTGTTTCCAAGTACACCTGTCTGTCTCCTGGTCAGTAAATTACCCACACCCCTTCCACACGTGGTGTCAGAAGTGGCATTCACTGGCACTGCCCCAAGCAGTGCAGCTATGGATGGAGCAGACTAGCGATGGATGTGACTCAGTTTGCCACAATGATGGACCTCCTGCGCCAGACGCTCACCGCGGCAGTGCAGGGGGCGGCTAGACCCGCAGCTCCAGACCACTCCATCCAGAGACCCACCAAAATGACGACGAGGATAGACCGGACGCCTACTTGGAGGTGTTCAAGGCTATGGCGATCTCGGCCGGGTGGCCCCAAGCCCAGTGGGCTAGCTATGTGTTGCCCCAACTCACCGGGGAGGCTCAAGCAGCTGCGAGGACGCTGTCCCCGGAGCACATGTTGGGTTACCCCCGGCTGAAGGCAGCCATCCTAAATCGTGTGGGGGCCACACCGGAGGGCTACCGGAAGAAATTCCGGGAGGAGCAGTTTGCGGCAGGGGAACACCCACGAACCATCGCCCACCGGCTGAAGGATTACGCCATGGGTTGGTTGAATCCCGATCTAAACACCAAAGCCAGGGTGGTGGAGATGATCATGGTGGAGCGCTTCCTGGAGTGTCTAGCCTCGGGACCTCGGCTGTGGGTCCAGTGGCAGGCGCCGGACATACTGGACCGGGCGGTCGAACTTGCCGAGCAGTACCAGGCAGCAGAGCCAATGCTTGCCAAACTGCCCGGGAGGAGTGTGGCTACTGGATTTTCCCCTCAACTGGCCCCGGAAAGGGCGAAGGGACTGGGGGGAAGGGGTAGTCCAGGATTTGGTCAGGGGGTGTCGGCGGGAGCTCCCGGTCCGGGTACTGGGGCAGGGTGGGGATACCCACGGGCTGCTGCAGTGTCGGACCGGGGTCTCCCGCGGACGCCTTATCGGCGGGCCCCTTTTATGGCTCCAGTGTTTTCCCCTCTTTCCAAAACTTCGGGGAGAGAAACCAGCCCACCGAGGTGTTGGACGTGCAGGGAGGTGGGCCACCTCTCCCGGGACTGCCCCGTGATGTAGTGTGACCTCAGCCGACCAGGTAGGCACGTTCAATTACCTCAGTCGCTTCAGCACACAGGACCGACCTGACCCCGAGTTGGAAGCCATGGGAGCTGATTTCTTAGCTCGCTCCCGTGACTTCCGACTTGAGCAAGGGCGTGACGACATGCTGGGCAGGCTCTTTGACCAAGCAGCGGTGGTTAACGGTCAGGTGGTCGAGCCCAGACGCGCCGCCACGTACCCCCACTTTGAAATTGATCGAGACCTACTGTACCGTGTTGATAAATTACCCCAGACCGGTGAAGTACGTCATCAGTTGTTCATTCTTCAGCCCTTTAAGGAGGATTTGTTGCAGCTGGCTCACGCTATTCCCCTGTCTGGTCATTTGGGAAGGGATAAAACTAAAGCAAGGCTTGTGTCACGGTTCTTCTGGCTGGGGCTAGATGGCGATGTTAAGCGGTTTTGTGAGCGTTGTGGGGAATGTCAGAAGGCCAGCCCTAGAGCCGTTCCACGAGCCCCTCTGGTGCCTTTGCCCCTAGTGGAAGCTCCGTTTGAGCGTATTGGGATGGACATAGTTGGGCCACTAGAAAGGAGTGCGGCAGGATACACCCACCTACTTGTCATTCTGGATTATGCTACGCGTTATCCAGAGGCAATTCCCCTCCGATCTATGTCCGCTAAGTCTGTTGCCAACAAGCTTGTGAAGGTTTTCTCCCGGGTGGGGATTCCCAAAGAGATACTAACCGATCAAGGCACCAATTTTATGTCCCGGCTAATCCGCGGAACATGTAAGCTTTTGGGAATTAAGACCATTAGGACCTCTGTGTTTTATCCTCAGTCCAACGGTTTGGTGGAACGCTTTAATAAGACCCTTAAGAACATGTTGCGCAGATTTATTCGTAGTGATGTGCGTTACTGGGACCAGCTGATTACTCCTCTTCTCTTTGCGATCAGAGAGGTTCCCCAGGCTTCTACGTGGTTTTCACCATTCGAGCTGCTGTATGGGCGGAGACCCCGGGGCGTGCTCGACCTGGTCAGAGAGATGTGGGAGGAGCAGCAGGACAATTCGACCAATACCGTCCGGTATGTGTTGGACCTGCGCAAACGTCTTGAGTCTGTTGGAAAATGGGCGCATGACAATTTGCAGCAGGCGCAGCACAGACAGGAGACACAATATAACCGAGGAGCCCGGTTGCGCACATTTCAGCTGGGGGATGAGGTACTTCTCTTATTATCCAGTTCTGAGTCAAAACTCTTGGCTAAGTGGCAAGGACCCTTTGAGGTTACATGCCAGGTTGGGAAGGTGGACTATGAGATCTGCCAGCTGGAGCGACGGACAGAGAAACACATTTATCATATCTATCTCTTAAAGCCTTGGTTACAACCAGAGGCGTTGTTAGTGGCGTATGCAGATGACGTCACGGACCTGGGACCTGATCTTTCTGTGTTGGCAAGGAAAGGATCGGTACAGATTGCTGAGAATCTGACACCAACGCAGAAATGTCAGGCTCGCGGTCTGGTGGCGGAGTTTCCTGACGTGTTCTCTTCCGTCCCGGGCCAGACTCGAGTAGCCCATCATCACATTGATATTGAGCCGGGGGCGCTGGTTCTCCAGAGGCCGTACCGTATACCTGAGCGTAAAAGACAGGTAATAAAAGCGGAAATTGACGAAATGCTGAGACTGGGGGTAATAGAAGAGTCCCAAAGTGACTGGAACAGTCCAATCGTTTTAGTCGATAAGCCAGACGGGTCAACTCGATTTTGCATTGATTTCAGACAAATCAATGAGAAATTGAAATTTGACGCTTATCCAATGCCCCGAGTAGATGAGTTGCTGGAGCGTCTAGGCACGGCTCATTTTATGACGACACTGGATTTAACGAAGGGGTACTGGCAGATACCCCTGACTCCGGAATCTAGAGAGAGGATGGCGTTTTCGACTCCCTTCGGGTTGTACCAATTCAGGACCATGCCCTTTGGGTTGCACGGAGCCCCCGCCACTTTCCAGCGGATGATGGATCACATTTTGCGGCCCCATCAGCAGTACGCCGCTGCTTACATAGATGACGTGGTTATCCACAGTGAGGATTGGCCGAGTCATCTGTGTAAGGTAGCGGCGGTGCTGTAATTCTTGCGGGAGGCATGGCTCACTGCTAACCCAAAGAAGTGTGCCATTGGGAAGAGTGAGTCGGAGTATTTGGGGTATCGAGTAGGGGGTGGCCAGATCAGACCGCTAGTTGCTAAGGTGAAAGCCTTGGCTGACTGGCCGGTTCCTACAACCAAAACCCAGGTGCGCTCTTTCTTGGGACTAGTGGGCTATTATAGAAAGTTCATCCCGAGTTTCGCTACGCTCGCTGCTCCCTTGACAGACCTCACCTGGAAGGCTGCCCCAAATACGGTTCAGTGGACGGAGTCGTGCCAGAGGGCCTTTCTCGCCTTGAAGTGGAGGCTGTGTAGTAAGCCAGTACTATGCAGCCCGGATTTTGGTAAAAGTTTCACCCTGCAGACGGATGCGTCAGAGACAGGTCTCGGGGCAGTGTTGTCTCAGGAGGTTTGGGGAAGCGAGCACCCAGTCTTGTATATCAGCAGGAAGCTCCTTCCCCGCGAGAAAAATTATAGCACCATCAAGAAGGAGTGTCTCGCGGTAAAATGGGCAGTTGAGTCACTCCGGTACTACCTCCTGGGCGACACTTCACCCTGGTTACAGATCATGCCCCCTTAGCATGGCTTCACCGGATGAAAGATAGCAACGCCAGAATCACACTGTGGTACTTGGCCTTGCAGCCCTATGCCTTCAGGGCAGTCCACCGAGCAGGAAAGCTGCATCAAAACGCAGACTTTTTCTCTCGGGAAGGCATGGGGGTGTAAGATTTTCGAATGAACCGGTGGTGTCATTCTGAGGGGAAGGATCTGTAACAGGGAGAGATCTGTGCTGACTCTGCTGGCGTGTTCACGGGCTGCAGGAAGAGGGCGGCAGTCGCCCAACAACCGCCTGTGAGTCATGGCAGTGACACGGGGAGGTGGGAAAGTGGGTGTGTGGACTTTCCCCCTCTCTGAATGGCTGAGAGGCGGGTCTTGGGTGATTGTTGGTCCTATAAAATAACGCTCTATTGTTTCCTCAGGTCTGCCCACTTAGACGCGCCAAGAGTGCGGAAGCTTTGATTCAGGACCGGGAATCAGCCGGGAGAAAAATAAAGATTCACAGCGAGACAGAGAGAGAGAGCGGGGAATCCTTGGGCAGACCCCGGCATATTGTAAAAGAGCAGGCTAGATAGCCGATAGAATAGGACGGTGATCCGGGTCGTGCGGGTAGCGGCGACCGGGATAATGCTGCAGAGTGCAGCACCTTTTATTTGTAATTTTATTACTGTTTTATTTTCCCTTGTTCTTTTCGCCTTCTGTTTTCATTATTATTTCTTTGAGCACCTGCGAGTGCACTTGCTGTTCACGTACCAGCTGTGGTATTTCCGTGGTGCTGTCTATCATCGTTGATAGGCAGCCCACGGTCAACAGTGCCCTCTGCCGGAGAAAAATAAGAACCGTTCCAAAATAAAACTGGGCACCTGTGTGGTGTTTCCAAGTACACCTGTCTGTCTCCTGGTCAGTGAATTACCCACACCCCTTCCACGGCTCACCCTTAGCAATGTTCATTTTTCTATTTCAATCTCTTGGCCTTTCGGAACTGTGAAAACGTCATTGCGTTTGCAGAGCAAAGACGGCTTTCTGCCTACTTTCTTTTTGGTCCTTTTTTAATGCTCTGTAAAGTGCCTTTTTTCCCTGAATATTTTTTTTAATTGATCTATTAAACCATTTTGGCAATTTAGTTTTACATTTAGATTTGTCTACTTTAGGGATATAATTGTTTTGCGCCTCTAGTACTACATTTTTGAAGAACAACCATCCTTCTTATGTGGGTGTTTTCTCTATTTTACTCCAATCTACTTCTGTTAGTCTTTGTTTCATACCTTCATAGTTTGCTTTTCTAAAATTGTAAACTTTAGCTTTAGTCATTACTTTTGGGGATTTAAAAAACACTTCAAATGAGACCATGTTGTGGTCTGAGTTTGCCAGTGGTTCTCTGACCTCTGTTTTAGTTATTCTGTCTTCGTTATTTGAAAAGACTAAATCAAGGCATGCCTCCCCTCTAGTGGGTGCCTTGACAAATTGTGTTAGGGAGCAGTCATTTATCATTTCCACCATTTCTATTTCATCCTTCGCGCTACCCACCAGGTTTTCCCATTTTATTTGGGGGAAGTTGAAATCCCCCATTAGTATGGCTTCTCCTTTGCTACACACATTTCTAATGTCATTCATTTCTAATGTCATCTCAGCAAGATTAGGCACCAACTAAGACTTTGCTTTACAGTAAACTAATGTGAGCCATCTGCCTCTCCTTCCATTTGCTTTTTTTCCATCAGATGATGTAGATATCCTACTGCCTGGTGTCGATGGCTGAAGTGTAATGCTGGCTCCAGCGATCAGCTTATTTTGCCTCACCAGCGCATCAGCACACACAACGGCTGCAATGCTGGCTCCAGGGATCCACCACAGTGCAGTCTCCCCAGCGCATAAGCATGACAACCGTCCAGATTAAGCTATGTAGAGTGCATCTCTAGGGTCTTCAAGTGGGTACCTTCTGTGTTTCATCAACTAGCCCACAACATCTTCAGAGAACAGGACAGTGATTCTGGTGTCCCAGTTTCACCCCCCTCCATCCCCCACTCAACTCAGACCAGCTTACTTACCCATACATCAGCATTGCTTTCTTTCTATTGTACTTCAGATCCCCAGCCAGAATCTTTCTGTCTCAACCACAGCAAGTTACTGCTCCTTTCTGCTGCTTCAGATAGGTTCTTCACTGTGCGATGCAACTCTTGGCCCCTTAACCCGACATCTCAGAGAAACCAGGTTGTAGAGTGTGCCACAAATCCTCGACAACCCACCTCCACTGGGTAAACACAGACTCTCCATCCTCGCTGTTCTGCCTCAGCAGCTAGTTGAGCATACCAAAGTTTCTTCCTCTCATACGCCTCATCCACAGCATCCTCCCATCACTATTAACTCTATCAGATGATCCAGACCACAAGACAATGTCTGGTCGAAGGTTAGTGATGGCAATCTCAGGTGGAAAAATAAGCCGTTGACCAACATCTGCCCGTATGTTCCAGTCTATAGCAGCTTCCAGTTGTCCTGGGTCAGGCTTGGTTGTAATACCTTTTCTTGTTGGTTGGTCTCCTAGATGAAGGAATATTGTCTTTTGTGTTTAGTGCTTTAATGGCACTGTTAGCAACTTATTAGTCAATTGTCTTCCAATTCTAAAGCCTAACATCGCAACACCTGGTTATGGTGCCATGTAAACCTTTCTTGGCTAAGACCCACCTTCTATGTGCCTTAATGTTGCAAGTGATGAACACAAATGTCATGAGGAATCCTCACCCACCCAGAGGTTGAGATTCTATTGTAATGGGAGAACATCATATGCTGATCTGATGAGGAAACTGATCCTGCTCTGTTCAATTGTCCATAGGTCTTGTCAGCTGATCTTGCATTGTTCCACACTCTCCTATCTCATCCATTCTCCCTGCTTGGCCTGGGAAACTACCTTAACACACTGCATCTTCTCCTCCTCCTTTTGCACCTCATTGACTACCAGCTTCATCTGGAGCTGGGGTTGCATTGTGCCATGTAGGTGGAGCTGAACTGCGACCAAGACCCCCTCTTCCATGCTGAACTTGCCCCATAATAGCACCAATTTGAAGGGCAGTCTTTTCATCTTCCACCACTTTTTTTTTTCCAGTTTTCAACACAGGTGCTGCCTACCTTACGCATTTGTCGCGTGAATCTACTAATATTTAGGTGCACTTAAACTCCACGGTTAGAGCAGAGACTGGTAGCTGCAGTATTCCTTTACCATAAAGTCCCATTCTGCTGAGGCAGCATGGAAGTCCCTACCATTTCCTGATGTATGAACTGATTAAAGCTTCCAGCTTCTCAACTGTTGTCAAAGCAACCTTGTACGCAGTCAGCGGCAACAGAAGCCTTGGCAGTAGACCAAACTGAAAGCACCAGAGTTTCAGTTTGCCTGGTAAAGCTCTGCTGTCTATGCTCTTCCACCCTTCCGCTGCTTGTTGTCTACCTTTTCCCACACAAACTGCGTCCTTTAGATCCCCATCGTACCATTTCCCAAGACTTTTCATTGGCTTCTCAGACACTGTTGGTATTGCCTCACCATTAGTGTAGAACCTTTTATCTACTACTTTACCTTTAATTATAGAGATGCTCCTTGATTTAGTGGGCTTAAATTGCTTTCTTGCCCATTCAATGTAATTGGTTAATTTGCCCAATAATCGATTAGTGCAGGCTACTGTTGTAGTCATGGTTCCATGTATGCTCAAATTGGTGGTATTGGTCTCATTCCAGAAGCCAAGCACTCTCCTCCCACGACCTATTTTGATGCCCTAATAATTTTTTCCATTGCCATGGTAAAAGCCAGTTGAGAAATGGTGCATCCTGCCATTATTCCAACTTCTAGGCATTGCCATGTAGTGCTGAATTCTGAAGCTGAAAAACTAAGTTGCAACTATCCAAAGAAAGCTTTCACTAAATTTGTTCTTTTTGTTCCTTCTTTGTGTGGCGTTTCTGTAGGCGCTCAGCTCTGAAAATTTTCAATCTTACCTTTTATGACCCTGTGGCAGGGCGATTGCCCTGCACAATGGGTAATTAGTGTTGGTGTGATTTGTATGTGGAAATGGATTTATTGTCTCTTTTTGGAGTTGATATGTTTTCTCACAAGCTCTTGGCCATTTAACTCCAGGCTTGTGCCCATTGAGATTATATCCTCGCTTACCCAAGCACTCCACAAATCTGGACTGTATGGTAGGGTGGCAAGAAGGAAGCCATTACTCAAGAAAGCCCCCTTGAATCCCATTTAGGAGTATGCAAAAAAACACTCCAGAGATTCTGTAGCCTTGTGGCAAAAAGTTTTGTGGTCTGACGAAACTAAAATATAATTTTTTGGCCTTAATGCAAAATGTTATGTTTTGCGCAAACCCAACATAGTGAATTACCGAAAGAACTTACTGTGAATGGTGGTGGCAGCATCATGTTATGGGGATGTTTCTCATCGGCAAGGACTGTGGAACTTGTCAGGATAAAAGGAAAAATAAATGGAGCAAAATATAGAAAAGCCCTTGAGGAAAACTTGCTACCCTCTGCAAGAAAGCTGAAACTCGGACAGACGTTCACCTTTCAGTATGACAATGACCCAAAAGCACACAGCCAAAGCTACACTGGAGTGTCTAAGGAACAAATAGATAAATGTCCTTAAGTAGCCCACTCAGAGACCTGACCTAAATCCAATCGAAAATCTGTGGCATGACTTGAAGATTGCTTTCCATCAACGCTCCCCAAGGAACTTGACAGAGCTTGAACAGTTCTCTAAAGAAGAATGGTCAAATATTGCCAAATCTAGGTGTTCAAAGTTGGTAGAGACCTATCCTAACAGACTCACAGTTGTCAAAGATGCTTCCACCAAGTATTAACTCAGGGGGGTGAAGACTTATCCAATTATTATCTTTCAGTTTTGTATTTTTTTTTATATATATATATATATATATATATATATATATATATATATATATATATATATATATATATATATATATATATATTCTCCCCTTAACAGTGTGGAGTATGGTGTGTAGATAAGTGGAAAAAAATCATCATTTAAATGTATGAAACTCTGAGGCACTGTATACAAGGGACTTGAACAAAGTTCAAGGGGGTAACATTTCATAGGCGGTACACTCTTCTATATTATATATATATATATATATATTAATATATATTATATATAGATATAATATATATATATATATATAATATATAGCTAAATATATATATATATCCTAAATAGTTTAATTAAAACTTGCTGGTAATAGAATTATAAATTAGCTTTCTTTTGTAACAAGCTTTCTATTATAGTTGAAGCACTGGAGGATCCTTGAAAATGGAACCATAAAATTCAGAATCGGGAAAGTCAAAGCTTTGTAAAGATTTTTGTTGGTCTATCCCAAAAATAACTTGTCTTCATAACCAGTTGGTAAACTTTCAGTAACTCTTAATGAATGTGATTAGTTTAAGAAAGCTGCTATGTCCAAAACATGAGACCATGACTGACAATGGACTGTCAAGTTCAGTATCATGAACATTAAATGTTGCCGTAACTGTGTAGAAAATCAGATGTAAATGTGTGACTTTATTGGGCAATACCTTTTTGACCTCACCCCTAGAGTATAAAAAATGAGGATGTTAGAATTTAATCAATTGGAGGAGGTGATCCCAGCACCTTTTAATTCTTGTATCTCAATAAATAATATAATTTCAACTACTTTTTCAACAAAGATTCCTAGAATAAAATGCACTTGAATGATATGTATTTTTTGTATGAAGCAACCCTACTGAATTTGTTTGTACCACATGTCAGTATAAGAAGTGGCACCTCATGAATACACTGCAGGACAGGATGGTGTGTGATACAAAAACTTCCAAAGAGCTCTGTGATTTATGTACAGTGATCAATATTAAGCAAACCATTAGACACTATTTCTATGGATCAATTTGAAATCGGTTCTCACAGGTGACAAACCGGGGTGTTAGTGTGGTTATATTTTTTTGCTTCTCCCTGTGTGCACTATGGACTGTTTTGTTGAATCTGCTGCACTGCTACTTTTGACTGCACTGTCTGTGTTACCCCACTGCATTTTCACCAGCACTGTTAAGTAGGTCCCGCCTTAAGCATACTGTGCGACTGGTGATTGGGTGAGCAAGGGGAAGGGGTTGTATAAAGGGGTGGCTAGAGAACCAGGAAGAGGAAGCACTGGGGAGAACCTTGGAGCCATGCAAAGACAGTTGTGTGGAATACCAACAGGAGCTTTGTAAGCTTTGGATTATTTATTTTTGGATATCAGGATTTATTGGAGCACAGGTGTTGTGTGAAATTTAATTACTTTAAATTTAAAAGGAAGTTGATGTGGAAGTAAATAAGGCAATTACTTCACAGAGTAATTTTAAAAGGTCCTTTATTATTTCACACACACACACACACACACACACACAGTTACATACACAGATGCTATACTGCGAATAACGATATCCCTAACGGGACATAACCCAACAAGGTTACATACAAAGATTATATTAATCACAGATCAATACAATCCATGAGACGCAACTGAACTAATTCTTACCCTTCCAAGCGGATCGGGAGAGCCCTTCGACCCTGGTAAGAGAAAGCAGCTGTCTCCAAGAAATTACCGAGCAGGACTGCGCGCTAATCCTCACGACTGACTCTCATCAGAGCAGAGGAGAACCCCGTCCTTTATAACTTACCAAGTTAGGCTTTTGCATGCGAGAGAGTAATTGGCCAGATCACTCCCTCGAGGCTCGGCCCTCTGAATAAACTATTCCTTTCCCTAGAACATTCTAACCAAAACAAGTTATATAAACGTGACAAAAACAAGTTATATAAGATATGGGGTTATTATAGGGCAAGGGCAAAGATGAACTCGAACGCATTTCTAGAACTTTCTAAAACACACTTTTTTTTTATTACATTCGGTCCTTCGGTCGAGATTCATCTATGCACTGCCAAATACATTGTTCGCTGTGTAATTCTACGAAGATAGATACATAAACATATTTGCCATACACACAGAAGAAATACAATTCCCAATAATATTAAGATGGGATGGATTAATATAGTTAATGTTCCTTTAGCCTTTGGTGACCATCCCTCAAATATGGACCACCATGCATCTTGTGCATTACGTTCAATAACTTTCCCTAACCCTAAGATGGTATTTTGTGCCATTATCGTTCTAATTTTTAATACAGTAGCATTGTGTTGATGTTGTTTTGCTAAGTCAACTAATTCAGACGATCGATTCAGCAATACTTGATGTTTTTGCAGGGAAATGTGAATTCCTGAATGCAGAACTTCCCACTGGATCCTGGTGAGAAGCTCTTGCTGAGAATGATTGGTTAACAAATAAGTATCATTTCCCCAATGCCAAAGATATATGTCTGATAAACACCCAGAATAAGGCACATAAGTAAGTTGTGGATGGGCATGCACCGTACTTACACATAATTTATGAGGGCCAACTTCGTGCAAAATTTCCCTCAACGGCTCACGTCTCCATTCACACAACCCCTGTCCGTCTGTAAAACACGGGTTAGTATATCCTGTCCTTAATAAGCAAACCATGCCTTGGTCTGTCTTGTCACAATCTAGTAAATCATATGTCTGATTAGTATGTGTATCCAACCACATGCCTGTAACCTGAAGATACCAGTGAGCTCCCCCAGCAATTATAGGATGCACATAGTACTTACATACAGGCGTCACTCTCGTTACATTATGCGTAACATATCTCCCTATACACATAGTTTTGTTACACATAGTAGACTCTTTTACCACATTCACCCATAACTCTGAAATATTCCAAATTTTTGATATTCATGATTACTTTGTCGTAGAATCAATGATTGTACTTTGGTACGTTGATGAGATGCATATAACATTTGTAATGTACATTCTGTCCAGTTCATCCACTTGGTAATGTTCTGCCACTGTTGTAGAGTTACGTTAGTTATGTCTATGACCAGCTCGGATGCTACTCGGTCCCAGTACGCTTGATACACATGCATGAGCGCACCGTCGGGCATCCACTGTACAATTTTATCCAGGGCCATCCGAGTATTATAGCCCACATTTTGCAATTTATGTGCCGTTACTTGTCCGTCAATTGTGTTCATGAGTCCTAGTCCAGTCCCTGTTCCCCCCAGTAGGGTATCATACCAGGCACGTTTAGTACGCCAGGTACATTCAGGAAGTGGAGGAAACTTAATCGTAAAGTGCACATGAGTTGAGACTAGAGGATGTGCCATACGAGTACGTGTATGTATGAGGGGTATTACATGAGCATTCATATTCTTTGGTCGATCAGGCATAACCCAGATGTCATACAAATATGTGGTGCGATTAGTTATCTTGGTAGCGTTCATTATCCATATCGTCTTATTAGGACATATTTGATCAGTAATGTTTTGTAAGCATGTAAGTGAGGTACGATTTGCCACACAGAGGGAAACATGACTTGATACATTCACACAGGGACCTGCCGTCACCACACACGCCGGTCGATTGTCGACATTGCAATTTTTACAGCACCACAGTGTCCCAGTGACGTTGGCGAATGAACACTTTGTATTACCATTGCAGGTGAAGTTATCTTGGGTTCGGGTTTTGGTGTAGTTATTCCAGCTCAGCGTGACCCGATCCAGCTTTGTTAATTGATGTCCTGGAGACCAGGCCTGCAGCATCCCCACCACTGCCAATATCGCCTTCGTTCACCATACCCAGTGCTTCATGGTGAATCTGCAAACAAACATACACACTCACAACTCATTAGTTTTCTCTTATATAACATTTAGTAGCTGGGACATGTTCCCAGCCCTCTTCACCAGGTTTCATTATTGCTACCGTATTATCTTTTCCTACTGCAATCACATCTGCCGATTGTGGCGGTCCTTCCGCCTGTTGTACCCACACTTTAGCTCCATTAATGTCCGTGGACCCAAACCCTCCTATTCCTCTAGCTGTGTTAGTTAAGGGTTTATTCTGTGACATCATTCATATTATATGGTTTTATCAGTAATTGTGCTATCTTGTCTCCTTTGTTTAGGACAATTGGTACCTCTGACGTGTTAATTTAGACCACAAGTCTTTTCGAGGGATTTTTTTTTTTTTTTTTTTTTTTTACCACCTCCCCCGTTCCCCTGGTTCCCTTAGTAGTTACCACGGAATGTCCACTGTGTATTCTCTTTCTTTTCTTCCTGTGTGCTCCAGTCTCCTAAGTCACCCAGTTCTCTAATTTTAACTACCACTCTCCCTACCTCTGTGCCCACTTCTGATATTAATAAAGCCAGTATGGCTCCCTTATATGGTGGCGGCGCGTCTCGTATTACAGCAGCGCGTGCACCAGCAGTCAAAGGGAACTCATCTACTTCATGCGCGTGTCCGGTATACACAGCTTCTCTCATAGTTAACTCCCGTAAGCGCTGTATGCATTCACTCAAAGTTCCCCATGAACCCCTCATTTCAGGCCAACTTTGCAATGTAGGATATTTTTCATTTGCTCCTTCTGCCATTAAAGTAAGGAGATTAGTATCACCATTATTTCCATCCATTCGGTTATGAAAACCTCTGCACCACTGTCTAATAATGAGATCTGTGCTCAAGTCCAAAAACTCAGAGTAATCACCGACATCTACACGTACATTTCCTGCTCCTGTATCGTATAACCGTAACAACCATTTATCAATTGGTTCACCTTGCTTTTGACGATATCGTTCTCTGATATCAAGACGCTCTTGTTGTGTGTAATCCTCAGTAGACAATTGAGCAGTTATTATGTTGCCTTGTGGACCAGCAACTTGTCTGCGTCTAACAATAGGTTTAGCTTGCAAAGGGGGTGGTTTGGATTCAAGGTCTGGTTCATCATTTGGATCTGGGTCAGGATTATCCGGGTCCCAAATATAGTCCCGGTCATCCGTGTCCGAGCTCCAAATGTCACCATCCCATCGTTCCGGATCCCACCCTGCTACATTTGCACTAGCCAGGAACGCACGGATCTTTTTCTTACTCGGCGTTTTCTTTTTTTTAGCATTAACTTTAGCAATATACACCGCAGCCCTCTCTGCCATTCCTGTCGTTTGCTGTAATTTTCCTCGCAAAACATCACACTGTGCCTGTGCAAGGGATGCACGTCCCATTGCATCAGACAATTCTACTATTTGCCGTTCTTGCCTTTTTTTTACTTGTTCCAACTCCTCATCCTTAATGCGGTAAGCCGTATACACAATCCATAATCTACGTTGCAATGCTCGTATTGGATCTTTATTACCAACTGGTACTTTCTTTAGACATGTCGTTAATTGTTCAGGTTTTGCTTGTTTCAATAGTTTAAACGAAGATTCTGGCAGCCCTCCGCCCTTTCTTAATTCTTGTGCCCCATCACTATAAATGGTTTCATCCCATTCAGGCAGCACCTCAGGCTCAAGCTCCTTATTCTTGCGTTCAAACATTGTGATTATTTACGTCCAAACTTCCTTTTATGATCCTGCCGACAACGCCAATAATGTTGTGTGAAATTCAATTACTTTAAATTTAAAAGGAAGTTGATGTGGAAGTAAATAAGGCAATTACTTCACAGAGTAATTTTAAAAGGTCCTTTATTATTTCACACACACACACACACATACACAGATGCTATACTGCGAATAACGATATCCCTAACGGGACATAACCCAACAAGGTTACATACAAAGATTATATTAATCACAGATCAATACAATCCATGAGACGCAACTGAACTAATTCTTACCCTTCCAAGCGGATCGGGAGAGCCCTTCGACCCTGGTAAGAGAAAGCAGCTGTCTCCAAGAAATTACCGAGCAGGACTGCGCGCTAATCCTCACGGCTGACTCTCATCAGAGCAGAGGAGAACCCCGTCCTTTATAACTTACCAAGTTAGGCTTTTGCATGCGAGAGAGTAATTGGCCAGATCACTCCCTCGAGGCTCGGCCCTCTGAATAAACTATTCCTTTCCCTAGAACATTCTAACCAAAACAAGTTATAGAAACGTGACAAAAACAAGTTATATAAGATATGGGGTTATTATAGGGCAAGGGCAAAGATGAACTCGAACGCATTTCTAGAACTTTCTAAAACACACTTTTTTTTATTACAACAGGTAATACAGCCATTTGATTCGGGACTTTGTTTTCTTTGTGGTTGGATTGGGACTGTGTTTTGTTTTATTTTTTGCCACAATTATTATTTTTTTTTTGTTTCTTTTTTGGCTGTATTACCTCCCTCCTAGTCTGTATACTGCACCTTATTGGACTCTACCTGGCATATAACTACTATTATTCAAAGAAGGAAGATACTGATGGTTTTATAAAAAAAGGGAGAGAGATAGTGGCATAGTATTGTGCAGTGGTGGTGGCGGACTACTTACCGGGATGAACGCAGCAGGCTCGGTTAGGGCGATACGGTAATGGGAACCTGAAAAGACCCCAGCAGGGGGAGTAGTATTCTTGTTGCATTCATTTTGCGATTTCATGTTAACATGTGCAACTGGGAGCTAACAGCTACTTACCGTGTGCATTGTTCCGAGGCACTACTGAGGTCAGTTGGCGATGGCGATACTTACCAGTTTCAGAATCCAGAAAGAGCAGCGGTGACACAGATTCCGTGTCATGGGGAGATAGTAGTGAGATACATGCAAGGGCACAAGTCCAGCTAAAGGGAAGTGTGGTGGAGTGTCCCACCCCTTTATTTATCATTGTTTTGATTTATATATTAATGTGACAGCGAAAGCCTTCCGATATTATTATTTATTATGTATTGTATGGCCGGACGAGCGAGACGCTATCCACCAGGTTATTGTTTTTATTTTTGAAAACCTTGTGAGGATGCGTGACTGATCAGCTACTGATTATTTAACTAGCTGACAGTCACGCATCCTTATGTAATCTCGTGCAGACTGTGGCCGAGGGGTAATAACGTAATTTAATTAATAGCTAGTGTAAACGATCTGGAACTCAACGGTTTGTTGCCCCCTTAAGACAGGACCCAGGACACAGAAATTGAATTTTGCAGCGCTTGGGCACACAATAAGCACAAACAAATAAACAAAACAGAAACAAAACCTAACTCAGTTTTGGAGCTCTGACTATAAACTAACAGATCCCTGACTAATATGCAGGACGGCTAAGCAGTTTATCTGTCACAAAACACAAAAACCACACAGGTTTAATACAGCACTTTGCATTGACTGCTCGGAAGCAGAGCACACCTTCTGTCTCCTTCTACTCAGCAGCCTTGAGTAGACTGGTTGCTGATTATTTATACCCTGCACCTGTTCCTAATTTGTAATGATCCCCAGGTGCGGGTGATAATTAAACAATAAATAAATTGAACAACTAAACACAAATGTGCATTTGCATGTGTTTTTGGGGAGGGAAACTTAACCCCTTCCCTCCGTATTACACTAGTTAACCCCTCAGCAAGAATATAAAAGCCGGCAGCTGTCTGCACTCGAGGTGGAGTGTAAGAGTGAAGAGAGATGTAAGTCTGTGTGAGGGGATTTAAAACTAAACTGAAAACAATTGCTATACATGCTGGCTAAAACCCAGCACTATACTTGTTTGTTTTCGTTCATTGGGGTTTTATTTATTATTTGTGTATTCATTTGGCCAACACGCCCTTTGTTTTGTGTGTATTTGGTTTTGTTTACACCTTTCACTTTCTGTTAATCATTTAATAAATATACTGAGCGCCACAACTTAGTTTTCACCTGCCAGAAAAAAGCGTGTTTTGGTTTCTGTATTCTTCCGGGTCTGATGTCACCAGTAGTGTCATCTTGTTCACAGGAAGTTACCAGCTTTGCTGGATTTAGGAAGAATTGTGAACCTGCTTACCTGTATTTCCTCTCCCCTGAAAGCTAATTTTGTCTCTACCCTAATTTTTGTCTTTTCCCTCTTCCCTCTCCAGCGTTGGCTGTGGATTGGAGGATGGTTCCAGTGGGTGTAGCGCCTCATAGAGGACAACGATCTCAGGCAGGGATGGCTGGGGGGAGCATAACACTCACCCCCACTTTTTTGACTCTTCAGTCTTTACCATTCCTTTGCAGGATTCTGGACTACTAACTACGAACTGCATTATTATTGCACTTTGTCTCCGTTGTTGGATTTGCTGTGATTATTAATCGAGTGTTTTTACCTGCGGGAGGGTAGCTCCAAGTAATATTTTTAGACTTTGTGTTTTGTTTGTTTTAGTAGGAGCTTACTTGTGTGTTTTAAGTAAAGCTAACCCTGTGGAGAATTAATAAAGTTTGTTTTATTAATTTTAACCTTGTTGTCATTGTGTATGCGGAACCCCGGCGATCGAAAAGAACCTCAGTAGGGATAATTAAAAGATCTCTCGGCCACGAAGATCCTTGCCCTTCTGAAACCCAATGTGGCATAGTTGGCTACTTATATTTGAGTTCTCTTAGTATACTGGTTAGGTTATCGCTGTCATCCTACCCATGACACGGTTACTAGGGTAGACCCTTGAGATGTATCACCGTATGTAATGTTTAGCCCATTGTAAGGATTTTGAAACACTTGCCTATGAAAAGTCAACCTCTCCCCACAAGGCTAGGGCAATACATAGGCAAGATTAAATTGTAAGAGGTTTGATTTCTTCCTTAAAAATAATGAATTTGTCTTTTTTTAAATTCAATCATAAAGATTATATTTAAAAACAGGAACAAGAACAAAGAATACATACAGCATACGATAGGCCTCAGAAGATGTAATGTCTGAGCTGGCATCAGTGTAGATGATAGTTTCCGAGCAAAGAAATTACTTCATACAGCACAGATATATAGTTAGCTTCTGTAATATCCTTGTCCAAATTTGGTCTTATTTCCCTGGCATGACAAAGCACACTGAAAGTTAACATTTGTGTTTCTTCTTCGCTTTACCAATGTCAGCAGAAACCCAGATAACAAGAAGTTACATTTAAGAACAAAGTTTTACTGAATTCTCACATTCTCATAGTGCTATACCCACACATCACAAGGTTTAACTACAAGACTGGTGATTGCAAACTACTGATGTGCACCAGCCAAGTACAGCTTGATTTTAAGAGTTCATTAAGCCTGTACTGATTCAGAGCTTACATTAAATACAGGGAAATCACACAATGTTTACAGACAGTTTCAATGATATCTCACTTTCTTCAACATTTAAATGGGAAGCATAAGTAGCGGGCTATATAATGAAAAGGAATAAAGGCTGATGAAACAATAAGAGCTTGTGTCATTTTAATTGGAACAATTTGTACACTGCCCCAGACAAGGTGCATAGTTATCAGAAAAAGCCTACGTGTTCCAATTGTATAGTGTGTTGTTATGCGTTCTGTGACACTTACCTAAAGTTATAGCATGTCACTTAGCAAAAGTAAATTAGAACCAGAGTTAATTGCTTTGATTATGGTTTGTACATAGGCTCAAAACAGCTTATTAAGCAGGAAGAAAGGTTTTACCGTACCTCCGAGGTCACAGCTGCACTCAAAGTTGTGAAAAGCCCGCCTCTCCCTACAAGGCTAAGGCAATACATAGGCAAGTGTTTCAAAATGCTTACACCAGGTTAAATGTTGCAGTGGTGTATCTGTTACTGTTGTCAGATCATGGCCACACATGCTTTAAAAACAGGGATAGCAGTTGTTAAATCAGGAATAACGTTGCTCTATCCAATATGAGCCTGAATCAGGCATAGATTGATACCCAGGATTAATTCCAATCTCAATTATCCTTATATATACCTGCAATCTCCAGTAAATAATGTGAAGGTAAAATGAACTTTGGGATTTGTGCCAGTGTTCGTGACAGTTGTGTAATGAACCTCCTCACCTCTCCAAGCAGGTGAGGCTCCATAGGTGTCGAAAGTCCTGCAGTGTGAATGAGGATTTCAAACTGCCAAGTAATAATATATTGTAGCTCCTAATGACAGCCCAGTGCTTTAATACACACTCAGGGCAGTGTATCTGCAAAACTTATCCTGGTCTAAATAACACAGTAATGAAGGATCATAAATACATTGTGCAAACTTTGCAGATGGGCTTTAGCTGAAAAAAAAATAGCAAAGGCGAGAAGCAGCTATAATTTGACATTAGGATGACCCAGAGTTTAACAACCACAAGAGCACATTGCTTTGCAGGAAGCAGGATGCACTTTGTTGGGTAGAACATAGGAAAGAACCAAAGCACAGTTTAGGCTCTTCAGTAACAAGCAGATGACAGAGGGGGTCACAAAAGGACATGTAAAAGGCTGGGTTAGGACTGAGGATTGAAGCTAGGGGAGATGGACAGACCAGACCAGGTGTATCCAGATGCTGGGCTGAGCTGCTTCTTCCCAGGATAGGTCTGCTCATACTGTGTCTGGATTGAGCTAAGCGAGTATCTTTTCTGTTTTCAGATATAAATCCACTGAAGATAAAAACATTAAAGAATGCAGTATTTTTCATTAAAATGAAGATAGAGATAAAATATCTATCCATTTAATTTGCTTTAAAGGTTATTTAGATGGCAGTTGCATACATTAATGTTCGTAAATTTAGCCATATGAACCAATATTGAAGACAATGTTTGTTTTATGAATAGTATGAAATATCTATTTTCATAATTTCACATTATTTGAAACTGCAACAGAAATTCATTTTCCACTGAAAACCCCTAGAGGGCCTCATTCATAAGAGAGGCATGCCTTAGTTCCTTATATCGCCTATATCACCCAGCTTCTTTAAAACATACTTATTTATTAACAGCAATAGTAGGCACACATTGAAAACGGGATGCAGTACTAGTTAAACTCTGATGTCCAGCCAGGACTTTTGTTTTTAAGTTCTGTGCCAAAAAATGCGCCACCTTACAGTTCTTTAGGGGATTTTTCACTAAATGTAATTGATGCATTTCTTTAAAAATAAGAGTTACCAAGGTACATGACACAATGAAAGGGATTCTAACTAAAGTTTAGAATTCACAGCAAATAAGAACAATACAAACATTACCCTTAGGCTTGTGTCCTGCTTAGCAAGCAAGCTTCTTTCGAATGCAGCTGTCAAATTAATATGGCAGAAAAAAAAACAAACAAAAAAAAAACATTTAAACAAAACACAGAAAAAAACTACTGGTACCTTAGGAGAGGCTTCTTTTGAAGTAGTTTGTGTTGAAGGAGAAAACATACCAAACATACAGAAATTAATTTGATTTTAGTTAATAATTGTTATTTCAGATTTAAGTAAGTACAATGTAAAATAACATTGATTACAATTGATACTACAGATTCAATGATCGAAGATCAGCATTGTAACATGTAAGATTTTGTATGGGATGATTGATTGTTTGGCACAGGTTCTCACCTTCTGGACGATAGGAGCCGCCCTCATTTGAGGTGCGACCTCTGGGGGTCTGTCTCACTGTCTCCACACCTGGGTCTGAGAGTAACGGCTGGCAGGGGAGGGAGTGACGGATGAGGAAAGAGGATTTCTGGCAGCCTGTCCGTTGAGAGGCTAGCAAGGTCAGGTGCAGCAGGTGATCGTTGCTATCCATCCTGAGGCATGACATTGAGAGGCTGGCCTCACTGGGCTTAGAGTACAGTCTATAAAGACATTTGAGTTTATTGAATCCAGCAGAGACAGTGTCTCGCTACAGCCTTTGTATCTCAAAAAGGAAGTAATCATGAAGTACTATAAACTCTAACGGGTGGAGGCTGGGTGTAAACTGGCAACCTTGCACTCAGCAAGCAAGGGTTTTAACTACAATGCAAAAGGGGATTCACGGTTACAGAGCTTTTAATCTCATCTCACAGACAGGGGACAGAATCCGTATTACACTATGCCACCCCTTACATAACCAAACAAAAAAAAAGTACTCTGAAATGCAAAAAAAATCTACAGACAGTTTGAAAACCTAAAACTGTCCAACATTTGGCCACACTTGATTTTTTTTTATTCAGTTCATCATTAAAGCTTTGTCTTCTGTTGACTTTGTACAGTATTTGGTAACATTGGGGGAGTTTTCATGTGTGGTTATGTACATGTGAAGTGGCGAAGCGCATGCATGTGTTGGACAACAGCTCGACAGAATCAGGTTTGTGGCCGAAAATTACGGCCACAGAGAGGGATCGGGTCAATCTCATTTACCCATGAGCATGATGTAAAACATGGGAAATTCACGCCCATTTTCACATAGAACCTCGCATTTCACGTGAAAACATCCACTGCTCCCAATCCAGCCTTGGGAGCATATGCTGAAGGTATCTGGAACAGAATTCTGTAATCCTATGTCTCTGCCAGTTTTCAATAGCTGGGTTGAACAGTTTCATTATATACCTCCAGGTTAATTATTTTCTTTTTTCTTTAATTAGTAAGTTGTGTGATAAATTAGTTGAAATATTATTCACTGCTAATGATATGCCACCTCACCAATAGACATTTGAAAAACAATTTGGGCAAGAGCAGTAAAACATATTATTAAACAACCAGACATGAGGCATTTATTTATTACATTTATACAGCACTTTTTATACAAAAGTATCACAAAGCACTGTACAGTACATAGCAGAAAAAAACAAACCACAATACATTTGTATTTACAAATCACAGCTTTATTACATGAGCTTAACATTGTGCTTTAGAGTTTCACTCAAACAAGAAATCATATTTTCACGAGCTGTCTGAAAAAAGCACAAGAACGTTATGCACGGCTAATTTGCATATCGACCTCCTCCTTTCCCCTTCATTTGCATGATGTCAGGTGAAAAGAGGGTCTTGTCAAGTAAAATAAACTGAGCCAATGGAAACCCGAAATTTATAGGGTCATGTTTCATTTGGCTCGAGCACCATTCATGAGAAAAATTAGAACACACATGGAAACTCCCCCAATGTTAAGTGTTTTAATGGTGTACAACTAGTGTTGTCATTTAATTTCCAGGCAATTTATTAAAAGAACATGAAAGTGGTACTGTCCTTGTGTGTCCCCTCTTTTTACAAGATTTGTGCATTTTGCTGGCAAAACCCAGAGCTGCAATGTGTTGTTAAAACACCCAACAGATGGACAAATGCAAACAGAAGTTGGAGGCACCTGGTGAAGACATGGTCTCTGTTATGGGTATCTTCCTTCTCTGCTGATGCTGCGTCTCTCTGCTCCTGGTGGAGCCACAGTCTCTGTTATGGGTATCTTCCTCCTCTGCTGACACAGCGTCTCTCTGCTCCTGGTGGAGACACGTTCTTTGTTAGCTGGGTATCTTCTATCTCTGCTGATGCAGTGTCTCTCTGCTCCTGGTAGAGACATGGTCTCTGTTGTGCGTATCTTCCTTCTGTACTGACACAGCGTCTCTCTTCTCTCGATGGAGACATGGTCTCTGTTATGGGTATCTTCCTTTTCTGCTGACACAGTGTCTATCTGTTCCTGGTGGAGACACAGTATCTGTTAGCTGGGTATTTTCCTTCTCTGCTGATGCTGCGTCTCTGCGTCTCTGTTATGGGTACCTTCCTTTTCTGCTGACAGAGTGTCTCTCTGCTCCCAATGATGCAGCTGTTTCTCTGTCCCGATGATGTTGATCACTCTTTTCTGGGAGATGAAAGTAGTATAGAGCGAACCTGAGCAATCATTCATAATTACTGATTCATGCTCTTCTTTCATCTGGATAAAAGAACATGGATGGACGTCTAAGAAAAAAGGAGCGTGGTAAGTGCAGTAAGCTGGCCGGTCTCTAAACAAAAGAAATCCCAAACATTTAAGGCTAATGGTGCCCTCCGTAAACAGAGGAAGCTCATTTATCCAATAGGGAACAAGGAGAGTGGCTTTTTTCAATGGACAGCCCAGTCTTTGACTGCCTTTAGATGGATGGCTAGATTAATAAGTGTTTCCTATCACCCCTACTCTGTAAAACAAAACAAAAAGAAAGATAAAAGTACAGTTTCCTCAATTAGGCTATCGCTCAAATGTGATTAATTGTTTCCTTTATCCAGGGATATATTTCAACACATCAAATGTCTCTTAGTCTGGGTAATCTACACTTCCCCTATGATAGGTATGGGAATTTGAGGTAGATACAACTACTTCAGTGCTTCCATCTTTTGGATTGTAATGTTTTAAGCAGGCAAAGGCTTTTCAAGGAATTCAATGGGCTATGTATTAATATTACTTAAGCATTCGTAAATACTGCAAATTCTCCATCCTTCTTAGAATTTTTGCGTGTGATGTACTAAACTAAACTGCTCTTATGATGGAAGTTTTATAATTCAAACTCCATAAGACTGAGGCTCAGTAGGACAAACAAATTTGACTAAACAAGTTTAATGGTTTGCAAACCAGAGAACACTCTCAACACACGCAAGTGTTAGGAAACCGAGCAATGTTCTGACTACGCAAAACAAACTGTAAGTACTTATATTATTTCTTCTTCAATGCGGAAATGTATCTTAGCCAATCGTACTCGCCAGCCCAACATAACTTGGCTAGCAACATTAAAGTGGCCTATCAAATTATACAATAACAACACATCATATGACTAATATTGTAGCTACTTATAATTAACTTATTATGGCTTTAGCGAGCATGTTTTATTCCTCCTGGCACCATGACAATCTCTGTCTTGTCACGTAGGCTTTCTTGCAGTTACTTTAAAGCATGACTATATATGGGCATTTTCAGTCTACCTTAAACCCTCTTCACTTAGCAATAACAGGACATGTGGAGAAGGCTGAAAGAGGAAGAGAGACGTCCAGACTATAAAAGTTTGTTTCTTAATTCTTAAACTTAATCAAACTTCTTATTACATTGGTATAATCCCTTCTTAAGTCACACAGGCTAAACAAACACATGAACAAACAGCTCAGAGGTTAGTACATAAATTGCATGAGATGTAATTTTCCCACCAAACTCTTTTTCGTGAACAGCTACCAAAGTATCACCGCAAGTTTACAAACAACATACATTACTGCTCATTATACAGGAGAGATCTGATTTTGCATCCTATTATAAATAGATTTGCAACGCTGAAAGTCAAGATTTAGAACTTCCTTCTGGCAAAGATAAATAAGTGCTATAGTGAACAGAAAGAAGTAGCAGGCAAATATAATAAGATCGAGCTGTGGCTTCTGCAGACTCTGACCTTGATGAAACTATGGCACCAGCCAAAAAGAAAAGGAAAACAAATTTCCACAAAGACGAAATTGGCCTGTTAGTGAAATGAAAAAATAAATAAATAAATAAATAAAATCAGGGAATACTATTTAACACTTCATAGGGCCAAAAATCATTACAAAAAGAAACATGGAAATAAATAACTAACAAAATAAATTCACTGGGAGGCTGTAAGTGACAGACACTTGTCATTGAAAAAGAAAAAAAAAAACAATGGCATGAGGATTACAAAATAGAAAGCAGCAGGAAATAAAAAAAACAAAGCGGACAAGCTGAATGTGATGTGGTAAACGTAGTCCAGACCTTGGCACAAAGAAAACAAATCAAAGTGTAAATCTAAAAGAAATGGTCCCCAAAAACGGAAAGCATGAATAAAACTAAGCTTGTTTCTATATATGGATGTTTCCCATGGTACATTTGCACGGTAAGTCTCCAGTTTACCATGTTTGTACTCGTCTGTATACTAACCACGCTTCCCTATCCTTTCGGTGCTAATTTAAGAATATCACAGAAACCTTTTGTTTGACTCTATGCATATTTTAGTTGTGTAAAGAAAAAAAGTACAATAAATACAGTAGGCTACACAAGTAAATACTGTTTGTCTTACTTCAGTTGTCTATGCACTACATAATTAAGGAGAAGAAAATAAGTGAACACTTTTATTAAGGTGCTGCTTAGTAATGTTTTATAAATATATAATATATACTTAATAGCTATGTTATAGAGTGTTAAATAAAGCATTGTAGATGGTTTATATAACCTGAGATCGGCAGATGCTAGGCTCTTAGAACGGTGCCAAAATCAAGACTTCATTCTATGGGAGATAGGGCCTTCAGTTGCTATGCACCCAAGCTCAGGCATGTTCTCCTACAGAAAATAAAATATTGAAATACTGTTGATATTTTCAAAAAGCAACTTTAAGTCTGTGTAGGGCTGGCTGCTTATGTGTTGTACAGTACTGGTGCTGTGTATCCTCTGTTTCTGGGCTAAACTTGTTGTGTGTCCTTGTTTTAATGTGTAACCTGCTTCCTGTCCATTGTGTCGGTAAATTCTGTTGTGACCTTTTTTTTTTTAACATCACTGTGTATTGTTTTAAACTGTAAAGCTCTTTGAGATGTGTTGTATGAATTACGCTATAAAAAAATAAAGATTCTTCTTCTTTTTCTTCTTCTTCTTCTTCTTCTTCTTCTTCTTCTTCTTCTTCTTCTTCTTCTTCTTATTATTATTATTATTATTATTTATAGCCATTCAATAGCCATAGACTGAATTACGTTTAAACATCCGGGAGTACAATAGGTGGTTAAAATCTGTCCCCTTTTAAAACTGTAATTCTGTCTATGGCTATTGCACGGTTATAAAATAAATCTGTGATGCTTTATTAACACAAAATAGTTATTAAGTATATATTATATATTTATAAACATCTATAAAACATTAATAAGCAGCACCTTGATAGTTAGTGTTACCAAAAATATTTAGTCTGTATTTAAAGAACTGTGCAATGATTTGTTTCTGTGTTTCTCTTCCATTATTAATGTGAAGTTCAAAACAAAGCACCTTAAAATAGAAAAGAAACACAAACAAAATGCATTTATTGCCACTGTTATTTAATATAGACTATTAATAAATACTGATTTTTTAATTTTTTTGGTTTATTTTATATTTTAAGGTGCTTTATTTTAAAAAGACTAAAAGCATGTAAACGTTTAAACAGGCGAAACTAGTTGAATCTACGCCAGTGAGACAAAAAAAAAAAAAAGATAATACATCAAGGGTAAGCGCGAACCTTTTATATTATAATGAGATTTCTATATTTGCATCTGAAAGTAGTTTGAAGGAAACAGTCTTAATCAAAGTACCACAGTACAGATGAAACTAAGTTGCAGGAGTGACAATGACTTTAATACATCGCCGGTAGGTCTACGAAGTCACAAAAACTTACAGAAAGTCAAGATACGAAAGAAAAATCAATGATACATAGAGCCCACTGCATCTAATGCTAACACTAGCACCACCATAGCTGCTTTATGAACGTCTTTTGCAATTCAAATTTAATTTAGATATGTGAATATCTCATGCATGTCCGTTCTTAAGTGTTACTAAATAGTTGAATGAAATACTTATACGGTGTTTCAGGTACAGAATCATAACAATGAATAAGTTATAAGCACTTGCTTCTTCAACCACCAGACCCGCAGTTTATGCGGCATATTGAAATCAATACAATATAGCCGACAATTTAGTCTGGGCTTGTAATAATATCAAAGTAATTGTGAAAGAATGTATTATATACTCCTGTCGAGTGCTGAAACACTAATGAAAGTCATTGTAGATGTATTTTATTATTATTATTATTATTATTATTATTATTATTATTATTATTATTATTATTATTATTAGCAGTTGTCACAAAATATACACATTGAATCACAATACAGCGTGCTATAGCTATGCTACTTTTTTCTCGTCTGCCTGTCCTCTGAATAGAGTTACCACCAACAGCTCAAGCCTTTCGAGCCCCCCTGCACTCCAATACACTCCTTGACTCGACTGTTGTAACACCTGTACACAGGGTGGCAGTGTAAAAAAAGTGGTTATTCTAAGCTCTCTGCACAAATCAGTGACCACAGGGTTAGAGACTGTTGCATTTTACAACGCAACAAAGTATGGTGTGGATATACTGGATCAAATGGCATGGCTGCATTCTGTCAAAGGTGATACTCGCTGGTGGCCTGTGGCTGTTTTTTATAATGTTTTCGACATGGAAGCCATCAACATTTTGGTTTTGTGCAAGGAGTGCACCGGCAACACAATCCGAGGGACTTCATTTTGCAGCTAGCCCTGGAGCTACGGCAGAAACATTTTGATAAAGACACGAAAGCTGACTGGCAAATGCTCCTCAACCTTCAGCCAGCACCGTACCCACTGGCACATGGAATAAAAGACAATGCCAGTTTGCTAAATGCAATAAAAACAGAACTTTTGATGTCTGCACCTGTTGGAAAAGGCAGTCTGTGGCAAATGCAGTGGTACAGTTGAAAAGCGTATTTTCTGCGTAGATTGTACTTGGCTGTAATAGTGTAATAGTGAAATGGTGTTTAGAAATTTAAAAGTGATTCTTGATTAGATTAAGAAACAGACACAGGAACATATATGCATCTGGTCCTGAAAGATAGAAGTTATTTGAAGTTAAGTGTCTCCAAAAAAGTGACAATGGTCTGGAGAGATCTGAATAATTTATGGTTCTGTTCTAAGTAGAGGGAACAAGCATCCCTACTGATGATTAAAGTATTGCTCTTAAGAGAAATTAAGAATTATATGAGAACACATGTTGATGCAAGATCTTATTAATCAGTAAAGTTGAATGAATCTATCACAAACAAACCTGTAACTTGGCATTTTGAAGGAAAACTATGATTTAACTGTTTAATTAGGTAAATTAGGTAATTAACTTCAAAAACCTTTGAAGGTAAAATACATCTCTTTCTGATATCAGCCACCAATCAAAGAACGTATTTTGAGAAAGACAGTGATTGGCTGAGAGTGAAAACACACCCCTTTGGCAAAAGTTTAAGAAAAGGTTTTGTACACTAGAAGGATGTCTAAAAAAATTCCACCTACCTATGATAGTTTGTTTTGAAGACCAAACTACCCTTTCATGTGAATACTCTGCTAAAATTATTGAAAACTGTTGGAAGAAAACTTGAACTGTTAAAGGAAACTTTGAAAGCTCTGAAAACTGAAAAGGTAAAACAAATTGTGTTTAATTTAATATTGTCAACCGAGGTAACTTTGTTGGGTAGCGTTCGCCGGACAATTATTGTATTTATTCACTATACCTTACCATAAGGAGCGCTGTTATTAAAAACTTAAAGTGAAGATCAGCGTGGGATATTCAATAACATTGATTCAAAGAGAACACCACTTCCTTCTTCAAAGACACTGACAAAACTTGGAACGGTTTCAAAACTTTTGGCTAACCATTGGGATTTTTGCTACGAAAGTGGAATTCTTCATTAACTGAATTTAGACCTGAGTTGTTGCAACCAGACCTTTTCAACCTCCTGCATTTCATCAATGTTAAATATACTTTTCATTCTGGAAAAAAAGTTCCCTATGTTAGTTAAATGTATGTTTCTGTTTGAAATATTATCTAGAGATCTGTTTTGTGTAATAAAATAATACAATTCACATTGTCTGTGTTTTTTTTTGTTTGAAAGTGGACACTTTTGTAAGTGTAAAATTCAAAGCTTTAATCATTTAGCCAAAATTTAGCCAGAACAGCAAGTTATCATTGGTATAGGAAGTTTACAGTGGTTAATTAATATTGATCTATGATAATGCATGCTTAAATAATAACTTGTGAGGATACTGGGCCGTGTATAATCCTCTAGACATATAGAACATATTTATGCATGACAACGCCTCTGCCGAGTGCCTGATAAAGGTCAACTGGTCCCTGACCGCGCCCCCTGCATTAGGAGAGGAGTGCGTCAGGGCTTCCCTCTGTCTGGACAAATGTATGCGCTGTACATCAAGCCCTTCCTCTGCCTCCTTCATGGGAGGCTCACTGGGTTGGCGCTTGGCGTGCCAGACACGTGGGTGATCCTGTCCGCTACCCCGCAGATGTGCTCCTGATGGCCTCCGATCTGGTTGACCTGCTGCTTCCTCTGCCAGGATCAACTGGAACAAATGCTCCAGGTTATTAATAGGTCCCTGGTGGGTGAACTCCCTCCCTGTCGTGCTCCAGCAGTTCTAGTGGAGCGTGGACAGCTTCAAATACCTGGGAGTTCACCTGAGCTCTGCGGAGACCTCGGTCACAGCCAACTGGGTGGAGTTGGACGACAAAGTTGCTGCGAGACTGAGGTCATGGTCAGGTCTGCTGAAAATGCTTTCTTTCAGGGGACAGCCTCTCAACCAACTGGTGGAGTCGATGCTCTAGCATTGACTCACCATCCTGAGTCCACCATCTGAGTTTGTCGGCAGGGTCCAGAGGAAGCTGATGAACTTCTTCTGGGCCGGAAAGCACTGGGTCTCTGTCAGGGTTATATGCCTCCTTCTGGCCGAGGGAGGCCAGGAGTTGGTGTGCATCAAGAGCCATGTGCACACCTTCCATCTACAGAGATTCCTGTACGCAGACCAGGCCCCGCAGCAGTGCATGCTGGCCTGCCTCCTCCTGTGCCAGCTGCACGACCTTGGTTACAACCGGCAGCTGTTCTGGATCTATCTCCGGGAATCCGTCTCCTGGAGCTGCCAGTCTTCTATATGGATCTGCTCAGGACCCGGAGCATGTTTTACGTTGGCCGAGACAAAGTAAAACATGGGGGAGGAATTCCTTCTGAAGCCCCTGCTGCACAACCCGTATCTAGGTGCGTAAGCATTGCAATCCCCCGCGGTGCGGAGACTGTTGATCTCGACCAAAGTGACCAGAGTCTGGGATCTCATGGATTGCGAACGCTCGGAGTGGCTGACGTCAGAACGGCCCGCCGAGTGATCCAGTGGTGCAAAGCAGCATTGCACCCAGACTCTGTCAGGTATCTCGAGGGGGTACTCAGGACCGGAGTGCAAACTTCCCTCCCTATCCCCGGCTCTCCGGTCCTGCTGATTGAACCCAAGGCTCTGGCCCCCCCTCGGCCTCCCCTCGAGAACAACCTGAGCAGGATCTCGAAGTTTTCCTCACCCCCCCTCCAATCTGCGTTGAGGGGAAACCTGTACGCGATGGTGCTCCACACCCTCCACTTCCTCGCCCTCATTTCCTACCGAGACACTGCTTGGCGGGAGCCTCTCTGATCCCCCGAGGGTGTCAGTCCCCATCGGAGGCCGTGTACTCCCAGCTGGTCCCTAGATGAGCTGGGGACTTGGGATGTAGGCTGCTGCATTGAGCGCTCGCATCAGGAGAGATTATTGACTCGGACACCATATGCTCTTTCTGCTGTCAGTCCGAGTCAGTGGCTCATATTTATTTTCATTGCGCCAGGCTGCAGCCATTCTTCCTTCTCCTGAAGAACCTTCTGCTGCAGTTCTGGCTGCACTTTTCTCCCACCATCCTCATTTTCAAGCAACCTGTTTGTGGCTCAACCAAGAAGAGAGACCTAGCTCTTGCTAGACTGGCCATCTACAAGACTAGTCCAGTCCGGGGTTAAGTTAGAGCACGCCCACGCGGAGTCTTCTGGCAACATGTCTGCCTCTGTTGACTAGTGGGCTCTGGGTGGCTTATCCTGTACCACTCCGCCACCCCCCTTTGTTTTGAGAATTTAATTTGCAGCACTTCTGCCCAATTTCTTTATTAAATTGTTAAATGTCTACCTATTTAGCATTCTCTTTTACAAGTTTATTTTTAGACAGATAAATAGGACTAATAATAATAATAATAATAATAATAATAATAATAATAATAATAATAATAATAATAATAATAATAATAACTGTTCTTCACACACACACACACACACACACACACACACACACACACACACACCGCATTTAAATACATGGATTCCCTAAATAATAATAATGACTACAGCTAAATAATGTCTCTGTTCTTTTCACACATAAACACAGTAAACTAATAATAAAATACATGGCTACATAATAATAATAACTACAGATAAATTATTTATTTGTTCTTTACATAGGCTACATACACAAAGTAAAAACAAAAACTAAACCAATAATAATAAAAAAATAATAATAATAATTATTCCTTTTACACATATGAAGTGATTCGGGCTATAGGAAAGGCGAATTATGAAATTAGACAGCCCGATCACCATAATGAACATTAAAATTATCATATAAATTTATTGGCAGGCAGGCATAAGAATTATTTCAATGGGGGTGCAATTGTTTACAGGTCAGCAACGGAAGCTCCGCAAGCTTATTGAGGAGTTCAGCAATGTTTTTTCTGACTTGCCAGACAAGACTAATTTGGTTGAATATGACATTATCTCTCCCTCTGGTGTCACAGTGTGAGAGAGACCTTAATGGATCCTGGAAAGTTGACGAAGTGGTGTTCTTAAAGATGTATGGGACATGCTCGAACTTTGGGCGATTGAGCCTTCCAGGAGCGAGGGGTACAGTCCAATTGTCATAGTCGTCAAGAAAGACAGCACTAACCGCTTCTGTGTGGACTTCCGGAAGGTAAACGCTATTGCCAAGTTCGATGCCTACCCTATTTCTCGGGTCGTCAAACTTCTAGATCAGTGGTCCTCAAAGTGGTGCCTGTGGGTAAATTCGAGCCTGAGAAGCCAGGCCATCGTGACCGCGGCAGCTGTTCTTAAATTATGGGTTGTGAACACATTTCTGGTGGGTCATAGTGTGAGAAAATAAAGAAAGCTTTAAACATGTTTTCCAATAAAAGCACCACAGCAGTCTGTTGACAGTGGTGCTCAGTTATGCTGTGCTTGTACGTACGCAATATATATATATTTTTTTTCCTGAAGGGCTTCTGCAATATGATCAACCAATTGAATATCTGCATTGTCTCTGCGGTAGCCCAATCAGTTAGGTGCTGACAGTAAGTTTAACCAATAGGAGAATAATAGGTCAAATATCTGCCAAGTTTTATGCAGCTGTCCAATCATAAGCAAGCAGAGTCCATTCACGGTATTCTAAATGAAAATTGAAGGTGAGTGAGTAGCCAAAGGGAAAGTGAAAGATCTGACAGCTGTCCAATCATTCGTGAGCAGAGGTGGGGTGTTAATATGCCGGGTAAGCACTGAATTTCGATGACTGTTATTGAGAAAAATAATACATTTCAGTACGTAAAATTAAACTTTCTATCTCTATATTTTTTTATTTCACCAGACCAGGGAAACACCATAGTAGATTTAGTTACGAATCCACTTTTTCTGAATAATTGTACTGGAGATGAGCGATCTTTAAAACAGAGTAGTGTTGACAAATGTGTAAAACTGAAACAAAGCAAGACGCTATCTATCCTCTTTTATTTTAGTTTATTCATGGTGATCTGTGTAAACATGCTATTTAAAAATATTTGCATTGCATATTTTATGTTAATTATTTCAAGAATAAGCACAGCATGCACAATTACTGCCTGAGACTTTGCTTTATCAGAGTGAGCCAAGAATATATATCAACCTATGCAATAGTTAACTTGCTCACAAGCAGACAACTAAGATCATTTTTATGCCCGTGCCAAAATTACTTTGAGGACCACTGTTCAAGATAGACTGGGAAAGGTGACGTTTATCTCTACTCTGGACCTGACAAAGGGATACTGTCAGATCCCCTTAATCCACAGTTCTAGAGAGAAAACTGCATTTTCAACATGAGAAGGGCTGTTTCACTTTAAAACCATGCTGCTTGGGCTACATGCTGCGCCCGCTGCCTTTCAGAGATTGATGGACAAGGTTTTACGCCAACATCATGAATATGCAGCAGCATATATTAATGATGTGGTGATTTACCACATCACCTGGCAAGAGCATTTGGCTAGGGTTACAGCCGTCCTACAGTCTCTAAGGGTAGCCCGGCTGACAGCTAACTTGAGAAAATGTGCATTTGCCAAAACAGAAGCACAATATTTGGGATTTTTTATGGGAAATGGAAGGGTGAGACCCGTTGTCAACAAAATCCAGACTTTGGTCAATGCGGAGATCCCCTAAATCAAGACTCAGAGGAGGTCACTACTGGGATTAGCCAGTTATTACCGCTGCTTTATCCCCGAGTATGCCACAATGGTTAACTCTTTGGTAGACCTCACCAAAAAAAGTGCCAAGTGTCAGGGGCCGTTTGATACTATTAACCCTATGCTGCCTACGGGGAAGGACCATAATTGTTCATAAATATGAACACTTTCTGTTTAAGTGCTTGTAGTAATATTTCAATTGAATAATAACCATTACAGAATGGGAAAGAGCCTCTCTGACCGTTAATCACTGAGCATATATAAAAAAGCTGCCCTTTCAGGTATCTGCTGTGAGGGGGAAGTCCTTCCCACCTCCTGCTGAAGAGAGACATCCTCAAAGTAGCATATCGCCATTTTTTCTCTCACTTCACTGAGACAGGTCACAGATTGCGTAGTGCTTTCTTATCCGAATTTGGCAGATTTGTTAGTTTTTACCTACAAATTTATTTACACCCACAGTAAAATCACGCATTCTAGCGTTATTAAGAGAGCTTTTGCCCGATTCTCCCATCAGTTTACTGACTAGAGCTGGTTTCGACCCTCTTGCGAGATTGGCGAGCGGCCATTACTCTTTTTCACTACATAAGGTCTTGTGTAGTTTGATATACCGTGTGAGGAGCTGTTATGGTGCTGTAAAGAGATGCCGCAGGCTCATGGCGTCATCTTCTACACCAATATAATCGGCCACAGCGACCACAAAAAAAAAAAAAAAAAAACGCTCGGGCCTAGCATCCCTTTCAAGCCTTCGGCTCTCCTAGAGCTACTGCGCTTGCCCTCGGCGACTACGCCGACTGAATCGGCTGCATACCCCGGCATCGACCGTGGTTTTGCCGCCAAACGTTAGGCAGAGAAAAACAACGCCTACCCGGTCCAGATTGATTTGGCAATGGTATAACCATCTTCGGTTCCGCCTACAGCCCTGCAACGATCGTGCTTACCATCGGCACCGACCTTGGAACAGGTCGAATCGGCACCGACTGTTTGGTACCGACACCGCTCTCCTCGACGCCGATCCCAGCACCGATTAACTCAGCACTGGTGTCTATCTTCGGAGCCGTCTACAGCCCAGCACCGACCATGCTACACATCGGCACCGACTATGGCGCTGATTGACTCAGCACCGACCACTCGGCATCAACAGCGCTCTCCTCAACGTCAATCCTGGCACCAACTGATTCGGCACTGCTGAATCACTAAAAGTGTCTAAAGCCCAGCACCAACCGCGCTACTATCGGCACAGAGCACTGCAGCTTCGCCTACGATGCCATGTCGGTAGAGTCGACTGGGTCCTCCGTTGGGTTCCATAAGTGCTGCCAGTGCACGGCGAATATGCCCAAGCAGGACGAGCACCGGTCCTGTGCCAGATGCTTAGGGCCAGAACATGCGGCCAAAGCACTGGCAGGTAAGCTGGACTGCTCTCTGTGTTGGAAGTACTCGAGAAGAACTAAGCGCTGGAGAGCAGCCCTATCCCCAGCAGAGTCTCTGAGTCAGTGGTCCAGGTCCAAGGCCCTCCGCAGAGGTACTCTAGGACCACCCCTGCTACAGTGACCAGAGAGCTCTTCTGGAAACCTGGGTCACCTTCCCCTTTCCCACCACCAGTATAGAGGAGCAGACTCCTCTCAGGGGAGGCGAGATGGTTACCGCTGAGGCGGTACCACTCGAGGGGATGCTCACCAGGGAACAGAGGGTCCCCACGCAGGTGCAGATGATCCCTGTCGGAACTGCCTCGGAGGCACCCAAGCTCGTCCGAGCGGCACTATGCGGAGCTGGCAGAGACTGTAAGGGCTCAGCAGAACATGCTAGAGACCCTACTAAAATCACAGGGCAGACTGCCCCCTACCACTGGGCAGCCCCAGCCCCCACAGTCTCCTTCCACATCCCCACTGCCTAGACGTCCTAGCCCAGTTGAGCTGTCCTTAACAGGGTACAGATCGGACGTCTCGGACCCAGCTACTTCCATCGGACAGGCTACGGTGGGGGGGCTCCTTATCGCCCTTGCCACATGTGTCACAGAGAGAAGAGTTCCGGACACTAATGCAATGTGCAGCTGCAGCCTCGGAGGTTCCCTCTAAGGCAGAACAGGAGGGAAAGGGGAACCGCTTCCTCCAACAGAAAGGGCACCAACAGCATGCCCTCCCTTTATGCCAGGACTTCCTAGAATTGGTGCACTCCTGGAACAACCCATCGTCTGCACCCTCAGCCTTCAGAACAGCAGAGTCTCTGCTACACACTGCAGGAGCCTAAGAAGTGGGCCTAGGCACATTCCTCACTATTAGGGAAACGGTCACGGTACTGGTGCAAGGTTCCACATTTACCAAGGGGGATAAGGATCCAACCTGTCTGTCCAAGCCTTGCAGGAGAACGAAAGCAATTCTTAAGAATGCGTATGCATTGGCAGCGCTGTCAGTCCTAGCAGCGAATGCCATGGCTATACTGGTGCTCTACCAGAACCAGCTAGCAGAGAGGCTGCAGGAAAGGGCTACAGCAGCAGACATAGGGAAGCTCCAGGCAGTAGCAAAGGTGATGACTGATAATCACTGTCTAATGGTGGAGTTAGGTAAGGCATCAGGGAAGTCGCTGGCAGCCATGGTGGCCACCCACTGGCATTTGTGGCCAAGGTCAAGCCAAGGTCGTGGAGACCGAGAAGGTAGCACTACTTGATGCCCCCATTACACCGGGGGAGACATTTGGGGTGACCATTGATGTGAGCCTTGAGAGGTCTCACAAGGCCATGGAGGTCTCCTCCAAGTTTTCGCATCTTCTGGATTACCATCAGCACCCAAGGTGGCATTCACAGCCTGCTGGGGTAAAAGAGTCTGATCACTGCCCTCCACCCCAGAGTAGACAAGCAGGCAAAGGCAAAGCCAGCAGTACGGGAACACTGCAACGACCCATGGCAAGGCTGCACCTGGGACTCCTGGGTGCTATTGACAATGAGACACAGATTCACTCTACAATTCTGCGTGGGTCTGCAACCTTTCAAGGGTGTGCTCCCCACCACCGACGAACCAGTAAGAATGGTGTATGCTTGGTAAGCCCAAGCGATGCCCTCAGCGGCTTTTACTCCAGGTACTTCTTGGTGCCCAAAAGGGACCACGGTTTCAGACTAATTTTGGACCTCAGGGTCCTCAACTTGTTCCTCAGAGGAAGTTCAATATGTTGACAGCACAACGTATCATCCTGTCGGTCCAACCAGGTTACTGTTTCACATCGATTGACCTGCTGCTAACTCCTCCCGATCTTCCCTCGGTTTGAGAAGATTAGTGTGATATATCTGCTCCTTTTTTCATCTATCTGATTGTCTTACTTTATAACTAACCTCCCCTACAGATTCAATTATTTCATAAGGCCCCTGCCAACGAGTAAACAAGTTGCTTTCAGGAGTGGAAACCAATATTATGACCCTCTACCCTGGACTAAACACTGCGGGTGGCTGTTTTGATATACTGTCCCACCTGGCAGGTCTGAGCCTGCTCCATATGGGACCTCACTATGGGCGTTACCTTGTCTATGTGGCTCCGCAGCTGGAGGATATAGTCCACCGTCTTCCGACCGGATGGCGTTTGAGCTTCCCACGGCTCTTAAGCGATAGCAAGGCTTCCCCGAGGCTGTCTCCCACATAACAACTCGAACGGGGAGAACCCAGTGGACAACTGTGGCACCTCACAAACTGCAAACATCAGACATGGTATTAAGAGGTCCCAGTCCCTCCCGTCCTTATTGGCTACCTTCCTCAACATGGACTTAAGGGTCTTGTTAAATCTCTCCAAGAGACCATCCATCTGAGGATGGTAAGCTGACATTCTAATTGGTGTAATTTTAAGGGTTGCACAAAACGCCTTCATTAGCTGACTTACAAAGGGGGTGCCTTGGTTGGTTAAGACCTCTTTGGAAATTCCCGCAAGCGATAATAATTTGACTAGCTCCTTTATTATGTTTTTAGAAGTCATATTATGGAGGGGTACTGCTTCCGGGTAACGAGTGGCATAATTGAGAATTACTAGGGTATATTCATGGCCTCGGGCAGACTTATTTAGTGGGCCCATGAGGTCCATAGCTATCCTTTCAAACAGTATCTCGATGATTGGGAGGGATTGAAGTGGAGCCCGTAAGGCTGGTCTGGGACTGGACAACTGGCAGTCTGGGCACGAGCGGCAATATTGATTGACCGTCTTTCTGATCCATATCCAATAGAACCTCCTCAGGATTCTCTGTAGGGTTTTCTCAGACACCAGGTGCCCCCCGAACAAGTGTGTGTGTGTGTCAGGTGTAATACTTGGTGAAAATGAATACCAGGTGAAATGAATAGCTGCTCTACGGTTTCCCATTTTGAGTGCAACGATAATACAGGTTATTTCTGACAAAAAAGTACTCAAACGGGTTAGACTGAATGTTTTCTACCCTGGTTCCATTTACGGAGACTACCCTTCCCCGTACATTGGCTAATGTGGGGTCCTGTTCTTGTTCCCGGGCAAATACCTCATGGGAGTTTGGAAGCTGTTTTCCCATGACCCGGCCCCTTGTGATTTATTGGTTTCTAAGCTAACTTCCCCAGTGTCTTCTGTAATTTCCCTTTCGTTGCACTGTGTGGCAACACCCTTGCTACTTCGTTTTCCCACAGTCCCCAACAAACTTTGCCCGAAGGCTTCCCTCTCTAGGTGCCGCTGTCGGCGTGTCCTTCTTAACTTACACAACCTTCTTCAATAAATAAGTCAGGGTCAGAAAACAGGAAAATGTTTAGCAGGCTCCTTGGAGGCTCATTTACTACCTCCGGTTTTAACTCAGGCTTAGCTAATTGCTGTTAAATTGAACAAAGGTCTTAAATCCTGGTAAGTTTATGCTGAGGATTACTTGGTGGGATAGGTGGGGTACCAAGCCGACTCGTAGTTCCAGGACCTGGGGTCCAGTCTCGAGTGTAGCTATGGTAGTCAGGTAGTGTTTATATATATATACACACACACACACAACAGATAATAATAGTACAATACAAATAAATCATAAAAATAGCACAATATATATACATAGGGGCGGGTCTCCACATCACACACCTGAACATATATTTTCCATTGAACTGTCATATAGATGGAAAGGCTAATTAATCTTCTATGGGGGCTGGAGTATCTATACTATAATTGCCTTTCTTGGAAGGGGGCTCGTTAATGAAATCAGCATGATGGTTGACAGGATCACAGGTTGCGTTGTTATTACCTTCTGTATTGTCTTCTCTCAGATACAGTTCTGACTTGCCACCACCAGCAACTGAGGATATTCCATGGAGTGACTGTGATCATGGTCCTGCAATAATGTCTAGGACCAGAGCTGTAAACTCCCCACATAGATATAGATTATTTCCAGTTTGGGGGTATTTGGCCTGGCTGTTGTCCTTCTGCTTTCATTTATTCCACCTTAATTTGATTTGATCCATGGTTCGCATCTGCTCAGACCCAGTAAAGTTCACTCTAGTTAAAATGTACACCACGCTGCATGTTTTTCTTCTGCTGTCTTAACAGTATTCACTTCTATACTTCTACATGCTACTTAGATTCTTGTTTAAATAGGTTTATGAAGTGCTTTACCCAATGACCCATTGAATTCTGCTGCTGTTCAATTACATCTTATGGGAGAAGTTAATTTGAATAGTCTATATCAGAAAAGGTGTTTAGAGGGAAGTTAAAGTGTCAGGGAATTAAAGAAAATCCAGGTAGATGAAATTGATTTAGCCTTCACATCTACATCTGGGACCATGTAGATACAGAGGAATACATAAAATTAGATACTGCTTTTGCTACATACATGCCACATTCAACAGCTATCATGACTAATGTTGTTCATCAAGTATACCAAGCCGCTGCTAGAAGGGAGTATCGAAAGAGGATATATACTGAGCGACTAACACCTTTTGAGCAATACACGGATACTGAACTGTATGCACAGTTTCAGTTTGGCCTTAACGACATTAAATATATCACAGGTGTAGTTCGACCAAATATTCAATGTATTACATTAAGAAGCCATGCCTTGACTGCAGAAGAACAGATCCTTATTGCGTTTATATGCACTGTTGACCATGCATTCTCACAATTTTATCTGGATGGGGCATTTTAACACCATTCAGGCTGTAAACAATAAGAACAAAACATTGTGTTTTATACAAATTAAACAATAGGTTTTAAATAATATTATAACACAAACACAGAGGCTGGGTGTACCCCATCGCACACACACTCAAACAGGCATTTAAAAATAAATACATTGTTGAACATTATTTATATAAAAAAATAAAATGCTTTTTTTATTAAAACTATACCACTACATGTGTATTTTCCTTTTTGCTTACATGGATACAAAACTTAAATATGTAAATATTTTATTATAAAACTATTTGGACATATATATTGTGTATTTGCTATGACAATTCAAATACAATATCGATGTTCTATGATCATTTAAAATCTAACTCCACCTCTGCAATAGAATCACAATAATCCTGGTATTTTGAATCAAAGTAATCCTGATCTCCTCTTTAAATTCTGAAAAATCAAATTGCAACATTAAAATCATGATTAAAAGTATGATCAAATTACCAAAATGAAATCTGGGTGACAGTAATCCCATTCGCATTTTGATGTTGTGAAAAACCCATTTCATAACATAATCCAGATCAAACGCGAAAATCCGATTACCAAAGTTTTGAAAAACCTGCCCTTGGTTATTGTGCTTCTCAAACCACTGGCATGGTGGAGAGGTACATTATCATCTTCAAAGGAGGCATCACCATTAGGGTATGAGTGCACCTATTATGTTGATTACATTTTAATTAAACAAACACAAAGCAATATTTTCTGAGTGGTTCACTCTGTTACAAAGAAAAGTTTATATGGTACAAAAAGTCCAATTTAAAAACAACATAAACTTTCATAATGAAAAAATACAAAGGGTAGGTAAGGGTAGGTATTTTTTTTTTTACTAAACTCAGTCACACACCACTGACTAATACATATATTAGATTAGAGGTTTAGATACAGCCTTGGTGATACAACAGCACATGTAAGCAATGTCAGTGAAGGGAAAGTTAAAGACTGGCCGAAGATTTACCCATGGCTAGAGTTTAATAACAATAGTAGTTAAATGAGTTGTTCAGTCTGCAGTGTCTGCACAACCTGTATAAACAACGTGGCTTTTTTTCAGCATACTACACATTCTAACCCCTTTAGTGAAAGCACACAGAGAATGTATTACACAAAAATAAATGAAAACAAAAATTGATACACTTCTCAAGTGCTTTGTTCACTATTGTGTTATCACAGGGACCTGCTACTTGAACCATGTCATAGCTACTTTATTTTGGTGTAAGAATTTGGCAAAATTAGTTTAGGTAAGACTGTTAAATACACTTTTGCCATTTTTTTTTTTTTTTTTTTGTTGCTATAACACATTATAAAAAGGTTATAATATAGATCAGCGTTTCTCAAACTGGGGGTCCTGGCCCAAAAGTGGGTCGCGTGATCACAAAATACTTTCCTAACCTTAAAATCCTAGCATTTCATTACAGCACATATTAATCCCTAACAGTAAAATATGTATTATGGAGCCAGCCCTTCCACATTTTAGTGGTCAGCTAATTAACTTTTTTTGTTTTTGTTTTGTTTATCTCAACCAGAGATATACCATAAGCGCACAGCCCTTAACAGCATCACCTCCCCCCACCCACCTCACACTGCAAGCAGTTTGAGTGACAAGTTTTGAAACAATGTGTTTGGTCGGAAGGTGAGTGGAAGTGAACCGTCTGTATAAAATCATATCTGTTATAAAAGTAATTTGTTTTCTACAAACCCTGTCAGGAACTTACCATGTTTGTTTAAACCACAAATACCTTATAATATTTAAGCAGAAAAAGCTTTTAAAAAAATAATGATAAATAGAAACGTATCTCGGTCTGTAGGCTTTTGTTTTTGCACGCTGTCTTGCTGCACGTTCTGTGACACAGTCTAATATTGTTACAAATACAATATAGAACAAGTTTGGCAAGCACAGTTGCCAAGTCCGCTTATAAGAAGTTTTTTTTTTTTTTTTTTTTTCAAACAGTAGCGAATTAGAAGACTCTCGTCTATTAAAATAAGCAACTCATTTGCACAGGCTCTGTTCAGTTTTGTGAAAAAGACTTTAATACAATGAAATCCATTCCCTGACCCTCAGATCTGGGAACCGTTATCGCAAAGGGTTTGGCTCCTTCCAAAAAAAACATTATGGGAGAGGACACAGCTTCATGATACTATAAATTTTCAGTAGATACTGTACATGTTAATAATATGTTATATATATACATACTTTATATATATTATATATATATATATATTATATATATTTTTTTTTTTATTTACTGCTAGTTTTATTCAAGTAAGTTAGCATATGGTATGACGCACATAGATGCATTTGGGGTCTGTTCTGTTCTTGCTCACAATATATTACATTTGTGGTTTATTAAGAGAAAAATATGGTTGATGATCATTATGTGTTGACAGCGTTCATATTTCTTGTGCTATAGTAGTCAGACAACTTCTCCAATCTCAATCAGCATTTAATGTCAGTATTTTTAATGCTATTTATATATTTATTTTACTCTATACCAGTGTTATTAACCATCATCAAAAAATCTCTATCCACCCCCAAAGAAAATCCTGGCTACACCACTGGTCCAGGTTAATACTAAAGCGATGGGGACTCAAGGCATTTAAGAATTCGTTAAGTTGCAGGAATGTACACACTTGTGTGTGTGGTTTTTTCCAAGTTGAGTTTTGCTTCAGATTATGCCTTTGCAAATTTCTTATTTTTAATCAACACAGTTGTTTTTCTGTGACATTTTATTGTTTGTGAAAACACTGTAGAACCCCTAAGGTGCCCTTCCATAATTAAATTGGGGCCCCCTTGGTGCCCCCCTGTGTGCAATACTCTAAAATCACCACTATCTGAGATGTAGATCCTATATTTTATTTTACACACATAAATGTTTCCATAGGCTGAGGGAGAGCAGTGCTGTCTCCTGTATTGTGCTTGCCACGAATACATGTTTCTTCAGGTAGGTAGAGCAAAGTATGATGTTGCCTGCGGTGCGTTACTTGTTCAGTGTTGTTGTCCATGGGCCAGCAAAGGTTGGGGACCAGTGATGTCCAGTAATTTCATATGATATTGCACTGCGGAGTGGGGTAGGGGGGTCGTCACAGTCTGAAACATTTCCAAAGGGGGGCCCAGCAAAAAAAGTTTGAGAACCCCTGATATAGATTATAACAGTATTTATAATGTAATATATAACATGTCATTTGCCCACTAATAGCAATATCTTGTGAAAATGTCAAGGTCAATTTATAAAGCTATTATAAAGTACAGTGTCTTATAAGAAGTGTTAATTACATATATTATAGGTATCCTATTATGTAGGTTATTGTATGTTCTATAAATTACTTTATTACAACTATATATAAATATGTTAATCAAGCCAAGAATCTTTTATTCACAATTTCAAAGCATGCCATACGCATTTTGGTTCCCTGCCTTTATATATAATATTTGTTCCCATAGCTGCCAATCTGAAAAGGGTGCTTTTTAACCCTTTGCCGTACTATGTTGGACCAGGTTCGACATTACAATTTTCCCTTTCTGGTCCGATGTCGGACCCTGTCTGACATCATCAAAAAATGTCAAGCACAGGCCCCTAGTCATTTTTTCTCCAGAAAAAGCTGGAAAAAGTTTTCAATGGCCGAGAGAAGCTGAAAAAAAGGAGGCGGATCTGAGAAATACGCATAGTAACTTCACCACAGACATAACATGGACATAAACAAAGATAGCTGCTTCCGCATCCAGCGCTCAAAGAGTATCATAGACAGTCATCAAGCTTTTTGAGATGTTACAGTTATAAAATAATGACTTGGATCGCATTATATAGGAGTTTGGTGATAAAATGAGTGATCAGGAGATCATTTATCAGTATGCATGACTACTGTTGTGTTGTTTTAAAGAAGTTACTAGCAACCCAAGAATATGGAGTAAATTACAACAGGAATATTTCTGTCATAGATAGACAACTTTCCTATGGGTTAATTTCTTCTTTTGCGGTGGTCCCAACAGCATGTCAATGTTTAGAAGAATGCTCTTGTTCAGAGCTGCTAATATTTTACCAGAAGTTAGTCAAGGTGCAGAATCAGTTCACTATGATTCTGATATAAATGTCAATATTTCAAAGTTCTTGGTTCAGGTTCAGAACACTCATGAGTTGATGGTGTGCACATCAAAAGAAACTGAGGCAAAATGCGTCCTTTTTGCAACATGACAGACTTCTCCACATTGTTAAGATGCCATTGTTTGAAATGGACTAGAGATGGGTGACCTCTGAATAAGGATTTAGCTTTTTACCAGTGAAGTGTGGTGAACATTAACAGTGTACATGTCAACCCTCATCTTTTTTAATTAATGTGTTTATACTCAAAATAACGTCCAAAATTGAAATAATTTGCTTTTGCCTTATTTCAGATTTTTTGTTTCTTCCGTGCCTGGTGAATTGAAACAGGTGACTGTTTCTTGCGGATAAAAAAAAATACAGTAAATTTAAGTCCCCTTCATTATAAGAAAGTTGCTTGATCCATATATCCTCACATATGGGGCAAATAAACTGTAGTCTTAACCCTATAATTCACAGAGAATGTATATATTTCAGATTTAAAGAAAATGGGTTTCACAATATCAAAGATTAGCCTGAAATCAATTAACATAATTAACATCTTGTTTGTTTGGCAATTAACGGATTATTGACAAGTATTAACTGTTTTTTAGCGATATCTGTTGGTTTTTAAAAGTTTAAAGGGTTGGCATTTGACGATCCCCTGAATGACTACCTTGTTAATGTTCACAACACGTCACTGCTGCTTACAATGGATAATGCACCAAGGTTAAAACTGCGTGCCACTGGAATTGTTTTTATATAGGGTATAAACAACACACAAGAGTACTAATGGACACATTAGTTATGTATGTTGGAGTTCATGCACCAAGCTCTCTTGTTGAAGAATATTCTCCCTTCAGCTGTGACTGCCTATTACATTTCCCTTTCTATGATGCGTAATGTAATATACATGTTTTCTCCTAAGTTATTACTTTGGTGTCTTCTGTATTAATTATGTTTTTATGTTTCTTTTTTGTTCTGGACATTTTTTCATTTAAAAAAAAAAAAATGAGTGGGGAATGAGTGAGTTGTGTCAGTTGTTTAGGTCTAACATATATATTGAACTGATGCTGATACCATACAACTTGAGTCTTAATAATTCACAAAGGTTCTAGATATTCTCTGTTCAACCAGTGCTTACGAAGCTATGTCAAGTCTAAAGATGTTTTGTATTTTCTTTATATAGTATCTGAATTGAAGCTGTATGGGGTTGTAATGTATCCATATTACTTTGACAAGCAATTCATCAAATTAAAGATACTCTACCAACAGCCCAAAAATGACTTGCTTGATTTGTCTTAATCTGGTTTAATCTGATTTTTTTTTTATAAATGCACAGGTTGTCAGCCTTTTCTTTGTCCTTTAGGTCGCCTTTCTTTGGCAAATGATTAAATATAGAATGCATTGCTTGACTGCAAGTACATGCCATATAAACATTATTCTGTTGAACGTTATTTATTTTTTTTTTTTCAAAAAGATGCAGTTAATAGTTTAAATAGTATGCTGTGTGGCAATCATTTTATAGGAAATGTATACATGCAGGCTTTAAAATTATGGTAAAAAAATTTAGTGTAGCTCAGGACTACTACAAAATACCACTGTGCCATAGTTATAGTATTTAAGGAACCTACATTGTACCATAGTACTCCACACTATACCATGGCAAATCTTGGAAATGTACCATGGTACATATAGCAAATCTTGGAAATGTACCATGTGTATATTGTTAACACCAATGGTTTTCCAGATATTCTATTATACATTGTACCATGGTACTATATGGTACAGAAACATGTACCATAGTATACCATGGTATACCATGGTTTACCATAGTACGTACTATGGTATACCATGGTAAACTTTCATATGGGTATGAGGAGGTATGCGATAAATTTAGCGAACCAGGGGTGGGGCGGGGCTGGAGATGCAGTGTCCTGTTGATATTCATTGCCTTTTAAACCTGTTTTACTGTGAATAAAATGACTTTTAAACAGCGTGTGTAAAATAAACAGCACGTGTGAAAATAAATTGGACTTGACGCGCCTGAATAAATGGACCGCAAAGGGTTAAAAATAATTATTGATTGATGATATCTATGAAAAATACAGCCTTATTTTCCCTGTTTTCATACTACTTTTTTCTGATTCTGTGTTTGTTGAGATAAATTAATCATTGCTATTAACAATAATTTTGTTTTTAGGAACATAATCTTAGAATGACAATGACACATATTAATAACCTTCAGAACGTATGCCATGGCAAGAAAGATATTTTTCTTTACTATACAACACAAAGCTCACTGCTATTATTTTAAGTTATTTTCTAATTAACCATCCAGCTTCGCTATTATTACTCAAATTCTTAATCACACTTTTACAGATTCTTCAAAATGAACCTTATGTTGTGATCTTAAAGGTTTATGAATTCCTTTAAAGTAGGGGTGCTGGATTCTGTTTAATTTAATAAACTTTTAAATTTAAAAAAAAATATATAGTTGAAATGTTTAAACTTTAAAATAAAAACATTTTGAAAAGATGCTGTGTAAGGTTGTGGATTTGTCAATATGCCAACTTAGTGAAAGCCTAGTTGCTTATTTTTCAATGTACCTGGGAGACAACAACCCTTCATTTGTTCCACAAATGCAACTGGGAATATATCGGAAGCAAATATTTCATCTTGAAAGTAGTCATTTTGATTAGAATATAGCAAGCTGCACTCATACATAGATGCATACAGCAAACTGAAATGACAGGTAGGATAACAACGTATGTGCATAATATGAAACATATGTTATATATTCTTTTTTAATATTACTTTTAGAAAAATAAATCAGTTATACAGGTTTGTATGTATCAGTTTACACAATAGTGTTCAATGGAACTACAACACAGCTCCTGGAAGCAGGCACAGTCAGCCTGCAGACGCGTACACTCCCCCATAGAGTACAATGCACACGCCATACCTGAAGTAGTGTTATATTTTATATTTAGGTAGAATTAGAAACAATGATTTTGGTTTTATAGTTTTGTGTGTACATATACCTGTTTACTCTTGTACATGGATATATGTACATACCCGTTTCTTTTTAAATATTTATTTTATTTATATTTTTTTACTCTTTATAGTCATGCTGTATATACGCTCAGTTTAAAAATAAAGCCTTTTATGTTTAATTTTCCATTTAAATATGGTGTTTCTGTGATGCAAATGTTAGATATGATGTTCAGGAATAAAACTTTTCAGTTGTATCCGATAGTATGTCTTTCATTTTCATAACAAAGCAGTTTAAAATATCCGATATGATATACTATGTCTTTCAGTTTCATAACAAAGCGTTTAAAATGTATCAAAGTGACCAACGTGTCGGTTCTAACCTGACGGTTCTAGTGTTAATCCATGGTTAATCCATTGGATATGTTTGATCTTGAGCTCTATCAGCGCTATCGATTACCAAGACAGAACCTCCTTCGTCTTATAGATGAAATACGGGATGACCTTCAATATATGAACCAAAGGAATGCTGCCTTCTTCTGACTAAATATTACTGTCGTTAACATTAGAATTAAGAATTTCCTTGTTCTCTTCATATTTCTATATCTATTTTGCTTATAGACTGCACAGGCCAACACGTGAAACTATGGCTATTTCCCTTCTCTGCTGTGCCTTGGTCTCAAAGTGGTCGTTACTAGGCAAGGGATCATTTTGCTTTGGTGCATTTGCCGTGGAACTTACTTTTAAGTCGGGCTTAAGTTGAAAGTAGTAACAACGGCATAAGCAGTTGCGACAGCATAATTTACGCCTGCTTGGTGCACTCCATCCCTGGGTTACAACACAGACATACTAGAATACAGCACGTGAGTTATAACAAAGACTTACCAGAATAAAGCACCTGGGTTACAGCACAGACTTACCCTGTACAGCACCTGGGTCACAACACAAACTTACCTGATACAGCACCTGGGTTACAACACAGAGGTCACCTACCCTATTATTTTTTTTTTTAAATAAACCTGTGGAGGGGAAAATAAATAAATACATAACTGATTTAATAAATACTAGATGTAGTTTTAAAGAAGAATGCCGATTTTGCCCTGAAGAGGTGCACATGTTCAGAGATGTGGATGGCATGAAAGTAGCAAAGAAACAAAGTACTGCGTTAAAACTAATATCTAACTTCTTGGTTTATAATTGTAATATATTCTAAATTGGGTGCAAAAGTTAGCATTTGTAATTATTTTTAAGTTCATTGAATTAAAGTGGACTTAGCTTTAGAAAAAGTGTAAACGTTTGTTTGCTTTTCAGCAGCACGTCCTGAGCGGCGCCATGTTTGTGAGGAGCAGCAATGCCTAGCAGCCTCTATGTTGGTTACAGGCACCATTAAAGCCTTGATTTACCATACCATATTCTTTGTAATAAGTATTATCTGGAACTTTATCAATAGGGAGGGAAGCCTTGTTGGTTTTAAAATTATAATTGTAATACCTTTTGGATGGGTAATGTGATTTATATTGATGTTATTTATTATTCATGTGTGGGATTTTAGAATGTCACTTTTCAGATTTGAAAGTATATTTGAATATAATGGATTAGTCTTGGACAGGGATTACCTAGGCTCAGGTGTATAAGACAGAGCTTGGTTCAGTAAAGGGGAGAAGTTAACCGAGCAGGTTGTGTCTGAGCAGTGCTGGCTGCTGAAAGTGGACCACTGGTTGGTGAAGCCAGGTTGTTTATTTCAAGCCTGTATAGGAGAAGGTTTTGTTTATTGTATTTTGTTTCTTTTAGCAGAAGTTAGTAACTGTTCAAGTTACTATTTTATCAACATTTTATCCACTTTTCCAGGTTCAGTGCAGTAGCAATAAAGACATTTCTTTTTTTGGACCAATCCAATTGTTTGTCTCTGTGACCTCCTGCAACTGTATCTAGCAGACCCTGGGTCACCCTAACAGTTACAAGACAGATTTATGTTGATTTCCTATCTATGTTTATTATTTAAATCTATTTTAAATGTAATATAAGCAGATATATGAATTTGATAAGAAACATGCTTCACACCTGTATGCTGTTAACAAGAATGTGCAATTATTGGGTTGGCAATTTAGTGGAAATCAAGTACGCAATTAGCAGTTATAAAATATTTGACTACAGCCTTATTTTTTTTAATCTCAGCCCAATTTAAATGGGATATGTATTGGAAGTATTATGGATCATGTAAAAAGATTTTAGGTAAAATATTTTTTTTGATTAATATACTGCTAGGTTGTAGCCACAATGGTACACTCCAGTAGAAGTTTATTTTTCCACTTTTATGACACATAAACACAACTTATTAAATTAAATTATGCAATTTCCATGGAAAAAGAACAATAAGTCTCACCCTTTTTCTCACTCTATTTTGGTAGTACTTTCAGGCTGTGTGTGTTTCCATGTAGTTTTCTTTTAGCCAGATAAATTATTCTTCAAAATGCAAATAACCTAATTAATTTTAAAATGCGGGACAGTATAGCTAAATATTTCTGTATGAGTTCCAATTTGGTCTTGCGTGATGACTAATATTGTACAGATTTCTTAAACTGGGTTTCCACAAACTTTAAGATGTGTTAAAGCAAAAAAAATAATATTAATATTATAATATATAATAATAATAATAATAATAATAATAATAATAATAATAATAATAATAATAATAATAATAATAATAAATAAAAACATTAAGAAAGCGCTATGAACATGTTAAACTATTTTGTACAAATGATATATTATATATAACGATTATAATATTATTTATTTATATATATATATGTGTATAATAATATTATAATATAATAATAATAATAATATTATAATTTAATAATAATAATTTAGTCATTTTTCAGACTCCTTATCCAAAGCAACATAGGTTTGGGTGTCTCTACACAACTGCTGCTGCAGTCACGACGACGTCTCATCCAAACGTTATATATATATATATATAGTCTATTATCTGCATGGTATAATTATATATAATATATATATATAGACACACACACGTACCTATTTAATATACAGTATTCCTACAGAACTGTAGCATCATAATCTGATCCTTATAGTCTATGAAGGAGTTTAGACTAGTGTGCTTTAGGTTAATTATAATGTCACGAATCCAATTAAAATATTTTTTGCTAGTACATTTTACAAATATCTGTAGCATATAGAGGCTACTCTAGTCCGATGAGATGAGCGCATAAGGGTATTCCCCATTACATATTATTCTTTATAATAATAATAATAATAATAATAATAATAATAATAATAATAATAACAAGAAATACCTGAATCCAAATCCCGCAGTGACAGTGCTTGTTGTTATTGATGTACCAATACAAATGTATCTGTGCTGTCCACCGGGACTTTGTTATGTAATAAGTCTTGCAGCACGTTGATATTAAAACCAAGTTTTTTTTTTTTTTTTCTTTTTCATGTTTTTGTCATTTAAAAAACAGATCCTGCTCAATAATTTGCTCAAACCTAGTTTTGTCAGTAGATGACAGCATTGATACTGCTACGCTAATTAAATACATATTTTGGTACAAACGTGACTTTTTTATCCTTCGTAGGTACAGTACACCCTCGCTATAACAGCCTTCATCGTAACAAACCTTCAGCTAGAACGAACCCGGCCCCTTGACCCCAAATTAAAAAAACAACAAAAGATAATATAAACACACACTGTCAACATCCCGATCTGTATGCACAGGATGCCACCTCCGCAGTGAAGTCAACTCTTATTTCTTAATAAAAAGCGCATACTGTTTAACAATGCCTCCAAAACCAAAATAATTTTATGTTGCAACAAAGCTGGAAACTATATTGATTGTTTGAAAAAAAAGGTCTAACGCAGGCATATCTCTGTTGTGAATATAGGTTTTCAAAAAGCACTTTTTTTGGCTTGTTCAGTAACCAAGCCCCAACAACATTGATTAAAGAAAAAACAACAACAAAAACCAAAACTTGAGAATCTGATTAACTTTTCATGTTAGATTGATTTTGAATAAAAGTTCAGCTTCATTTCGGGATTTTTGCTTTTTGAATTTTTTAATTCATCAACAAATAAGATAACGCAAAGGCAGAATATTGCATACATGAGACAAACAGGTACATGTAATTCTACTTTTATTCACAATCTCATTTCCTTAACTTGCCGCAACAGTTTATCGTTATTGTGATTGTCCTTTCACTATAATCAACAAAAGGCTTGGACCCCACAGGTTCGTTATAGCGATGGTGTACGGTACTCATGACACATGCTACTTAAATGTAGTGTACAAGGAATTGCATCTTATTGCTAAGATGTAACAAAAACAAGTGTAAAAAGGGCTTCTTTATTTATTTATGCATAGCAAAGGGTCTTTTTCTAGCTACTAGCTACTTTTCTGTACTTTGTATAAACTCGCTTATAAAACAACTGAACTATAAAGCACATATTATGAGGCAAATGGCAATAATCTGAAACATTAAATTATGTCACCTAAACAAAATTAAAAACAAAAGCACTAAATAAATCCCTGGTACTGTATGTTTTATTTTGCCAATACAGGATTGCTTGACATGGCTTTTAGTTATAGTAGAAAGTTGCTAAACAAAGAAAAAAAAAAATGTCCTGACATATGTAGATCATTTTTCAAGATCACACAATATGTATCATATTTCATAGTTATATTATACTCTAATGTTGACTATTTAAGGATAATACCAACAATAAACAGTTAAAAGCAAGTAAAATATGCTAGGAAATTCCTCTCGCTAGGATACTAATAGCGAAGATGTGCTTCCCACATTTTAAATTAGAGATTTGTCATTCAAAGTAAGCTGAACTGTGAGGAGGCAAGAAAAGTCCCAGCTGCCCCCTTCCAATCGGAGACTGGTTAATTGCAATTTGTTTTTGGACGTTCCAATTCCTTTTGCTATTACTCACGGGACCGAGATTTGATGTGCTGCTTATTGCAGAGTTATAGGTTCATTAACCCAACGACATCACTGGAAATCAGAAACGCTACCTCTATTCATGCTGCCAGAATGCTGCTAAAGCACTAGGCTGTAAACATGCCCAGTCCAAATGGCTGGAACATTTTAACAGAGTTATGAATAGTCAGTCAATCAAGATCATTGATATTAAAAGTGGTTTAAAATAAACTTCAGTGGATCATTCACTTTAGTGACAGTGGCAGAGCAAAGCTCTGCCCTTTTTTTAAATTGGCAGGGATGGGGTTAATTTCCCCTAGCTGCCTGAGTTTATTATGTTAATTTGTTAAAAAAAAAAAAAAACAAACTTACAAAAATAAAGGTTTCCAGGCTGGGCAATGCCTTCACTGGATGTAGACTTCACAAATCACAAACACCCACAAACACCAACCTGCTTCCTCAGCTCCCTCCTCCTCAATGAGAAGCAGAGGCTTCCTTTTATGTCAGGCTGCTGGGCGCTGATTGATTGTTAATTAAACTAATCATCTAATCAACTAATCAACCCCAGCCACCTGAACATAATAAACTCAGGCAGGTAGGGGAAATTAACCCCATCCCTGCCAATTTAAAAAAGGGCAGAGCTTTGCTCTGCCACAGTGACATTTAGAAATGAAAACAATCTCTGTGAGATCAGTTGCCGTGGTGCAGCACCACAATGTCGGTTACAAACAAATGGGCCACATTCACTAAAATGAATGCTAACTCTGAACCTTTTTTTTAATTTTTAACGATCAGTCATGTAGTATCTCCAATTTGCAATGCTCAATTTGATGCCACATCACCACTGCAACCATTGTGGTGACTCAAGAGGACTGAAGATCAACAAGCAATGTCCATTTCCAATATCTAGCCACTTGCCTCCTTTCACCTGATGAATATAATCAGCAGATGTTGGCACGCTACTAAACGTTTCAGCCAGGGTTCATCTCATGTCTGATCAACAAGGGCACTGTGCTACAGTGAGGGAAGCCAGTCTTAAACAATGTTCCTTCAAAAGGGCCAATGCTTAGATTAAATAAATGCACAGTGAAACAGATGGTGTTTTTATAAATATATTTGCATGCCCCTAAAAACAGTACCTGTAACTGTGTGCACTCAATTCACACTGTCATCATGTCTACAAAATAGTTCTGTTTCCTTGCTGTAGTAAATGAATTGGTTGTAAGGAGACATTACTTTTATCTTAACAGAACAAGCCTTGGGGCACAACAATATAAAACATGTTTTCTTATCTCTCATTAGCATATCAAAACCATATAATACATTTCACAATCATTTTTTCTTTACATTTTTATCGTGCAGTCTATCTGTGAATACTTAAACTGGAGGCATCCCTGCCCAGTTGCAATCAGGAGTTGACTTCATGTTTTATTTTTATTTATTTTTTTTTTTTTTTTTAAAGAAAACTAAGTGCTCCAAGTAACACATAATTGGCTTCTCTTGTATCTTATTCATACCCTGACAAATTACCATAATCGTAACAGAAACTTGTATTGTCCGAGTACTCAGCACACCAGTGATATAGGCTTTTTGGGCATAATATCATTTTAAAAGTTTAAGGCCCAATTTTGATCACAGGGCAAGGCACAAACACTATGGCAAAGGTCGTTGGCACCTGATTGTCGTGATTATAAGCTACTGAGCACAGCAGCTTGTGAGGAACACAACAATATAGAGCAAACTAATGTTGGTTAACACAATTTTTTTTTTAAGTAAAAAAAAAAAAAAAATCTTAGTCAATTGTGTGATAAAAACAGAGTTCCTCTTTGTTAAATAATCAAATGAAGTGTGTATGTGTAAAATAATACAACATTTCACTGAATGTATGCCAGATACAACACACACGTGTGCTTTACAGATTTACATTACAGTGTCTGTTTTGTACCTATCACAAGTGCACATTTCAGCTGTAATGTGAACGTTGTGTACAAGCATAATCACACACTTGTAACATTAAAATGATGACACACATATGACCGGCAGTGGTTTTCTGGCAATGTTGCCACTAGGTTAGCTAATTGAATACTAGAGTACTATATTAAATAGAAAATAATATAATGTTTTTGTTTATTTTTTTCCTGTTTAGATTATGTTTTTAGTTTTTATATACCTTTATTCTGCATTGCGTATACCAGACACTAATTCTCCAGACTGTATATTTAAGTTGTTAAAATTGAAATTTATTTCAGTTTCTCTTGATTTGCTAATCCTTCTGCCTCCCACTTTCCATGGACTGGCCAGCGCTAACCAAATCGAGTCAGATCTGTTCAAAATCACAACATGGGGGGGTATGGCAGGACACAATGCAGATTCATTTCAGTTTGCACACTGCCTTCCATTGATTTAGCATTCACGAGAATTAGGAGAGCCCATACAGCCCTATTCTAAAGCATTGCTCAGGCAAAGAATGATTAATTAAATCTCATTATTATTGCTCTCTGAAAATGGCTTTGCACTTGTATTAAAATTGCCCAATTTTCTTAAGAAAATAACAAGCTGAATGTCAGCCAGGCTCCCTGTCTCTCCAAAAGGATACCTGACCCATTTGCGCCTCCTTTAGGCTGCTGCATTCGCCAGCAACTGGCAGAGCGGCTTTCTTCCCCTGCCAGCACCGAGGAGATTGAAAACAACAGGTCAAGATAGCAATTGGCTTAACAAAAAGTGAACACAGTGAGAAAATGCAACGTTATTGATTCAACGACTGGATTTAAATTATGGGGCCAAAAGGGTTTGTTGTTCTCCTCTGGAAAGGGTTTCAGAAAATGGTAATTCAGTGCTGTGAATTGTCTTCTGAAACAGCTAGAGCCAGGGTCAAATGGAAAATTCCTTAAGTTAAAATTGTGTTTGCATGTAGCAGTAAGCATCAAGCTGAATTGCTGTAGAAGCAGTGGACAGGACACCAAAGGAACACAGCATATATTCCTTCAACACAGTCAGTTCTCTTGCTCCTAATCTAATTTTCAAAAGACAATTGTATTTTCCTTGCATATTTTGATAATAAGTAAATGTTGAAAGCTTATGTTATACCAAAATCTGATCTGTTAAATTCAGTATTCTAGGTTGTAGTGTAACTGATAATGTACAGGACCAGGCGCGTTTTGACTGTAGCTGACTCTGTTCCTATGAGAATTCACTAAAAATCTGTTTTTTACACTAGTATCTTGCAAATGGTGTCCTTTTTTTCAGAACACTCTGGGTTTTTTTTTTTTCAACACAATATTTCTTTTTTGTGCGTTTTTTTTAAAGTAATTCTTATTATGTATTCTGCTTAGATATACGTGTATAAAAATGGGTTATTCTATGAACCATGGGACCTTACAATACTTCCTGTTTTGCTGAAAAATATTGATGGTTGGGCAGATTAAAAGACATTGTTTCACTGTTTCAACTGACTTACTGCAATGACATAATACACGTTTATTCACAGGGTCTTTATAAGCAATAATGGACACTATTTTCAATTTATTTTCTCAAAATAAATATTTATAAATAAAATAATAGTTACTCATTTAATTATTATCAATAATATAGAGAAAAAAAAAAAAAAACTACCTGATACATTTAGTTAATGTAGTATATGCTTATATCCACTAATTTCTTGATATTTATAACACATGAGACAAAATAAATGTTCTAATATAATTATAAGTGACATATATCAGATTTACATTGTTTCCCCTTTTTTTATTTGCTCTAAACAAGTTCCTGTGGTTTTGTGTTTCTGTTTTTGTCTCTGCCGGTCTTCTGTAAACTGGTTCCACTTTTTATACACGAAGTGCCCCTCTCAATGAAATCACACATCCTGCCCCTATCCATTGATATGTGCTTCAAGCCTGTACTGCAAAGTACAGTGGCCCTGTAAGTCTCAAAAACTTAATGCTTTTTTATCATACTTACACAGTCGCGGCCCTAGAAGCCCAGTATGATTGTGTTAACACGACCCTGGTCCTTAAAGGGTTAAAAGGTTAAAAGAAACTACTAATTGTCTTTCAATACAATTTCATATCACTAGCAAACAGGTGTGATTAATAAATTAATCAATCATAGATTAGGTGGTAAACCGAACAGTAGATAATGTAAAGATTTAATCTCTAGTTCTTACTGGTTTACTAATGCTTTAAGAATAAAAGCCATGGAACTAGAACTTGGGTCATGTTTTCCAACCTTTAAAAGGCCAGTTACAACAGCATATTAAAATCTGGAAGATATTTTGTGGTTTTTGTTACACTTACTTGTTACAAACTTTATTTTAAGGGACTTATTTTTTGTTGCTTAACTTTTAACAGCATGTGTAGCTTTGTAGCATCTGGTTGGCGTTCCCTATTTATTGAACTATTAACAAAACACAGGAAAAAGGTCTGCGTAAAGGGAGTACAAGAATAAAGACAAAGTGCTTGTGACTTAGTCACAGAATCCCCTTGACTACTCGGAGAACCACACTCACGGAGATGAGGGTGAACCGATCGACCCCAAGACCGGGAAGCGACGGACTTCCCCTAAGGGGAAACTAGGAAAGGATAGGAGGACAAACCAAGGCTTACTGAGTCGTCTAGTCGAGAGAGATCAGACTAGAGAGGTCATGGAGAGCTTCGCGATCTACGCAGGGAGAACCAAAGCGCTGGAAAAGAGTGTATATATATATATATATATATATATATATATATATATATATATATATATATATATATATATATATATATACAGTGCCTTGCAAAAGTATTCAGACCCCTGACCAATTTTCTCATATTACTGAATTGCAAATGGTACATTGAAATTTCGTTCTGTTTGATATTTTATTTTAAAACACTTAAACTCAAAATCAATTATTGTAAGGTGACATTGGTTTTATGTTGGGAAATATTTTTAAGAAAAATAAAAAACTGAAATATCTTGCTTGCATAAGTATTCAACCCCCACACATTAATATTTGGTAGAGCCACCTTTCGCTGCAATAACAGCTTTAAGTCTTTTGGGGGTAAGTATGTACCAGCTTTGCACACAGTGTTGGAGTGATTTTGGCCCATTCTTCTTGGCAGATTTGCTACAGGTTGTTCAGGTTGGTTGGACGACACTTGTGGACCGCAATTTTCAAAGTGTGCCACAGATTCTTAATGGAATTGAGATAAGGACTTCGACTGGGCCACTGTAGGACATTCACCTTTTTGTTCTTGAGCCACTCCAATGTTGCTTTGGCCTTGTGCTTGGGATCATTGTCCTGCTGAAAGGTAAATTTCCTCCCAAGCTTCAGTTTCTTAGCGGACTGAAGCAGATTCTCTTGCAGTATTTTCCTGTATTTTGCTCCATCCATTCTTCCTTCAATTGTAACAAGATGTCCAGTCCCTGCTGATGAGAAGCATCCCCACAGCATGATGCTGCCACTACCATACTTCACTGTAGGGATGGTGTGTCTTGAGGCATGGACAATATTAGGTTTGTGCCACACATAGCACATTCAGTTTTGGTTTCATCTGACCACAAAACCTTTTCCCACATCGCAGCTGGGTCACTCTCATGCTTTCTGGCAAACCCCAGAGGTGCTTTCAGATGGTATTTTTTGAGTAACGGCTTCTTTTTTGCCACCCTCCCATACAGGCGAGTGTTATGCAGAGCTCTTGATATGGTTGACTGGTGCACCATTACTCCACTCCCAGCCACTGAACTCTGTAGCTCCTTCAAAGTGATTGTTGGCCTCTCTGTGACTTCTCTCACAAGTCTCCTTCTTGTTTGAGCGTTGAGTTTTGAGGGACGTCCTTTTCTTGGCAGTACTGTCCAAAAGTTTTAGGCAGGTGTGAAAAAATGCTATAAAGTAAGAATGCTTTCAAAAATAGACATGTTAATAGATTATATTTATCAATTAACAAAATGCAAAGTGAGTGAACAGAAGAAAAATCTACATCAAATCCATATTTGGTGTGACCACCTTTTGCCTTCAAACAGCATCAATTCTTCTGGTACACTTGCACACAGTTTTTGAAGGAACTGGGCAGGTAAGTTGGCCCAAACATCTTGGAGAACTAACCACAGTTCTTCTTTGGATTTAGGCAGCCTCAGTTGCTTCTCTCTCTTCGTGTAATGCCAGACAGACTCGATGATGTTGAGATCAGGGCTCTGTGGGGGCCATACCATCACTTCCAGGACTCCTTGTTCTTCTTTACGGTGAAGATAGTTCTTAATGACTTTCACTGTATGTTTGGGGTCGTTGTCATGCTGCATAATAAATTCGTGGCCAATCAGATGCCTCCCTGATGGTATTGCATGATGGATAAGTATCTGCCTGTACTTCTGAGCATTGAGGAGACCATTAATTCTGACCAAATCCCCAACTCCATTTGCAGAAATGCAGCCCCAGACTTGCAAGGAACCTCCACCATGCTTCACTGTTGCCCGCAGACACTCATTTGTGTACCCTTCTTCACCCTTCGGCAAACAAACTGCCTTCTGCTACAGCCAGATATTTCAAATTTTGACTCATCAGTCCAGAGCACCTGCTGCCATTTTTCTGCACCCCAGTTCCTGTGTTTTCGTGCATAGTTGAGTCGCTTGGCCTTGTTTCCACGTCGGAGGTATGGCTTTTTGGCCACAAGTCTTCCATGAAGGCCACTTCTGACCAGACTTCTCCAGACAGTAGATGGGTGTACCAGGGTCCCACTGTTTTCTGCCAATTCTGAGCTGATGGCATTGCTGGACATATTCTGATTGCGAAGGGAAGTAAGCATGATGTGTTTTCATCTTCTGCAGTAAGTTTCCTTGGCCGACCACTGCGTCTATGGTCCTGAACATTGCCCGTTTCTTTGTACTTCTTCAAAAGAGCTTGGAAACCCCTGTCTGCCTTCAAATTTCTGCCTGGGAGAGACCTTGCTGATGCAATATAACTGCCTTGTGTCTTGTTGCTGTGCTCAGTCTTGCCATGGTGTATGACTTTTGACAGTAAACTGTCTTCAGCAACCTCACCTTGTTAGATGAGTTTGGTTGTTCCTCACCCAGTTTTATTCATCCTACACAGCTGTTTCTGTTTCAGTTAATGATTGTGTTTCAACCTACATATTGAATTGATGATCATTGCCACCTGTTTGGTATAATTGTTTAATCATACACCTGACTATATGCCTACAAAATCCCTGACTTTGTGCAAGTGTACCTAGAAGAATTGATGCTGTTTTGAAGGCAAAGGGTGGTCACACCAAATATGGATTTGATGCAGATTTTTCTTCTGTTCACTCACTTTGCATTAGTTAATTGATAAATATAATCTATTAACATGTCTATTTTTGAAAGCATTCTTACTTTATAACATTTTTTCACACCTGCCTAAAACTTTTGCACAGTACTGTGTATATATATATATATATATATATATATATATATATATATATATATATATATATAATATAGATTATATATATATATTTTAATTAAATATTTATTAAGAAAAATGAATTTTTTTATAATCTAATCTAACCGCTCGGCAGAGAGGAAAAACCCTACCTTTTGTGATGGTCCTGGCAGAGAGCTAGCACCCCACTTTGGGTATGCTAGCAATATTTTGAATAATATCAAGGAGAATAGAGTTAATGTAAGATTCCACTGCTGAGGTGGGACTGGTTGATTTTAATGTTGGCTGCTGATGTTGCTGCACCTATACGGATGAATGGGACAATGAGATTGGGGAGGAAGGCAAAACATTGCGAATGTGGCTGAGTGAGCCAGACATCTGAATTGTGTGATCTTAAGGAATGATACAAATTTCAAAATTGAAATGTTCTGTTTAGAAATGGAGTGGCTGATCTCAAAGGATTGAATAAGAGAGCGAATTGTTCCAGTTTATAGGGAGGCAGTCAGGCTTGAAATCGAACAGTATACTAAGATATTCCTAGGAGCTAAAGAGAGTGAACTGGACAGATGGTTTTCTCCTCAGAGAGGGAGACACTGACTGCTGAGAAGAGAGACCTGAGTTCTAAGAATGCTTCAGCTGGAGGGGCTGACGGAGGAGATATAAGGAGAAAGTCATCTAATAAGTGTAGCAGAAAGAGAATCTGATTAATATTGAGTTGACTCCAACATAGGGCTGCGAGAGTGAATCAAATATTTTAGCTGCTGCGGCTGCTGAAAATATTTGATGGGTCTTCCATTGTTTGTTAAAAAAGCAGGCAGAGCTGAAGAATGGATAGGAGGAACTGTAGATGCATGATTCAAAAAAGATGTGTTGTCGAGAGTAGGGGAAGAATAGTTAAATAAACATTGAGTCCAGTTCTTGTCGTCGGTGTGCATAAACTTCACAAAGGACATCGCGAAAAACAGAAAATGCAAGCACAAATTCTCCAAGAGTGAGTTTTCTTAGACAGCCTAGGATCCTGAGATTTTAGAGTAAAAGACAGATCACCACAGTAAACTACACTGTGATCCAAAAATTCAAAGGTTGCAATAAGAATAGAGACCAAATAATGTCTTTGCCTTCATGTAGCAAAGTGCCCGCCGCTGTGTGTATTTTGCGTTGTATGTTGTGTGTTAATGTTGGTGTATAGTCATTGGCACACGGGATATAAATGGGTCTGTGTCAGTGTTTAAAATGTATATTTGTATTCACGAGATTTACAATTATACTGTATTTACAGTATAATCGTAAATCTCGAAAAACTACTCACTTCTAAATCTTTTGTAGACATCTTTGTATTACTTTAGTATAAATACATGTTAATTTGGATTCATATGTTGTTTTTTTTCTGACTTTATGTGAACGAAAAGACACACATTTGCCCGTTTTCCCATTGGAAATAGTGATATTTTGAAATATCACTGTCCTGGTCACAAAAGCAAAGTTTGTGGGGAATAATAGCCATTTTCTATACTTTTGAGGCATAAGCAATTAGGAAATAACACTTACTACCCAGGAACAAAAATTGTGTTACATAGTGTAATATAGTTGATTATAAGAACTGTCTTGACTCATCGTGCTTGTCTATTCGTCCACTCTTTGTTTAGTGTTAGTCCGTTTTGTTTCATCTCTTTGTTTTGGCTACCAGTGCCGTGTCCTGTGTTTTGTTTGTCTTGCAACCTTTTATTTTCTGTTTATTGATTAAACTATAGTGCAATTCACATTTCACCTGGCAGTACTGAGTGTTTCTTTCGGGTCTGACGTCACCATACACGATATCCTGTTACATATGGTGTCAGAATTGGGGCAACAGCGCCTCCATGCGTCAGACCAGGGATACTGCCGATGAAAAATTCATTTAAAAAAAAAAATGGGATGGGAGGAACAAAGGCAGCCATTGCGTAATCGCCAGGAGGAGTTGAAGGAAGGAGGGGTTCCATGGTGCGCATCCTGCATGGAGTATGGGCACCTACGGGAAGTTTGCTCCTATGAAGACCCTCTCTTTTTGGAAGCCCCTCGATCGGGGAGAGGTGGAGGATGCAGAGGAGAGGCTTCACCTGAAGGCCCCGAGACCAGCCCATAGAAAGATAAAGAGGTGAATGCCAGCTCCACAGCCAAAAAGGGAGGGGTCTGTGCGTCCACCACCCAAAAGGGAGTAGTCTATGTTAGATTCACCTCCACAGCCCGAGGGGCAGGAGCCTGAACGTCCAAGAGAGGGGTCGCAGAGCATCCACTGCCAAGGAGGGAGGGGACAGAGCCTTTCCCGTCCTCTGAGGAGATGCTGGACTGGGTGTCGGACCCGGAGTGGAACGGGAAGGACCTCCCACTGGTTGTTGATCTGCTGTGGGCCAGAGATGGAGAAAGGTGGGAACTCTGGGAACAACATTTCTATGCAGCGCCCTTCGTGAACCCGACAGACATGGTGATCAACTACTTGGCTGCCGATATGGGACTGCCCCAGCAGGTTGCATTCTAAGTGGGAGGAGCCACGCCTACCTGTATCCTCATTGAGCTGAATGGAGACGACTTGCAGCTCCCATCTCCACCAGCAGAGGAAGAATGCCTGCTGGTTTTGCCTCCAGAGCCAAAGGGACAGGAGTTGTCTCCAGCGCCAGAGGGAGAGGTCCCACCGCTGTCTCCAGAGCAGGAGGGAGAGCCGCACCACTCCCCTGCAAGTGAAGGAGAGCCGCACCAGTCCCCTGCAAGTGAGGGAGAGCCGCACCAGTCCCCTGTAACAAGGGTAAACTACACGCTGCTCCCACCTCCGCCGCCAGGAGACTACATGTTGCTCCCACCTCCGTCGCCAGGAGACTACACACCTCCCTTCACCAGCAGGACCAGGAATAGATGCTGGCGGTCCTCAGCAGTCCTTGCATAGGCTGCTGAGGGAAGTACGGGGAAGAACCACCCGGACGCAGTAGCCGAGAAGAGGGCCAACACCCGCACCCCAGCTTGTCCTGACTCCCTGCCTCGCTTCTGCCAAGGATGCCTGCCTCGCTTTGCCCAAGGATGCCTGCCTGGCTTCGCCCAGGGATTCCTGCCTCGCGTTGCCCAAGGATGCTTGCCTCGTTTCACCCAAGGATGCCTGCCTGGCATCGCTTGGGGTTGCCTGCCACTCCGTATCGCCTGGGGTTGCCTGCCAATTCGCATCTCCCTGGGTTGCCTATTGCAACAACATCACCTGGGGTTGTCAGCTGTTCCACATCGCCTGGGGTTGCCAGCCACTCCGCATCGCCTGGGGTCTCTGGAACTGCATCGCCAGGGGTTGCAGTCAGCTCTGCTTGGCCCCAAGGGACAGTGTGGCCGGAGCCCCACCAGAGGGAGCTGCCAGCTAAGAAAAAGGGGGGAGAGGTCAGGAGACCACCTTTCCCTGCACCAATTTCCCTGCAGGAGTTCTGGGGGCTGGAGTCCCCCAGAGGGAGCTGCCAACTGTAAAGGGGGAGAGGTGTCGAGACCACCTTCCTCTGCCGCAGTTTTGCTGCTGGAGATCTTAGGGAAGGTCTGGAGACCACCAACCCCAGCAGCTTTTCCACTGCTGGACTTGCCCCGGCTGAAGGAATCAGTCTGGGAGCTGTCAACATGTCTGCTGACAGCCGCACCATTGGCAGCATTTCCGCTGCCAGTGGTACAGCGGGAGGAGAGATTCGCCCCACTGTCAGCATGTCTGCTGACAGCATGGCCAGTAGCAGCCTGGCTAAGGCAAATATTGCCGTCCATCAACCCCTTAAAGTTCCTGTTCTTGGCCCAGGACTTTGAGTGAGACTTTTAGGATTTTAAGTGGGGAGGTGGCCATTGAGGCCATGTGTGCTTTGCACAAGGGGCCGTATATGTGGCAAAGTGCCCGCCCCTGTGTGTATTTCGTGTTGTATGTTGTGTGTTAATGTTGTTGTATAGTCATTGGTACACGGGATATAAACAGGTCTGTGTTTAAAATGTATATTTGTATTTAGGCACAAGGATTGCACAGCACTTCACGTAAAAGTAAAAAGTAATAATATCTGAACATGGGGAATTGCACTTTTTTAATTCACATGCAGTTGTACCGAGACTCCAACTGAATGATTGATTAGCAATCGGTACAGCTGCATAAAAGCTGCACGTTTTCACTCACTCTGGGTTGTGTGTTTGGTGAGTGGAGAACGGGATTGGAGATGGAGGGAGGTAATAATAATAATAATAATAATAATAATAATAATAATAATAATAATAATAATAATAATAATAATAACAGTTAATAGTTAGAACTGTCTTGACTCACCGTGTTTGTTTGTCTATTAATCCACTGTTTATTTGGTGTTAGTCCATTTTGTTTCATCTCTTTGTTTTGGCTACCAGTGCCATGTCCTGTGTTTTTGTTTGTCTTGCAACCTTTTATTTTCTGTTTATTGATTAAACTGTGCAACAGAGCAATTCACATTTCACCTGGCAGTACTGAGTGTTTCTTCCGGGTCTGACTATCACCATACACGCCATCCTGTTACACTTCAATAATATTGCATCTCAGTTGAGGAGATAGAGAGTTGCAATGACCAACTGAAGCAGAAGAGAATCCTGAACTAGAGGCAGTGCTAGAGTGAAGATTGGCAGGTCGAGGCCAAGTGTGGGCATGGCTGAAGCAGCGGGAGAAGTGAGCGCTGCTGCTGGTGTCCCTGATGAGGATGAAATTGCTGCTGGTCCCAAGGGAGTGATTTTGTTATCAAGCACATCCAGGCGATCAGATACTGTAGAAATGGAGGTGGAAAGAGGATGAATGAGTTGTTAATGAGTTGTCAGATGAAACTGAGAGCTGAGGCGTTGTGGTAACTAAATCAGATGTGAATGAAGACTGTACTGTGGGAATGCTTTCTGAGGGGGGAAATCAGGCTTGGCTGATATGGAATTGCAATATGAAATAAATAAAGCAGCTCAATTGCTTCCTACTTCAGTGGGCAATAATTTTTTAAACAAAGCTTTCAAGAGTTTGTCGGTGCGCCAATCTTTGTAAAAATGTTGCACTGGACAATCATCCGAGTTCTGATGCATTTATAGCGATGAAGAGTAATGGCAGCGGGCCCAGCTGGATAAGCAGTGGTTGAAGCAGTAGCATTGTGAGATGGAGAAGAAGTGGGACAGGTGGATATGTTTCAATGTTTTTTTGGTGGATTATTTGTTGAATGAAGACCGCCAGAAGGAGAGAAAAAATTCTTCATCTGAATCAGATGAAAATGAAAGTTGCCTGGGGTGAGTAGTCATTTTATCCTTATTGAAAACCAAAGTTTGTTTTAAGGTTGGTTCTGCAAGTCTGCGTGGTAACCGCAAACTGAAAAGCAATACGAGAATTAGGAAGATGGCAGCTCCCAGCTCCATCCCCCCAAAATACACAGAACAGTTATTGATTAAGACATCCTGTAGAACCCTGAGGATGGCAGTTGGCTGCCTTGAGATATAATTGATACTTACAGAGAAGGTCAACTACCAAGTTACTGTCCTCTTATAATATATTTTATTGTGATTATAAATTGTTTTATGACAGTTGTGGGATACAGCAGTGTTACACAAAGAGAACATGAAGGACAGGCCCTTCTCCAGCAAAGTCTGTTTAGTCTGCCTTATGTCTGCGGTACTTCCTTAGGCAGTTAACTACCAGACTATAATGCACTCCAATCTACCACGTAAATGAGGACCTGACCAGACCTGACACATGGGATGCACTTGCTGGGATGGAAGTAGAGACTTTCCACCCCTCGAGAGGGGGTCTGTCAGAGGTTGGGTGTGGTAATGTGTATATGACCCAGCTAGTGGGAATCCCCAAGTAGAATTGTCAGCTTAGCTCAAGGCAGCCCTGGCTGTAATCTATAGGGAGGTTTTTCCAATAACATTTTCAAATAATAAAAAAATATATACAATATATACTCTTATAATACTTGAATACTTAGGGGCATTCTGAAAGAATAAATGCATAATTTAAAAACATAAATAAACAATCAGGGCCAACAAAGAGAGGCAGTCGCTTTCTACTTTAATCCTATTCTTTCCAAGATCTCAAGGGTCTTTCAGATATTGAAGCTGGTCTTTATATTAGTGTTGAATTAGCGCTTTTTAGATTTGTGGGTATGCGAGCCAGTTAAAATTGCAGATTTAAATCAGCACAGGTCTCTGGTAGGGTTAAACATATAAAGTATCAACACTGTCTCTTGATTTTAATTCAGTGGAATGCCATATTCCCACTTGGTGCATGCAAGCAAGCAATTTTAATTACAACATCAAAGATGATTGATGAATGCCTCACACTACTAACTGCAGCTTATGTTTATTTAAAATCTGCTACTGTCAATTATTTTCCTATTGCTCTCCCCAGCTTCAGGTCCAAGACTCATTTACTGCCATGTGAGAGACAATAACAGGGCAAGACCACCCACAGGAAAAGATGCCTATCTGCTGGATCTTGCTTGTTTCAGTGTATGAAGGACAAGCCTCACCAACACAAAACACACTTAGGGTCTCATTCACCAAACAGCGGTAATGTGTTTTGCAAGCAGTAAGCCTTTACTGCATGCTTTGTACACCTGCTGTATTTCCAAACCAGTGGCAGGCAACATACGCGTGGAAAAAAGCATATGGAAAAAGTACACGTTCGAGTCATTTAAATATAATGAATAATGTTAATGTGTGCAGATGTATCAAATGATGTCACAAAATACCTCAAGGGAGTTATTTGATATGCAGACCATATTCATTTAAGGGCTCTAACTTTACTAATTTCCTCGGTGTGTGTTAAAAGAATCGCTTATTGAAACCAGGCGGTGTCACAGAATCAGCAGAAGAGCTGCACATGAGAGTGAGAAGAAGAGTCAGGAAGAGAGTATTTTGTACCAGGCAGACATTATTAGGGCTGTGTGAGGAAGAGGTAACTAGGTACAGATTGAGCACAGATCATACTAGCCTTATATGTAGGGCCACGGAAAATCACAAATTTCACAGAAATCATATATTTGACTGCCACCATGAAAAATATGCATTTTATTTTTCTTACAGTGTTTATTCTTCACCTCCCCTGTTCATTTCATACTTTATCAAGTTGAAGCTGCTCTACAGTAGCTGTACACGGTCTGGCGTCAATGACATTTGGGCATTTGGTTACTATGGCAATGTGATCAAACAAACACTGACTTAATGATTGGTGAATTCCTCATACTGTACAATGACCTAATGTGCGAGTCAGAGGCAGGACATTTGAAATGGTTATTTAGATATTGTTACTTTATTAGCTTGCAGTCTATATTAACATAAAATATGCAGACAGCTGACAAATAAAAAAAAAGCTAAATAAATTTCAACAGAAGATCACGTTCAGAGCTACGGAAAGGTGACTTTGTATGCAGATATGGGATTCTGTTTTGCTCAGCTTGTAATGTGTCTTTGGATCATCTAAGAAAAAGTACTATTGACAAGCATCTTCACAGCGCAGTTGTCAATTTCAGGCTAAACAATTACAGAACAAGCAGGTCACAATCACAGGATTGTTTAAAAATAGCACAGAAAGTGGAGAAACATGTAATATCAACATGTTTGAATTAGTGGAAGCCTTTGTGCAGCGAACATACTGATACAATGGCTGGTCAATGAACTATCAAGAAGTTTTTTAATGAAAAAATCCAGAAATGTGGAGCCGTGCCTAACAATGACACACCAAGACGAGAGTAGTCCCCCTAAAGTGTATGCAGCTCACAAAGAATACTTAAAAAGGAAAAATGACACTGATGATCAATGCAACTGTGTTTTGTACATTATTTTCATCCCACAGAGCATTACAACTGCTAAGTTAGAGGAAGTTACTGCTTACTTAGTAGATACACTGCATCTTGTCTCTACCCCTTCGCCTTGTTTGTGGATTACCGAAGAAATTGAACCAAGACAACCCACTGCCCAAACACTGAGCACGCCAGCTGACTGTGAGAAGGGAAACTGAGCAGGGCTGTGCAGTTTGGAGGAACATTTTCTTTGTGTACTTTTCCCTTTGTTTACCTTTTAGTATTCAGGATTTTGTTTACCTTTTTGTTTTCATCACACGACCTTACCCTTGATGGTATTGTCGGCAGTTTCTTTTCTTTGTTTCTGAAATCTCTACGGCTGTTGCAGCCATTGTGTAAATAAAAACAAAGCCCCAGCTGTTGGGTGGCGACTCCATTTACAGCTTTCGTGTCATAATTTCCGGTCCTCCAACGGACTCTTCCAACCACCCTCCCACAACGGCTCACTTACATTTTTGCATATATCACAATCTCAAATTGTGATTAAAGATTTAATTGCAATTTCTTATTATATACTATTATGTACATACTGTTGATATAAATCATGATCATTAACTTTTTCATCAAGATAATGGCTACAGTTTTGGTGGGGGATGTGTGTTACTGACCTCTTTGGTACTATTGCTAGAATCACAACAAGATGGGTCTAATGACCAGGATAGACTCCAACCCCTTACTTTGGCTGGGATTTATATGAACAGATCACATTATGTCAGCTTAAACATAATTAAAGTTGAACTCCCTTAGTAATGAGAGTCACGGTAGCGTGCAGTTCGAATAAAGTTATCAGCCATATAGAGATGTGATATCTTCAAAAATAGTTCTGCCTATGAAGTGTGTTGTGCCATGGTCCATGGATATTGCTCCATAGATTTAGATCTGATAAATTACATAAGAGCAATACAAATATAAACAAGAGAATCCGCTGCACAATATTTTAACATTATTGCGCATTTAAACTAGATCTTTGGAAACAACCACTAACAGGTATACAAAGTGATGCATTTTTATTTGAAAAGAAGTCATTTACAAGACAGTTTTTCTTCAAAGAAGCTGGGTGTTTAGTTTCCCTCCTTCATTTTAAAAGATCCAGTTTGGCACTGGGTGGCGGATTGATCAAGACTTCAGAAGAGAGAAAGAAGACATATACTTTCTTTTCAATTCTTCAAAGCCCCTCACATGTGTTGGATTTCCAATAATAACATGTGGTTGTCTCCTAGTAAGAGCTTTGTACAGTTCTGATTTCAGTGGCTACAAGATCCCAGTGTGGTGTTGTCCGTTTGGGAAATTGCAAGCTTTTAGATCCCAGGTGTTGATTGTTCTCCCAATATAACATTTTTCTCCAGTAGTACTGAGGTGAAACAGTATTCACTGGCTGTTTCTTCCCAGTACTACAGAGCTTCCTGTATTGACTTTGCTGTCTGCAATATCCCAGTATCTATTAGCCCATATAGACTATGCTGACCAGAAGTTTGTAGGATCAGGTTTTCCCATGGAGTTTATAAACTCCAAGGACTCTATTGGAGTTGCAATAATCTTACTGATCACTAAGCACACCTCTTAAAATATAAAATCCCAGACGCAATTTATATACAGTGCACCGGGAGCTTGCCATTTGGAATAAAGAATGATTTTCTCTACTCACATACCAGAATGCCTGCTGAGTATGAGAGTAAACACAAGACATAAACCAATAATGCTATTATAACCCAGTAGAAGATAATTTATTTTACCGCCAAATTGGTCTATAGTGATTTACTAGCGCAATCTTGGCACAGAGGCCATTATCAGGCATGAAAGACCAGGTGGTAATGGACCCTGTTTTTGGTTCTGGTGTTTAGTTTATTCTTCCTCTCTGAGGGGCATTTCAGCAGTGATCTGGTGTATGCTGGTGCAGTTCTACTATAAAAAATGTTTTAAATATGATGAATAAAACACAAATAAATGAACTAAACTGTGTTTTTCATTAACCCTTTATGCTCCTGTGTACTACATACCCATGTTCAATGTAGAGGTAAAAACATGTTTTTTTTTTTTATTTATTTATTTTTTTAACAGTGAAAACAAAAACCCTGCTAATAACAATAATCAGTAAACAGAAATTATCAAATAAAAATCAAACAACATAAAAACGTGTGCCATTATCGACTTGTTCTGTGCCATTTATTGAACTGTTCAGTACAACAGAACCCGGGGTTCCCTTCGTAACCAGTACACATTTTACTTGTGTCCTTTTTTTGGTTTTCATTTTCTTAGCAGACCCTGCACTTTTTACAGTCTCTGCTTCCCTTGTGTTGGAGGGATAGTCACAAATGCATGTACAGGGCTACTTTGCGCAGGCATTGTGATGGATCTGGCTGCCGCAGATGCCTGCTTTATTGCCCTGTACCCAGTGCTCTGTTTTGATAGTATTTTGTCAGAGCACTGCCATTTCAAACCAAACAGCTTCCCATTTGCAGCTGACTTACCTGTAAAGTAGCTGCATGCCCTTTTGTTTGTACAGTCACAAAGGTAAGTAATTAGCTTTTTGGGAACAAAAGCCAAAAAGCACTCCAATGGAGAACGCAAACTCTCAAGTTCCACAGTGCTGTGCACATCTGTGTAAACAGGTGCACAATCAAATGATGGAGGACAGGCATCATCGTAGGGATCGATAATAAACACCCAGTCCTCTGCTGTTCTTGGCTCCACATCATCATCGCTGAGTGATAAGTCAGCATCACTGTCACTGGTACAAAAATCCTCCGAAACAAATTCAAAATCTTCATCACTCCCATTGTCGCTCTTCACGTACGTTGCCATGTTTAGCTTTCGCTAAAAACTATATAAACTACAACTAAACAACTAAAAACCTAATATATATATATATATATATATATATATATATATATATATATATATATATATATATTGTAAGGTACCAGGGAGGGGGTTAAAATCCTTTCCTGCTAAAAACCTTGTGAGAATGCACATTTGGGTGTTATGGGGTTTAATTGTAATTGTTTTAATGATTTAGTTAATCCTCTGCACCTGGTCGTAATTATAAATTAGAGACAGGTGCAGGGTATTTGAGAGGCAGCCAGACTGATCGGGGCTGCTGAGTGAAGAGCCCGACTGCGTGTGTGTCCAGTCGTATTGAAGAGAGTGTTGAGAGAAGCCCGTTTGTGTTTTGGTGTTTGTCAGGTAAACGGCTTAGCCGTCCTGTGTGTGAGTCAGGGATCGGCTGGTGTATAGTGAGAGCTCCAAAACGGAGTTAGGTGTTTATTTCTGTTTTGTTTTATGTTTATTAAAAGTGCGCGTCAGCGCTAAAGCAATTCCGTTTCTGTGTCCTGGGTCTATTTTAAAGGGGCAACGAACTCCGTGAGTGCGAGGATCGTTTACATATATATATATATATATATATATATATATATATATATATATATATATATATATATATATATATATATATATATATATATATACTTGTAAAAGTTGAATGGCTTCCTATATCTCAGTCTTCTTAACGCCCAGTCGGATTGTAATCGCTAAACGAAACACAATTGGATTCAAATGTCACCTGACCCTCCCCTGACTTTCATTGCACATTCCACAATACTAGCACTGCCTTAGAGAATGAAACCGATCATAGAATAGAATAGGAAACATGACGTACGCAGGTACAGCTTGGTACTGTAAGTGGGTTTTCATTTGACGTACGTACGTACATCATGGTTAAGGAACCTTATTAGTTTCCATTATTTTGAGTAAATGTTTTTGTTATGACTGCTCATTCTCTCATCTGCTTGATATTCATTTCATTAAGGACTTTTGATTGGGTACCCCATCCCCACGTGTTTTTTAGTTTATTAATCAATGATTAAATGATTAATCAAGGGTCAGCCACAGGTGTATAAATAGGGTGGTCACAGGTAAGAACGAGGTTAGTGTATTCAGAGGCGGAAGGAAACGTGAGTTACAGAGAACGAAAGGTAAATCATAACAATACTTAAAGATACTTGTTTGATACAATAAAGATACTTGTTTGTTCTGTGTCTGTCTGTTTTGGCCAGTGTGCCATTTTGTTTGTTCAGTGTTTCTGTTTTGTTCAACATTTTTATTTGTTCATTTATAATAAACCAATGCCGCATCACATTCAATAAGTATGCTGTGTCTATTCTCTTCCTGGTCTGACATAACCACACGAGACAGCTTGGACAGCCAAAAGGACTCTGTTCTCAAGTTTTAAAGACTGACATTGTTCAGATCTGAGTGCTCCACACTGCAATGCTTGAGAAACCCTCTATAAAAATGATAATGTTATGGAATGAGTGACTGGGTAATATAGTTATGTACTTGCATTAATCCACAAATGTATTTCTCTAAAAACATGCTTGCCCTTAAAAAAAAAATCAAGCATCACTCTGTCTAGTAAATCACTGACCTTAAGATATAATCATAAGGTCTAAATGTGCTCCATATGCAAATGTATCATGCTGTAGTGAAAAAAAATGCACACAATGTGCTGATATAGAGTTGAGAAACAGGATTATCAAGGCATTAGTGTGATATTTACCAGTAAATCATATTATCTTGCCAGTCTGCCTCCATCTGTTGGCATACAAGCCCCTCCTCTCTGTATGTGGTCTGTGTGAAGTACTTGATTACAGCCTTCCCAGCCACATTTACAAGCAGGCTGTTTAAACAGTTATTATAGAATGGGATCTAGATCTGCAGCTCTTTATATCATTAAAATAGACCCACATGCAGTGTAGTTTAAGGTTGAATCAGACCTTATCCAGACCAACTTAACTATAGTGTTACAGTTGAAATATTTGCGTATCTTGAGCACTATAAAGTGTGGCATGTATCATGTTAATAAAATCAATAAGAGATGGTCTGCTCTCATTTAAAGGAATAAAGTAATCCCTCTGAATTTGCACTCTTTCATTTTAACAGATATCCAGAGGGATGGTGTATTCTGTGGTGTAAGGTAACGTCAGGTTATTACCATAACCCTGGCTCCCTGAAAGAGAATGATAACCATTACCAAATGGGAAGAGCGTCTCTGATCGTCACTCACTGAGCATATATAAAAAAGCTGCCCTGTCAGGGCCCTGCTGTGAGGGGGAAGTCCCTCCCACCTCCTGTTGAAGAGGGACATCCTCACAGTAGCACACTGCCATTTTCTTTCGAAGAAGAGGTCAGCTGGGGACATGACCTCAAAGGGTAATTGTTGTCATTCTCTTTCAGGGAACCAGGGTTATGGTAATAACCTAACCTTCCCTTTCAATTCGAATGACAACCATTACCGAATGGGAAGGCTGTACCAAAGCTGTCGTGGCTCCAGATTACCGACAGTACAGCCCCATGGCGATAGCAACAGAGCCCACATGACGCCTAAGGGCATGCCACCTGCAAAACTCTAGAGCCCAGAGAGGGTCTCATTCAGTTTGTAACATCAAGGCAGTAAAATGTCTGACTACCTGTCCATGTAGCAGCATTGCATAACTCATCTAAGGAGTCACCATGGAGGAAAGCCCACAAAGTTGCCTGGCCCCTGGTAGAATGGGCCATAATGTCCCCCAGTAACGGAGAGTCCGTCTGTTCATACGCCAAGCGTATTGCATCTGTCACAGAGTGTGCTAGACATTGCTTCGATAGGGCCTGACCTCTAGAGCGGGACCCATAGCAGACAAACAGCTGGTTGGCCTGTCTCCAGGACGCCTTCCTATCCAAATAACAGTGCAGAGCCTGAACTGGGCATAGCATGTGTTGTCTACTGTCCTCCTCTGACTCGTGCAGGGGAGGTCTGAATGTTTCCAAAACCATTGATTGGTTAATATGGAATGAGGATACTACCTTTGGCAAAAAGGATGGATTTGTTCTTAATGTTACCTGCGAGTCACTTCCAGTGAAAGCCATAGATGTGTCATCAATGGACAGCACATGAAGCTCACTTACCTGTCTGGCAGACGTAATGGCTATTAAAAGTATCACTTTCAGTGAAACAGGGCGCAGTTTTGCTGATGCCATTGGCTCAAATGGGGGACCCATAAGGGCCCACAGTACCAGTTCTAGATCCCACTTAGGGACCATACTTTTCATGGGAGGATGAAGCCTCCGAGCCCCTTTAAGAAATTGCACTGCCAGGAAATGTGCCCCAGGGGACACCGAGTCAATTTTGTTGTGGCACACTGATATTGCTGCCAGGTATACCTTCAAAGTGGATGCTGATTTTCCTGCGTCAAACAACTGTTGCTAGAAGGTTAATGTTATCTCAATAGGGCAAGTCACAAGATCGTGACTTTCAGCAAAGCACCAGTCTTGGAAAACTTTCCATTTATAAGAGTACTGTGCTCTAGTGCTCGGCGCCCTAGCAGACTGTAGTATCTCTACTACTGCATCTGCATCTCGTCTAAATAGATAGCTGCATTCAATGGCCAGACCCAGAGTTGGAGCTGAGCTGGGTTCGGATGCCATAATAGCTCCTCCGCTTGGCTCAGGAGGTCCTTGCGCAGCAGGAGCTGCAATAGCTGATCCAACAACATGTCGGAGAGGAGAGCAAACCAGGCCCGTCTCGGCCATCTGGTTGCAACCAGCAAAACCTGTGCTTTCTATCTTATCTTTGACCCAGATCCACTCTAGTGTCAGGGGTATTAATGGTAGTGGAGGGAATACGTACAATAGCCCCTATGGCCAGGGGTGAGCTAGTGCATCTACTCCCAGGGGGCCCCCGTCTCTCTCCATGGAGAACCATAGGGGGAAATGAGTGGACTCAGCTTTGGCAAAGAGGCCGACTCTTGCTGGTCGAAACCTCTCCCAAATCTGTTTCACCACTTGAGGATGCAGCCTCCACTCCGAGCTGTCTGGAACTCTTCTGGACAGGAGGTCTGCTGCCTTGTTGTCCACACCAGGGAGAAGAACTGCCCTGATGGAATGCAAGTTTCTGTGCGTCAGGACGGGAATCTGTATGCTGCGTGAGGAGCTGTGTTAGGGGATCCGAGGGGAGACCCGAGGCATAGATTGCCAGGAGGGAGCCACCACTCCAGTGTCTTCTGGCATTGTCTGGACACTCGCACCAGCCGGTACCTATCTCGGACTGGTTGCACCTTGAGCGTATTTACCCAGGCTTGAAGTGGGCGCATTCTCAGCAGCCCTAGTGGAACGATTCTCAAGGCAGCTGCCATCTGCCCTAACAACATTTGATATACCTTGACCTGTGGGAGAGTGTCCTCTCTGAATAGGGAGAGTGTGACCTCCAACGATCAAATCCTGTCTTCCGACAAGTATGCTCACAGAGTTCGGTTTCATCCCCAGGAACACTGTGGACTGAGACGGTATAAAGTTGCTCTTATGTTGATGTATTGAGAACCTTAACTTTGTCACATGATCTGTGACCTGTTTCGTGTGTTCCTCTGTGCGTGCTTTTGAATGCGTGCAAACTAGTCAATCGTCCATATAGTTCAGGATCTGAATACCCCGCAGCCTGAGTGGAGCCAGTGCTGCATCCATGCACTTTGAAAAAGTGCGGGGCACCAGTGAGAGGCCAAAAGGCAGCACACAGAATTTGTATGCATTGCCTTAAAAAGCGAAGCGCAGATATTTTCTGCGTGTGGATCGGGATGTGAAAGTAGGCGTCTTGCAGGTTGATTGATGTGAACCAGTCGCCCAGTTGGACGGACTGGATGATACGCTGTGCAGTCAGCATGTTGAACTTCCTCTGTTTGAGAAACAAGTTGAAGACCCTGAGGTCCATAATTGATCTGAAACCACTGTCCCTTTTGGGCACCAGGCAGTACCTGGAATAAAAGCCTCTGAGGGCATCTCTTGGGCTTACCAAGCGTACAGCGTTCTTCATTTGAAGATTGCCAATCTCCTGTTGAAAGAATATCGCCCTTGCTGGTTCGGAAGTGGTAGGGACCACACCCTTGAAAGGTGGCGGACCTATGCGGAATTGTACCGTGTATCCATGTCTCATTGTCGATAGCACCCAGGAGTCCTGGGTGCAGCCTTGACATGGGTTGTTGCCGCTAGTCAGTCCGGTTGAGGGGGGGGTTTGGTGGCAGCTGGGGCCCCTCAGTGGCAGTCTACCTTGGGCTTGGGAGGGCGGGTCTTTCTTAAGCCCCGGCCTTGGTCTCCAGCCAGAGAACCGGTTACCCCTGGCCTCCGGTAGTCCCCTGCCGCTGGCTCTGCCTCTGCTTGCTTTTCTACTATGGGGTGGAGGGCAATGTTCAAACCGTTTCACCCTAACAGTCTACGCATGCCACCTTGGGCGCTGACGGTGAGCCGGAAGGTGCGAAAACTTGGAGGCGACCCCCGTGGCCTTGAGGGACCTCTCAAGACTCACATCAATGGTTGCTCCAAAAGTTGGCCCCAGTGGAATGGGGGCATCCAGTAGTGCCACCTTCTCGGTCTCCATGACCTTGGCTTATGTCATCCACAAATGCCGCCAGGAACCTCCCTGATGCCTGACCTAACTCCCCTATTAGGTCGGTCATAACCTTAGCTGCCGCCTGGAGCTCCCCTGTGCCCACTTCTGTAGTTCTTTCCTGCAGCCTCTCTGCCAACTGGTTCTGGTAGAACACCAGTATGGCCATGGCATTTGTTGCTCGGACCAACAGCTCTGCCGATGCGTAAGCTTTTTTCAGCATCACATCCGTTGTCCTGCAAGGCTTGGACAGACAGGTTGGGTCCTTATCCCTCTTGGTGAAGGTGGAACCTTGCACCACTACCGTGCAAGGACCCAATCGTTTGGACTGACATGGCTTTGCAAGTGAACAGTAGCGCTCGGTGCTGATAGTAGAACAGTCGGTGCCAGGCTGTAGACGGCCTCGCAACTATTCACCAGTACCTAATCAATCGGTACCGGGATCGGCGTCAAAAAGAGCGTGGTCGGTGCTGAGAGGTTGGTGCCAGCGTGTAGCGCGGTAGGTGCTGGGCTATAGATAGCTCCCTAGAGGTTCATCGGTGTTGAATCAATCGGTGCCGGGAACGGCGCAGAGAAAAGCATTGTCGATGCCGACCAGTTGGTGCTGAGTGGACTTGTTCCAAGGTCGGTGCCGATGATTTTTTTTTATTTGTTTGTTTTTGGTCACTGTGACTGATTAAATCGACATAGAGGACGATGCTGTGAGCCCTTGGAGTCTCCTTACAGCACCACAACAGCTCCTCACATGGTATAACAACTACACAAGGCCTCGTGCAGTGAAAAAAGAGTAATGGCCAATGCAATCTCAGAAGAGGGGTCGAAACCAGCTCTATCCAGTAAAATGACATAAGAATAAGGCGAGAGCACTCTTTATTGATGCTCAAAAGTGCGATTTTACCGTGGAATTTTTATAAATTTTCAGATAAAATCCAACAAATCAGCCAATTTCCGTTCAGAAAGCAAAACGCAATCTGACCTGTCTCAGTGAGATGAGAGAGAAAATGGTGACGTACTACTGTGAGGACATTCCTCTTCAACAGGAGGTGGGAGGGACCTTCCCCTCACAGCAGGGCCCTGATAGGGCAGCTTTTTTATAGATGCTCATTGATTGCCTGTCACAGAGGCTCTTCCCATTCGGTAATGGTTGTCATTCAAATTAAAAGGGAACATTAAGCTACCCCTTGTCTATGGTTGCCACCTATTCCTTATTTGAAAATCCTGGTCAACTCTGTATTTCAAGATTGTAAGCACCACACACACACGTAGAAAGATAGGAGATCAGGGGTCCGATCTTCGATCTTCGCGCAATCCCCTCGCTAAATTTGTGCCTCGCAAAAAAATAGTGCTTTGACACAAAATGAGAGTGTGATGAGTCAAAGGGATTTCAATCTGTGATTCAGCCTCCCGACAGTAGATGGCATCAAACCAACTCGGGACTTCCCTTACCAAGATCTCGTGACCATGGCAAAAGTCATCTTTTGAGGGGCGGCACCTTGGTGAGAGGCGGAAGTACGAGTATGTAAATTCCAGCCACTGGAGTCAAGTGAAGGATAAGGACACTTGTCACTTGGTGTTCCACTGACTACAGAGGCGGGACATTACATACTAAAGGGAACGTACTACTGTGTTCGGGGTTGGTCCGAAAGTAAAATAGGAGGAGTAACGGGTGGAGGGAGAGACTGGTTTGGTGCAGCGGGATTTAAAAAAAAAACACTAACATTTCTTTTGTCTTTTTTTGTTTATGTATGGTTTACCACGAAGACGATAAAAGACGAGTTATCATGATCTGTTTTGGATTTCACCCCTGCACTCCTTCCCTCACACCATTTTGTTTTCTTTTGTTATTAAATTATTTTGTTGTGTATAGATAATAAAATAAATTATTTTATTTCTGTACACATAAATTACTGTCTGGACATTCCATTTAATACACTCTCGCCTCACAGAGAGATATTCCAAAACGGCACAAAGCAGTTGCGAGGCATTGGAATATAGCAGTTTTTTGAGCAAATTGCAAATCTGTTTATGCCTCGCAAAACCTGCGCATTCACTACCAATATAGCAACTGCACACAACCGCCAAACGAGAATGCAGAATGATGGACAGTCACCATTAGTAACGGCATTACCCTGACAAGCTGCTATCATTTATGTCGCCACAGTATGTACCAATATGAGAGCAGACAAGACCACACAATATACTGTGCACACATACATACGGACCATTAAAATGCACAATTGGTTCCATAGCTAGGGGCCGAGTTTTCAAATTAATGTACTGATAACACCACTGTTTTAATACGGACAGTATTGTATGATGAGGAAATACTATATAGGTTTCTTTAATGGCTAGCTGATCCAATTTAGCTGTATGTTTTTGAAGTAAAATTTTTAAAAAAGGCTTGGACACTGTCAGGTTTTTTTTGTGTTCTTTTTTCAAATTTTTTTTTTTTTTATATAAGTCGTACCGTGACTACTGTGTCTACTGTGTCTAAGTCTACTGTGGTAGCGCACTCTCTGATTTGTAAATGTAACAAGTTCATTTAACTGCAAAGTAAACATAAATAAAACATTTTTATATACACAATACATAGAAATGCATTATGTTATTCATTCTACTCACCCATTTGAACATCATAATTAAGCCCAGTTTGTAAGGTTTTGAGTGTCGCCGGAATGGATTTTTTTCGTTATGACATTTTTTTTTTTCCCCGTAAGAATAATAATTAATTGTAAATACGCCAATAAAATGTTAATTGTAGCCTACTATGATTTCTCAATAAATGAATAGTCTCTGTACAATTAGCAACATCGACATTCAGCAGACTGGACAGCTGCATAAATGGTCAGAAATTACAGTTAACAGAAGTGTTTGTCCTGCCTCAGCTAACTTATGAATGGACTGCTGCAGAGAAAATACAGGTTTTGATTGGTTGATCGTATCACCGGTCTGGCTTTAGGAAAACATAAGCATGCCTTTCACAGCAAGAGTGCTCTGACGGTGATTGGCTCTCCGAAGTGCAGCTGTTCACCCCTACACCCGTAATACGCAGCTATCTATGGAATAGATTAATAAAGCAATAGGCCACAAGATGGGTGTATGACATATTTATACAATTAATGTACAGATGTGTGACAACACACAACAAAAACAGGCAGGACCCTCCTTCCACTCTTTATCCTTCTCTCAATCTTCCTTTCTATACTTTGATGGCACATATTGGATGTGGATATGCCTGTGGAGAGTGAAGAAAATATATAACTGTAAATGTAAACACACTACCACTGTCCATCATATCAATACAGTGATAAAACGTCACTATGATATGAACATGTTATATATGTTATGGAAACAAAAAAGAGGCTTATTGCTTGTATGTTTTTGCCGCAAATTAACTATGGTGATGCAGTAAACAGGTTTGCATCACCATCAACTTTAGGTAAACTGGGCTCTCTATATCATGCAGCATTGAGGGACAATACAAATACAAGATTTAATACTCATCATTGTATATTATGCAATTTGGTAGGCTGGACTTCTTTGGTTTAACACAGGTTGAAGCACTGGTATATTCTGGTATATAAGGCTATTCCATGTAAATTATATGAATATACTTATTTAAATAAATACCTTATAGCTTCCCATAGTAACCATAGCCTCTTTTTTGCATTTTAAAATCTCAAATGTTCGTACTGAGGCTGGTAAAGGATTCTTTGCTTATTATGCCCCATGGTCCTGGAATGAGTTCCAGCCCAAACTAAAGCTGCAGACCCAGATATCTTTATTGCAATTTAAGAGTAAACTGCATGATTTCGTTACTGAGAGTTGTATTTGTTTTAAGTATTTGAGTTACGTACTTTTAAATGTGATTTGCCTGTGTCTTAATTGTATTTTATTGTGTACTTGTTCCTTGTTGTCCGATTGACTTGCTGCTGCCTGCTTGGCTATGTCTCACTCGTAAAAAAGGTTTTAATCTCAATTTGACTACAAGGATAATAAATAAATATATATATATATATATATATATATATATATATATATATATATATATATATATATATATATATATACTGGTATTGAGTGTTGATCTACTAAAAAACAAAAAATAAATAAATAGGAAGATATAGCATAGGCGGCAACCAGATTGTGGTCATACACATACTAATATATTTGTGCACAGTTTTTGCAAAGGCTTTGTTGGACACAAAAGTCATCGTCTTATATATTATAGATTATAAAATGATGACTCGTGTCTAGAAAAAAAAACTGTTTTTCTGAATAAGGTGTTTAGAAGGGCTAGTATTCCAATAGTATCCTAATACTAAGTGGGTATTCGGTATCACATTTTCAGAATACTGATATCCAGAATACTGACGGATTCATTCGGAATACCCTGTGTGTTTACATGGCGTGGAATAGCTATTCAAATTTCCCACTATTCTGAATACAACTGGAATCCTGATGGAACAGGACAACTGGAACAGGTGCCCGGATAGCAATATGGGTGCAGTAAATTGCACCTACCACACGCGGCAGGTTCACGACCTCATAAAAACCTTGCATTATCTCCTCACTGTTTGCTCTGGTACTAGTGAATTTAATATGTTCCTCAGCACGCTGCAGCAATGCTGTTATGAAGTGGTCAAGGTGGCTGGACACTCCTTTCCCGGTAGCCAGGATACACATAGAGACAGACACTACCAATTGCTCAGACAAGGCATGACTGCGCAGGTTTGTTCTGGCCAGGTCGTCACGCAGCATGTGGCATAGATGAGTCGAGATGATACCTGGACATGATTTGCTCATTGTTGAGCTCCTCATATGTGTGCCGAGGACGGTACATCCTTTCAGCATATCTTCGCCTATGTCAGGGTTGCTTTGGATGGGTATGCCTTGCATCATTCACATCCACACATCGACGGACACGCTGCATGCTACCCACATTTCCCATTGTTGCCTGTTTGTAGTAAGTGCTGGAATGGTAGTGAGCACGGAGTTAACACAGTCCTTTTACAATCCTTATTCTGCACTTCACAAACCTGGTTTTGTGCTTGGCTCATACCTTTGAATATACAAGGATCATGCATATTGTCGGCCTCTCCCCCCATATTGCGTGATGCATACATTTTATTTCTGCACAGCACAATGTTGGTGTATAGTCATTGGTACACAGGATATAAACGATTCTGTGTAACACAAGTGTTTAAAATGTATATTTGTATTTAGGCACGAGGCTTGCAAAGCACTACCCATGCAAGTAAAATGTAATAATATGTGAGCACGGGGAATTGCACTTTATTAATTCACGTGCAGTTGTACCGCGACTCCAATTGAATGATTGAGTAGCAATCGAGTCAGCTGCATAAAAGCTGCATATTTTCACTTACTCGTTGTTGTGTGTTCGGTGAGTGGAGAACGGATGTGGAGAGGAGAAAGCAAAAGCATTAAGTAGATCATAATTTCACTCACAGTGTTTGTCTGTTCGTCTGTCATTTGTTAGGGTGTTTCGTTTACTGTTTTGTCGTTTTATTTTTCTGTTTTGTTTGGCGTCAAGCGCTGTGTGCTGTTTTGTTTAAATCTCATTTATTTTGTTTATTAAATTTCCCCAAAATTCTACCTCTCTGTTTATTTCCTGGTTCCTGTTTCTGGTCTGACATCCCCCACTCCAGCTGTCTTTGTGACACATGGTGTCAAAATCGGCCCCTCCTAGATGCAGACCAGAGCAGGATCTTGTTTAATAAAAACTAAAAAAAAAAAAAAAAAACAAACAAACAAAACAAAATGTCAGAAGGTGCAGTCAGTATGATGGGCTGGATCCAGGACAATGCTGGGCTGGAGGCCCAGTCCATGTCCATAGCCATCCGGGTCCTGTGGCTGATGGACAGGGAGCGAAGGGAGGCGCACGAGAGGGAAAACACCCCAAACTCCCTGGAGGAAGGGGTGGAGTTGGTCCTCTGCTACCTGGAGGCATATACAAATAGAACAGCAGCCCAGGTAGCAGGGTCTCCAGTGCAAAGGAGGGGGAACCGCAAGAGTCCAGTGCCCAGACGGGGGGACCGTGGGAAACTAAAGCCCAAGGGACTGCTGTTGCCACCTCCTCCGGCACAGGAAGAATGCCTGCTGATCCCCGTCTCCACCAGCAGAGGAAGAATGCCTGCTGAAACCATCTCCACCAGCAGAAGGTGAGTGCCTACTGGTATCATTTCCCCTACCGTCACCACCTGGAGGAGAGGAGCAGGTGCTTCCTCTGGCTCCATCACCTTCCCCTGCAAGTGAGGGAGAGCCACACCAGTCCCCAGCAAGTGAGGGAGAGCCGCAACAGTACCCTGTAATAAGGGTAGACTACACGCCGCTCCCACCTCCGCCGCCAGGAGACTACACGCCGCTCCCACCTCCATCGCCAGAATACTACATACCTCCGCCACCCCCATCAGCAGGAGCAGAGCACCAGGAACTGCCTCGGCCTCCACCACCTTCACTGGCAGGAGACTACAAGCCTCTACCACCTCCACCGGCAGGAGCAGAGCAGCAGGAGATGCCTCTGCCTCTGCCACCTCCACCAGCAGGAGCAGAGCAGCAGGAGCTGCCTGCCTCCACCACCTCCACCAGTAGAGGGTGGATGTCTGCTGGGTCCCCATCCACAGCAGAGGGTGAATGCCTGCTGAGTCCTCGTCCACCAGCAGAGAGTGAATGCCTGCTGGTATGACTTCCCCCACCAGCAAAGGAGGAATGCCTGCTGGTATCACTTCCCCCACCAGCAGAGGATGAATGCCTACTGGTATCACTTCCCCCACCATCACGAGGATAGAAGCTGGAGCTCCATCACCATCAATGGGAGAGGAGCAGGAGCTGCCTTTCCCTGCACCAGAAGGACCAGGACTAGATGCGGGCGGTCCTCAGCAGCCCTTTCATAGGCTACTAAGTGAAACACGGGGAAGAACTGCCTGGCCACAGTGGCCGAGAAGAGGGCCAACACCAGCACCCCAGCTTGTCCTGACTCCCTGCCTCGCTTTGCCCAAGAATGCCTATCTCGCTTTGCCCAAGGATGCCTGTCTCGCTTCGCCCAAGGATGCCTGTCTCGCTTCGCCCATGGATACCTGTCTCGTTTGGCCCAAGGATGCCTGGCTCACTTCGCCCAAGGGTGCCTGCTTGGCATCGCCTGGGGTTGCCAGTTGCTCCACATCGCCTGGGGTTGCCAGTGGCTCCACATCGCCTGGGGTTGCCAGCCACTCCGCATCGCCTGGGGTTGCCTGTTGCTTCGCATCGCCTGGGGTTGCCTTTTGCGCCACATCGCCTGGGGTTACTGGTTGCTCCGCATCACCTGGGGTTGCCTGTTGCTCCACATCGCCTGGGGTTGCCAGCCGCTCCGCATCGCCTGGGGTTGCCAGCCGCTCTGCATCTCCTGGGGTTGCTGGGACTGCTTCGCCAGGGGTTGCAGTCAGCTCTGCTTGGCAGCAGGTGTTAGTGTGGCTGGAGCTTAACCAGAGGGAGCTGCCGGCTATAAATGGGGGAGAGGTCAGGAGACCACCTTCCCCCACAGCAGTTTCGCTGCCAGAGATCTTGGGGAAGGTCTGGAGACCACCAACCCCAGCAGCTTTTCTGCTGCTGGAGTCAGTCTGGGAGTTGTCAGCATGTCTGCTGACAGCGGCACCATTGGCAGCATTTCCGCTGCCAGTGGTACAACGGGAGGAGAGATTCGCCCCACTGTCAGCACGTCTGCTGACAGCATGGCCATTAGCAGCCTGGATACTGGCAACATTGCCGCCCATCAACCCCTTAAAGTCCCTGTTCTTGGCCCATGACTTTGAGCGAGACTTTTGAGATTTTAAGGGGGGAGGTGGCCATTGAGGCCATGTGTGCTTTGCACAAGGGACCGTATATGTGGCAAAGTGCCCACCCCTGTGTGTATTTTGTGTTGTGTGTTAATGTTGGTGTATAGTCATTAGTACATTGGATATAAACGGGTCTGTGTAACAAGAGTGTTTAAAATGTGTATTTGTATATAGGCATGAGGATTGCACGGCACTTCACCTGCATGTAAAATGTAATAATATGTGAGCACAGGGAACTGCACTTTATTAATTCACATGCAGTTGTACCGTGACTCCAATTGAATGATTGATTAGCAATCAAGTCTCGGTACAGTTGCATAAAAGCTGCATATTTTCACTCACTCGTTGTTGCCAGCCATTGTTGTGTGTTCGGTGAGTGAAGAACGGGTCTGGAGAGGAGAAAGCAAAAGCTTTAAGTAGATCATAATTCACTCACCATGTCTGTTCGTCTATCATTTGTTAGTGTGTTTCGTTTACTGTATTGTCGTTTTGTTTGGCATCAAGTGCCATGTGCTGTTTTGTTTAAATCTCGTTTATTTTGTTTATTAAATGCTGAGCACAGCTCAGTTTCCCAAAAATTCCACCTCTCTCTTTATTTCCTGGTTCCTGTTTCTGGTCTGACATCCCCCACTCCGACCGTCTTTGTGACAAACGCGCAAAAGGGCGTTTCGAATATGGCAACTTGGCACAAATTCGCCACAACGGCGATTTGCGACACACACACCCCTCTGTGCGGTGCGCAAACCTTTCGAAGATTTGGCCCCAGATATCTAAAATGAGGGGTCAGCTGTTGTTTTAAAATGCCTTGCTTTTTAATCTTATTTTCCCATATCAGACAGACCCGCCTCCTATAGGGCAACTTGAGCAATTACTTTGTGGATTTTTATAACTCAAACCTGATATAGAAGTACTGTGATCAGAATACATCAGAAAATAGAGCCAACTTGTTTTCTAGGAAGAAACCTGCTGATCTCAATGAATATAAAAATATAAGGAAGTGAATATAGCATTGTGACAGAAACATAATGAATCTTGGTTGTAAATCTCCCTTCCGACCTGTGAGGGTGCTAAGCAGCAAATGAGACCTTTGGAAGGGCTGGCCTGACAGTTCTTTTGCAGCATCGGGAAGTCGGTTAGTCTAGAAGAAGACGAGACTCAGTTACTGCTGCATAGCCGTGGGAGTTCTGCCTGATAGGGGAGGCTGAGGTAGCCTACCAAGATATAAGCGACCTCAACGCTCCCAGTTAAGATCTGGTCAAGCTGGCCTTTCTTCGCTGCTTCAACATAATGAAAGAGACCCACCGGGTACGGTTCAGGGAGTACCAAAGATCCCAGGCGACACTCTCCAGGGTGGTTGCGGAGCGGTTGTCTGACCACATGGTACACTGGCTGACCCCCGAGAAGAAAACCAACATGAAAATGGGGGAAGCAGTAATTGTGGAGCAGTTCTGCCAAGTGGTTGGTGCCGATACCCTGTCCTGGATACGGTGCCACAACCCCCACACACTGGAAGACGCTGTGAAACTGGCCGAGGTTTTCAAGGGCTCCCTAGTCTCCGCCCGGACCGGGATACTGTCGGTTCCCAGCCTTCAAAACAGCCAACCCTTACCTTTCTCTCCTCCTCCACCACTACCACCACCACCACCATAATCAGTCCCGGGACCCAGACCTCCAAGACCGCCAACCCCAATGGGTCCCCTTGCCTCGTCTTCATGGAAACCAAGGTTTTCCCCCACCTGGGGTAGAGGTGCTGCCCCTTTCCTTTTGAAGTACAAGCAACAGGACAGATACCTAACCATTGCTCCCTCTGTCCCCCCAACTTGTTTTAGGTGTAATCAACCGGGACATCTGGCCAGGTCATGCCCCGCTGCCATGGAATGTGACATGGACGCATTTAATTGGGCACTATAGATAGGTAAGCACGGGGAAAATGGTCAGGAAGGGCCTTGTCTGATTGATGTGGTTTTAGGTAAAGTGAAAACCCATGCATTACTGGACACAGGATGTGAGGAAAGCTTAATTAGAACAGCTTGGGCGGTGTATTGTGGCAGCCATGACGTCAGGTGGCCATCTCCTGTATCCATGGAGACACAGTGACATTCTCCACCCTAAAAGTATATTTATCGGTAGGAAAGGTTGCCACACCCAGTTATTCTGGGTTGAGCATGGCCAAAATTCGGAAATGAATGAGGACAGAAAGACCGCAAAATGGGAGGGAGCATCACTGAGACAAGGTTGGGGTATGGTTGGAGATTGCTTGAATGGTAACAAACGGCAGTCAACAGGAGTCAAAATGAAGTGTGACTGAGAGGGCGAGGTTACTGGGCCATCCAGGGCAGATGCTACTCTGGCCCCTCTTAATATACCAGATATGTGGTACTCAAGCGCAGACATAGTGTAGGTCAACATAATGACTCGTCACTAGTTCACATTTGGGGGCAGGTCCAGTCTATTGAAGGTAAGGATGGTGATGCGCTGGGGCACTAGTATATCCACACTTCAGTATCAAGGGGCAATTACTATATAGGGTGAATCTAGCCGTGGGCACAGGACAGCCTGTAACACAATTATTGTTTCCCAAGTCTCGTCGGACTGAGGTCATGAGGCTGGCTCATAATATCCCTTTTGCAGGGCAACTCGGAGCTGACAACATAAGGGAACGGATACTGGCTCAGTTCTATTGGGTAGGTCTTCATACTGATGTGTCGAAATATGTAGCCACAAGCCCAGACTGCCAGTGAGTAGCACCGGGTCGAGTGCACCCTGCCCCTGTGGTTCCACTGCCAATAATTTCCACTTCTTTTAAACGATTTGCAATGGACATAGTGGGCATTTTGCTACCTTCTGAGTCTGGGTAGACACATACAGTGCCGATTGAAAGTCTACACACCCTTAAATTTTTTCACATTTTGTTTTATCAGTGCCTCAGAGTTTCATGCATTTAAATGAGGATTTTTCCACTTATCTACACACCGTACTCCACACTTTTATTGAGAAAAAATTATATATTAAAAATACAAAACTGAAAGATCATAACTGGATAAGTCTCCACTGCCCTGAGTTAATACTTGGTGGAAGCACATTTGGCAGCAATTACAGCTCTGAATCTGTTGTTACGAAGTTTGCACACCTAGATTTGGCAATATTTGACCATTCTCTATAATACTGTTCAAGCTCTGTCAAGTTTCTTGGGGAGTGTTAATGGACTACAGTCTTCAAGTCATGCCATAAATTTTAAATTGGATTTAGATCAGGGCTCTGGGCCACTCAAGGACAATTACCTTTTTGTTCCTTAGTCACTCCAGTGTAGCTTTGGCTGTGTGCTTTGGGTCATGCTGAAAGATGAACTTCCGTCCCAGTTTTAGCTTTCTTCAGGGGGCAACAGGTTTTCCTCAAGGAATTCTCTGTACTTTGCTCCATTCATTTTCACTTCTATCCTGACAAGTGCCACAGTCCCTGTTGAACATTCCCATCCCTAACATAATGCTGCCACCACCATGCTTCACAGTAGGGATGGTGCTCTTTGGGTGCTGTGTTGGGTTTGCACCAAACATAACACTTTGCATTTAGAGTGTTTTTTTTTTGCATACTTCAAACAGGATTCAAAGTGGGCTTTCTTGAGTAATGGCTTCCTTCTTGCCACACTACCATACAGGACAGATTTGTGAAGTGCTTGGGATATTGTTGTCACATGCACACATTGACCAGTCTTGGTCATAAAATCCTGTAGCTCTTGAAAAGTTGCCATTGGCCTCTTTGTAGGCTCTTTGATCAGTCTCCTTCTTACTCGGTCATGCAGTTTGGAGGGACGGTCTGATCTAGGCAAGGTCTTGGTGGTACCATACCCCTTCCACTTCTTAATAATCGTCTTGACCATGCTCCAAGGGATATTCAAGGACTTTGATATTTTTTTTATACCCATCCCCTGATCTGTGCCTTTCAACAACTGTGTCCCGGGGTTCTTCTGAATGCGCCTTGGTGCTCATGGTTGAGTCTTTGCTTTGAAATGTACTGCCCAGCTGAGGGAACCTACAGGAACTGCTAAATTTATCCTGAAATCATGTGAATCACTATAATTTAATACAGATGGAGGCCACTTAACTTGATGTGTGATTTTGAAGGCGATTGGTTACACCTGAACTATTACAAGGAGGGATGGACACATCTAATTTTCAGTTTTTATTTTTAATTAATTTTCTACAAATTTCTAGAATATTTTTTACACTTGGAAGTTGTGGGGTAGGAAGTGTAGATAAATAAAAAAAAAAAAATTAATGAATTTTAATTCCAGGCTATAAGGCAACAAAAGTTGAAAATTTTGAAAGGGGGTGTAGACTTTCTATAGGAACTTTATATTAGTAGTGGTAGATTATGAAACGCAATACCCGGAGGCAGTTTCATTGAGATCCACTAGTGCTGCTGCAATAGGCAATGAGTTAGTTTAGATTATGGCTAGAGTAGGGATCCCCAAGGACATCTTGACTGATCATAGAACCAACTTTCTGTCTAACACGTTACAGCAGGCATATAAATTTTTTTTTAAAAAGGTCCCATCAGGACGTCTGTTTATCCTCTACAGAGGGACGGTTTCGTGGAACACTTTAATCAGACCTTTAATTCGATGTTGAGATGGTTTGTAACACAAGAGGAAAAACAGTGGGCATTGCTTATTCGCTACCTCCTTTTCCAAGTGAAAGTGTTGCCACAGAGTTCGACAGGGTTCTCCCCCTTTGAGCTCTTGTATGGCTGACAGCCTTGCAGCATCCTCAATCTGTTGGGAGAAAGGTGGGAGGAGCACAAAGGCTCATCCAAAAATGTAGTGAAGCATGTGCTCCTACTAAGAGATCGCCTAGATCTGGTCAGTCATTGGCCCAGGACAACCTCAAATAAGCTCAGCACCGTTAACAGCAGCATTACAACAAAAATGCACTAATCCGAACCTTTCGACCAGGAGACAAGATGCCCAGCCAGGACGCGCACTGGTCCCTCGCCATGTGCTTAGGGCCAGAACATGTGGCCAAAGCATTGGCAAGTGAGCTGGACTGATCTCCATGTAGGAAGTTCTCTAGAAGAACTAAGTGCTGGAGAGCAGCCCTATCCCCAGCAGAGTCTCTCTTCCCGAGCCATGGGAGAATGAGGTCCGTGGTCCAAGGGCCTCCAGAGGTCATATAGGACCCCCCCCCCCTGCTACATTGACCAGCGAGCTTACCCGCACACCTGGTTCACCCTCCCCTTCCCCACCACCGGTACAGAGGCGCAGACACCTCTCAGGGGAGACTAGATGGTCATCGCAGAGGCGGTACCACTCGAGTGGATGATCCCTGTCGGAGGCGCCAAGCTACTAAAATCCCAGGGCAGCTTGCCCCATAGCACCGGGCAGCCCCAACCACCCAAGTCCTGATCTCCATCTCCAGCACACAGAGCTCCGAGCCCAGACGAGCTGTTGCTCACAGCCTCAAGGTCGGACATGTCCAAACCCGCTACATCAGTTACGCAAGCCACAGTGGGGGGCTCTATACTGTCCCTTCTGGATGTATCACAGAGGGAGGAGTTCCGGGCCTTTATGCAGTGTGTTGCCGTGGACTTTCCCTGGCCAGCAGAGCAGGAGGGAAAGAGAAACCACTTCTTAAAACAGAAGGGGCATCCACAGCATGCCCTCCCCTTTTGCCAGGATTTTCTGGAGCTGGTGCACTCATCCTGGAGCAACCCAGCATTCGCCCCCACAGCCTTTAGGACAGCAGAGGCCCTGCTGCACACCGCAGGAGCCAAGAAGGAGGTCTAGGTTCCTCACCATAGGGGACACAGTCACAGTACAGGTGCAGGGGTCCACCCTTACCAAAGGGGAGAGCAATAGACGCCATGCTGAAAAAGGCATACGGTCCTGTACCAGACAGCTGGCTGAGAGGCTGCAGGAGCGGGAAACGGAGGCAGACACAGGGGAGTTACCGGTGGTAACAACGGCGATGACCGATCTAATGGGGAGTTAGGTCACGCATCAAGTAGGTCTCTAGCACCGTTGGTAGCCGCGTACAGTCATCTCTGGCTAACACAAGCCAAAGTCGTCAAGACCGAGAAGGCAGCACTGGTAGATGCCCCTATTACACAGGGGAAGACGTTTGGAGTGAACATTGATGTGAGCCTTGAAAGGTCCCACAAGACAATGGAGATTGCTTCCAAATTCTCGCTCCCTCCTGCCTACCACCAGCGCCCAAGGTGGCATTTACAGCCTGCGCTGCGATAGGGTCCGAAACCCTGCCCTCTGGCCTGCAATAGGGTCCGAAAACCACGTGACAACCCAAAACAGACAAGCAGGCAGAGGCAGAGCCAGCAGCAAAGGACCACTGCCGGCCAGGGGTAACCGGTTCTCCGGCTGGAGACTGAGGCAAGGGCATAAGAAACAATCGCCCCCTCCTAGGCCCAAGAGAGACCACCCCCGAGGGTCCCTGGCTGCCACCAACCCCCCTCACAACAGGACTGACCAAAGGCAATGACCCATGGCAAGATTGCACCCAGGACTCCTGGGTGCTATCGACAATGCGACATGGATACGCTCTACAATTTCGCATAGGTCCGGCACAATTTAAAGGTGTGTGCACACCACCGTCGAGCCAGCGAAACTGATACTCCTTCAACAGGAGATCGGCAATTTTCAACAAAGAACGCTGTGTGCTTGGTAGATCCAAGCAATGCCCTCAGCAGTTTTTACTCCAGGTACTTCCTGGTGCCCAAAAGGGACTGTGGTTTCAAACCTATTCTGGACCTCAGGGTCCTCCATTTTGTTCTCAAACAGAAGACGTTAAATATGTTGACAGCACAGCGTATCCTCCAGTCCATCCAACCGGGCAACTGGTTCATATCAACCTGCTAGACGCCTACTTTCATGTCCCGATCCATCCCGCGCACACAAAAAATATCTGCGCTTCGCCTTTCAAGGCACTGAGTACAAATTCTGTGTGCTGCCATTTGGCCTCTCGCTGGCACCCTGCAACTTTTCAAAGTGCATGGATGCAGAACTGGCTCCACTCAGGCTGCGGGGTATTCGGATCCTTAACTATCTGGACAATTGGCTAGTTTGCACGCATTCCAAAAGATGCGCAGAGGCGCACACAAAACAGGTCATAGATCATGTGACAAAGTTATGGCTCTCAATACATCAACAGAAGAGCAACTTTGTACCATCTCAGTCCACAGTGTTCCTGGGGATCAAACTGAACTCTGTGAGCATGCTTGCCTCACTGTCAGAAGACAGGATTCGTTCGTTGGAGGCCACACTCTCCCTATTCAGAGAGGACACTCTCCTACAGGTCTGAGTATCTCAAAGGTTGTTAGGGCTGATGGCAGCCACCTCGAGAATCCTTCCACTAGGGCTGGTGAGAATGTGTCCACTTCAAGCCTGGGTAAATATGCTCAAGGTGCACCAGGTCCGAGATTGGTACCTGCTGGTGCGAGTGTCCAGACAATGCCGGAAGACACTGGAGTAGTGTAGTATAGTAAATAATACAATAATGATAATAATAATATTGGCAACACTATCACATTTTTTAGTCCTTTGTGTACTAGATTACCATCTCTTTCTTATATTGACAGTTATTAGAAACATGTCGATGTAATTTAAATAATTATTTTTAAAGCATTAACATAATATACATTAACAGCCACACTTATGATGTACCCATGAAAAACAGATATTGCAAACAAACAGTTTAAATGCAGAACTCATTAAGAGTATTTAAAAAAAAAAAAAATTGAACATAATTGATTGATTTTTTTTTTTAGTTATTCATATTATGTTTCTAGCATAATTTCTATTACTGCAATTAAACTAGATATTATTATATATTTATTAACAGACACCCTTATCCAGGGTGACTTACAATTGTTTCAAGATATCACAATATTTTTAGATTTAATTAATCATTCAAACAGTTGGGATTTTACTGGAGCAATACAGATAAAGCACCTTGCTCAGGGCACAGCAGCGTCCCCCAGCTGGGATTTGTCCTGGTCAAGAGTACAAAGCCCTAACCACTACTCCACACTGCTGCCCGAGATGTGTATACAATATCTTGAATGGCAAACTTTTCCTAATCTTGCCACATGTTGGCAATGAAGACAATATAAGGGGGAACTTGATTAAGATTTCTACAAACATCCTTGATTATCTTTATAATAATAACATGATCAAGATAGCAAGATCAACAATTCTAAATGAGGGTAGGAGAAATATTTTAAATCTTATTATCAGAAAATGCAAAGGATATAAACTAACTGTACAGACTACAGGAGTAAGCTCACTTAGTCCTTTATGTAATTTTGGTACACAATTTGGATGACCCTATATAAATGTGACTGATAATCATGGGATATTTAATTGTAGTTATATGTTATTGCTGTTTGTTTTTTCTTTTTACATAACAAGTAAATGTTAATGTCCTTTATTATAACCTTTTATTAAAAATAGAATTTTAGAATTGCAGATACTTGTTGCCTTCAGCTACCTTCCTCTTATGGTTCAGAGCTCATCTGTAAAGAGAACAGCTGCTACACACCATGTTGTACATATTGTCAAAGTAAAAAGTATGTTTTAAATTTGATAATGTAAATATATCTCAAACTTTGATAACATGGGCCAGCTCTATAACTTCCTAAAATGTGGCAGATCATTTCAAATACAGTAGATTATAGCTGAAGCAGTGGAAGGTTTGCTGTTGACCTTAACTAGTGTTTAATGACCCAGTTAATGATATAGCAAATTTGACAATGTTGCATTCAACCTAAGTGCATGTGTTTTTCCCTAAAAAAAGAACCGAATTACATCTGCTTCACTTGGAAACATAAGTTGTTGTTAAGAATTAGTTTTAATGTAAAATTGACCATGTTTCCAATAACAGACCTAGTACTAGTGTTGTGACATTAAAAATGTACTTTGGCATAAAAAGACATTGGTATATATAATCATCTTGAAAAATATAACACAATCTGATGGATTCCCTTACTAGACTTAACGAAATGCTGTGCCTGCTTCAGGTGTTATTTTCAAATTATTTGTGAAAGCTTCATTATAGCAAGTGTGAATGGTAATAAATATGAATAAATGCTTCAGTGTTAAATCTTATTAAATTCATAGAAGAATTATATTTTATTCTTATTTATATTTATTATTATTCCACCTTCTAAATTAAAATCAGTAGTAGTGTTTTTTTTTTTAAATGAATTACAGTTTTTATTCTTTCAGACTGCAGAGACCTGGCAAAGTGTTGCTAGTGCCCACAAAAACAATGCCACACCTTGGATTATGATCCATCATCAAGAAGACTCAAATTCAATAATGCTGATGTACAAAGACCAGCCAATTGGTAAAGCAGAAGATTTCATCGCTGCACTTCTAACACTTATGGGGTTTTATTACACATACCTCCTTGGATATCCCCAGATAGCTTATGGGGCATTACTGAACATCCAGAAGGAAGTGTTACAAGATAATATACATGGGAAGGATGTTGTGCTACTTGAAAAGTCACCCAAAAATCTTCAAAGTTTTTTATCTGAGACAAGACAACTTCCAGACCATGTTTAATTAGATAAAACCGTCTAGCAACTTAAATAATTAAAAATGTAAACTATGATTGAAAACAATGTTTTTTTTTTTTTTTTATCTACTGGTATTTTATTATATTGATATTGCAGGCAATATATTTCTTTTAATTCCTTGTAATACAAAATATGTGTAATAGATCCATATTTCAGATAGTTTACTCAAAGTGAATTAAAATGCATGATCAGTCAAGGTGTGTTTTATTTATTTTATTTTTTATATATGTAATCATGCCTATGAAAATGAATATGGAATTTGTACTGGAAAGAATTTATGTTATTTATTTGCTTTGAGATGTGAATTCTAGATCAATAATTTTACTTAAAATTTTACATCTTTCTCTTCATTACATTGTACAACATTCTTTTTGGTACCAAAAATCAATATGATAGTCCAGTTTTATTGCATAGTTTTAAAGAAGCACTTTCATAATGTTATTTAAAAAAAAAAAAAAAACATATTTACAAACTATTAGTTAAATAAATATTATTAACTGAATTACTTAAAAAGCTACCTGTATTAAGTAAAAAAAGGTAAACACATTTTCAGTTTTGTAAAATACTTTAAGCAACAGTTTTACGCAAACAATATTACTTAATTTTTATTCTAAACGCTAAATTTACTATTTGTACGTAATGTTAGTTTTTATTTGAAGTGAAAGTAAAAAAAAAATGCTTGAAAAACCTATTGTAATTACTTACATTTTTCAGCAGCTATTACTACAAATTACTTGCACGATGGATTTGAAGTAATTTTTAAGTAACTACAATTATTATATCAAGCAATAAGAAGTCATTTATGTTTACTTAACCTAAGTAATGCATTTACTTACATTTTGCATTACTAGAAAATACCACCAATTACCGCCATTTCCCAAGAATTACTTGCAGGATTGACAAGTTTTTTTTTTTTTTTTTTTTTTTTACTATTTTTGAGTAATTGTATTTATTAATTTAAGAAATTATAAGCAATTTATTTTTTGAGTGTAGTAGCCTGATTAGTCATCTTAAAATACTAACTGCTTTTTTTATTTTAATTTTTTTTACCTTTTTCATAATCTATATCGATATATAATTGGACAAAACCTTCAGACATAATGGACCTCAAGCTGCATAAAATACCTTTCTGACTCTTTCCTTTGGTCAATTACATCTCCAGTAAAGTTTACCCTACTGGACCTGATGCATTATAATATTATACACCTGAGGAGTCGTATATCAGAGCTAATGCATAATGTGTAGATAATATAGTTATTTTGTTATTATTATATTACATTGTTTTTTTATGACACATAAGAACTAATGACATAGTGAAGGCAGTGAAGCCTTGCACAGTTAAATTGCAGTTCATGTAAAATATTAAGGCTTAGCTGTGAATGAGCAGTAGTCTGTGAGGTAACACTGTTGTCCAACTCAAACTACATTAAGTGTTTCTAATTATGGTGTAACTACATATTAGTTATGTAGTAAATACATGTGTATGTACGCATTATTACAATGTTATTATGCATAGCTACAATGTACTTAATGTGTACATCTTTTCCCATGATATCTGTAAGTACAAAAAAAAGTCGAGAAAACCTTTCAATGGCAGAGTGAGACTGATAGGAGCCAAATAAAGCTGAATAAAAAAGAACGTTTCTGATAGCCTCATGCATCACATAAATAACACTGACATAAACAAAGGAGATGGCTGCTTCAGCACCAGCGCTCAAAGAAGAGATGGCTGCTTCAGCACCAGCGCTCAAAGAAGAGATGGCTGCTTCAGCACCAGCGCTCAAAGAATATCACAGACATTTGCAGAACTTTTTTGAGATGCTATAGTAATAAAATAATGACTTGGATTACATTATGGTGGAGTTTGGTAATAAAATGAGTGATCAGGAGAGGATTTATCAGTATGCACGTCTATAAAGAGGTATGTGAAAAATACAGCAAACAAGGAGTGGGACATGGCTGGAGATGCAGTATTGAGTGTACTTTAGGAATTCAGTGCCTTTTAAACCTGTTTTTCTCTGGAAAAGAACATTTTAAACAGAGCGTGTGAAATAAACAGCTCGTTTGAAAATAAATTGGACCTGACGCATCTGACAAGTGCTGAATAAATGGACCGCTAATGGTTAGTCTTGATAAACTAAAAATCAGACAGTTGAGGGTTCATACTTTGAGCCACTAGTACCTTCAATTTCACACTGTAAAATGGGGTGCAGATCCACTTACAGAAGAGCCAGAGGGGAGCCCAAGATTCACTGGCCTTGTATTACACTGTGGACCCACTAGCAAAGGTAGCCCAAGCACTATATAGTTTCGCACAAGGAAGCAGCTGTGATACCACCAATGATAAGCACACCGGTATTTTACAAAAATCTGACTTTCACAAAAACAAAAATCAAAAACCATAACAAAACAAAGTTTTGTCATTTGATGGCTGAGTGTGATCCACTGAATACATTAGCTGGTCTTCACAGATACGTCTTTACCATTCAATACAGAAGAGGAGATTCAAAGCCACTGAGGTTTTCCAAGGCTACTCGTCTTGACAATGTACCTTCTGTTACTGCCACATTGCACCCTTGTTCAATACATAAATTGGATTGGTTTGTGGTGAAAAAAAGTGAGCAATAGTGCAGATGCATCTTTGTCAAAAAACAAAAACTTGTTGACCTGAAAATTAGATCTACCTTTGTTGGCACTGCAGATGAATCATCTCTGGTGATGTACTAGCAAATGACTAAAGTTTGTAGCGATTTCAGTAATATTTTCTTCAGAGAAACTAGTGTCAAAGTCCTCAAAATTTTAAGAATGAGTGAAGTTGATCAATTTTGCAAAAGGTACCTGATAGTTGCATTACAAAGCATGGCACCAAGTCCTGTGAAACCTGCAGAGCCAATGCCAGTAAACAATATGGTATTATTTTCTACAGCAGAAGATTAAATTTACAGGAAATTTAAAAAAATTAACAGGAAACAAAACATATTTTTCCCCAAATAGTATTTTACAGGAATTGACTACACTTCTGTAATCTCCAATATATATATATATATGCTGAAGAAGATGTGTGTTAATTTGTTAATAGATCCTTGGTTGGTGTTGCTCAGAGTATCTGTTGATTTTCAGCCCCTGTGCCAAGCCTCAATGGGACTTTGTTGAAAGCATTTAAAGGTTCTCATCCCTAAATCGGCAGCATACTTCAAGAAATTAGTTCTGCTTCTGATTACAGTATCTGCTTATGCTACACACCTAGTTTAATAAATCTGTAAGATATATTATCAAAAAGAAAGCAGACAGGTGTGTTTTATTTATTAATTCAGTGTTATGGATCCCAATGCCAAATGATTCTACACAAATATGTACTTCCTGGGATCTTAGAGCCAAAGATTCAGTATAGAAAATTCAGTACTGGAGAGCTGAAAGTCAGCAGATTTAATAGAGGGAGCTGAGTAGCATGGTTGTGAGAGCCAGGGTGTTCTGTAATCAGCCTCTACGACCCAGCCAGTATCATATACAGTGCTTGAATTCTTTGTAAATTCAGCAAAGACACTCTTCAGTGCTAAGGTTAGCAAGTTCAAAACAGATTTTCCTATAGTTCCAGTTACTTTATGTCAGCATGAATATAAACATGGCAAAGGCACAATCATGACGGTCATACAGAGGAGTGCAGATGTGGAACTAGCCACACAACTATTTAAATAAACACTCCTTGTTAAACAGGTAGAGGGGGAAGGGGAGTGTGTTCTGTATTCCTCCCTTGTATGTATGGATGTGTGGGTTGTGTGCAGGTAATGAATGGGTTCCAGTTTGCTTTCAGAATTTTATTTACAAGAACATGACTTTAAATAATGGCTATACTACCTTGAAGCATCTCTTGGACAACTACACAATAAGCGTCAACAAACAAACAAACAGTCGGTGAGATCATTCTGGGTTTTTTTCCATTTTTTCTTTTTTCTTGCTGGATTGTTTTTCTTGCATTTTGGATTTGTTTCTTTTTTGCTTTGTTGGATTACTTGAATTATTTTTGGATTTATTTGTTCGGGACATTCCTTTGCATGAGTGATATATGTGTGTGACGGCCTTTGCATGTGTACATATATATAGTTGAATGCAAAAGTTTGGGCACTCCTGGAAAAAATGTATTTTACAATTAATTTTTCAGTGAACAGAAGTTTACCTGACCTCTACAAGTTAACATTGATACCTTTCTGCAAATTTGAATACAGAATTACTATTTATTTGCATTTATTACAGATTTAAAATAATAAACAAAAGTGAACATGGCACTTTCAAAAGTTTAGGCACCCTTTATGACCATTCTTAATTACTTCTTAAAAAGATGATTACTAAGGCGCAGAAAGGTTGATTCACTCATTAAGGGCTTCAGGTGAAGTCAATTCCAATGTTGAGCTATTACTCTGAAGTAAATTCATACCTTCTAATCTGTCAGACTGTGATGGCTGTTTTGCCTGGTTTCAACAACCATGGGCTCCTCTAAGCAGATGTCTGATGACTTGAAAAAGAAGATAATTGACTTTCACAAAACAGGAGGTGGCTATAAAAAACTCTCTCAATGCTCCCAGCTAGCAATGGAAGTTAAATAGAACGGTTAAAGTCAAGACAAGATCTGGAAGACCAAGAAAAATATCACATAGACTTGCTCAAAAACTGGTCAGATCTGCACAACAGAAGCCAGAGGTCACTGCAAAGGACCTTCAGAACAGTTTAGCTGATACTGGAGTGGTTGTTCACAGGTCCTCAGTACAGCGTACCTTACACAACTAGAATCTGCATGGGAGAGTTGTCAGAAGGAAACCTTTTCTATGACCTCATCACAAAAGTCAGTGTCTAAAGTATGCAAAAGAAAACCTTGACAAGCCTGAAGCTTTTTGAAACAATGTGCTTTGAACTGATGAAACGGAAATTGAACTGTTTGGCCACAACCAAAGAAAGTACGTTTGGAGAAAAAAGGGTGAAGCATTTCAAGAAAAAAATACCTTGCCAACTGATAAGCACGGGGGTATCTCTATTATGTTTTGAGATTGTGTGGCAGCCAGTGGAACCGGAAATATTATACGGGTGGAAGGAATAATGGATTTAACTAAATACATCATCTAACAATTTTTTTTTTTTTTTTTTTGGTTCCTGGGTAGTAAGTGTTATTTCCTAATTGCTTATGCCTCAAAAGTATAGAAAATGGCTATTATTCCCCACAAACTTTGCTTTTGTGACCAGGACAGTGATATTTTGAAATGTACCTATTTCCAGTGAGAAAACAGGTGAATTTGTGTCTTTTCATTCACATAAAGTCAGAAAAAAACAACATATGAATCCAAATTAACATGTATTTATACTAAAGTAATACAAAAATGACTGCAAAATATATAGAAGTGAGCAGTTTTTCGAGATTTACGATTATACTGAAAATCACTTTCACGAATCAGCCCCCAAATGTAGTCTCCCATCATGTTCTCGTTATACTGTCCTTGGTAGCGACGTTCAAAGTCCAGTATATCCTGGTGGAAGCACTCGCCTTGCTCCTCCGAGTACGCTCCCATGTTCTCCTTGAATTTATCAAAATGAGCATCAAGGATATGGACTTTGAGGGACATCCTACAGCCCATTGTGCCATAGGTCTTCACCACAGTCTCAACCATCTCCACATAGTTTTTGGCCTTATGATTGCCCAGGAAGCCCCGAACCACTGCAACAAAGCTGCTCCAAGCCGCTTTCTCCTTACTAGTGAGCTTCTTGGAGAATTCATTGCACTCCAGGATCTTCTTTATCTGTGGTCCGACGAAGACACCGGCTTTGACCTTTGCCTCAGACAGCTTGGGAAGAAGTTTTGAAGGTACTTGAAGGCTGCCGACTCCTTATCTAGAGCTCTGACAAACTGTAAATACGTAAAATAGGGAAATTTCAAAATATCACTGTCCTGGTCACAAAAGCAAAGTTTGTGGGGAATAAATAGCCATTTTCTATACTTTTGAGGCATAAGCAATTAGGAAATAACACTTACTACCCAGGAACAAAAATTGTGTTACATAGCGATATCAACAAATTTTAGAAGCTAATGTCCTAAAGTCAGTCAGGACACTGAAGCTGAAAAGAGGTTGGATATTTCAACAAGACCATGATCCAAAACATACCTCAAAATCAACCATTAAATATTTACAAGAAAGAAGGAGAAAGGTTTTGGAATGACCATCACAGTCCCCAGACTTGAATGTTATTGAAAATCTGTTGGGAGATCTCAAAAATGTAGTGCATGCAAGGAGACCTAAGAATCTTTCCGACCTGGAAGAGTTCTGCAAAGAAGAGTGGGAAAAAATTCCAAAGGTAAGATTAGAAAGACAGTTAGCTGGCTACAGGAAATGTTTGGAAGCAGTTATTATTATATCTGCCAAAGGAGGTGTGACCAAGTACTAAGTGACAGGGTGCCCAAACTTTTGCACACGCCATGTTCACTTTTATTTATTATTTTGAATCTGTAATAATTGCAAATAAATAGTAATCCTGTATTCAGATTTGCAGAAAGGTGTCATGTTTAACTTTGTACCATGTAGAGGTCAGGTCAACTTGTGTTCACTGAAAGATTCATTGTAACATACATTTTTTTTCCAGGGGTGCCCAAACTTTTGCATACAACTGTGACATATGATATATATATATATATATATATATATATATATATATATATTATATATATATATCTTACCATATCAGCAATTAGCTATTATAGCTATTCTGCTTCACTCCCTGACTTTAAAATTGTTTGTTACCTTTCCCTCTACTACTTGTCTGCTTTCCTTAAATTGTTTGTGATTTGCTTGTATATAGTTTACTGGTGTGTGTGGTATTACATTTTTTAATTGAGGACCCTTGTTTTTTTTTTTTGTTTTATTTGCTGTCGTCTAAAGCTCTTTGTTTCAATCCGTTACCCCAAAAGTAAAGACTAAAGTTAAGGTTTACAATTTTAGAAAAGCAAACTATGAAGGCATGAAACAGAGACTAACAGAAGTAGATTGGAGTAAAATAGAGAAAACACCCACAGAAGAAGGATGGTTGTTCTTCAAAAATGTAGTACTAGAGGCGCAAAACAATTACATCCCTAAAGTAGACAAATCTAAATGTAAAACTAAATTGCCAAAATGGTTTAATAGATCAATTAAAAAATATATTCAGCGAAAAAAGGCACTTTACAGAGCATTAAAAAAGGACCAAAAAGAAAGTACGCAGAAAGAGTACACGGAACTGCAAACGCAAGTCAAAAAGGAAGTTAGAAAGGCCAAGAGAGAAATAGAAATGAACATTGCTAAGGGAGCTAAAACCAATTCCAAAATGTTTTTCCAATATTACAACAGCAAGAGAACATTCAAAGAGGAGATTAAATGTTTAAGAGATACAAATGGCAAAATCGTAGAGGAAGAAAAAAAAATAGCAAATATGTTAAATGATTACTTTTCACAAGTTTTTACAAAGGAAGATACTGACAACATGCCCCACATGTCATCCAGTTCCTATCCAGTTTTAAATAACTTTAGCATAACTGAGGCAGAAGTGTTAAAGGGACTAGGAGCTCTTAAAATAAACAAATCCCCTGGGCCGGATGAGATCCTCCCAGTAGTACTCAAAGAAATGAAAGAAGTAATTTACAAACCGCTAACCAAGATCATGCAGCAGTCTCTTGACACAGGGGTTGTACCGACAGACTGGAGAATTGCAAACGTAATACCGATCCACAAAAAGGGAAACAAAACTGAACCAGGTAACTACAGACCAGTAAGCCTGACTTCTATTATATGCAAACTTATGGAAACTATAATAAGATCCAAAATGGAAAATTACCTATATGGTAACAGGGTACTGGGAGACAGTCAACATGGTTTTAGGAAAGGGAGATCGTGCCTAACTAACTTGCTTGATTTTTTTGAGGATGCAACATCGATAATGGATAATTGCAAAGCATATGACATGGTTTATTTAGATTTCCAGAAAGCTTTTGACAAAGTCCCGCACAAAAGATTAATTCTCAAACTGAACGCAGTTGGGATTCAAGGAAACACATGTACATGGATTAGGGAGTGGTTAACATGTAGAAAACAGAAAGTACTGATTAGAGGAAAAACCTCAGAATGGAGTGTGGTAACCAGCGGTGTACCACAGGGATCAGTATTAGGTCCTCTGCTATTCCTAATCTACATTAATGATTTAGATTCTGGTATAGTAAGCAAACTTGTTAAATTTGCAGACGACACAAAAGTAGGAGGAGTGGCAAACACTGTTGCAGCAGCAAAGGTCATTCAAAATGATCTAGACAAGATTCAGAACTGGGCAGACACATGGCAAATGACATTTAATAGAGAAAAGTGTAAGGTACTGCACGCATGAAATAAAAATGTACATTATAAATATCATATGGGAGATATTGAAATTGGAGAAGGAATCTATGAAAAAGACCTAGGAGTTTTTGTTGACTCAGAAACGTCTTCATCTAGGCAATGTGGGGAAGCTATAAAAAAGGCTAACAAGATGCTCGGATACATTGTGAAAAGTGTTGAATTTAAATCAAGGAAAGTAATGTTAAAACTGTACAATGCACTAGTAAGACCTCATCTTGAATATTGTGTGCAGTTCTGGTCACCTCGCTATAAAAAAGATATTGCTGCTCTAGAAAGAGTGCAAAGAAGAGCGACCAGAATTATTCCGGGCTTAAAAGGCATGTCATATGCAGACAGGCTAAAAGAATTGAATCTGTTCAGTCTTGAACAAAGAAGACTACGTGGCGACCTAATTCAAGCATTCAAAATTCTAAAAGGTATTGACAGTGTCGACCCAAGGGACTTTTTCAGCCTGAAAAAAGAAACAAGGACCAGGGGTCACAAATGGAGTTTAGAAAAAGGGGCATTCAGAACAGAAAATAGGAGACACTTTTTTACACAGAGAATTGTGAGGGTCTGGAATCAACTCCCCAGTAATGTTGTTGAAGCTGACACCCTGGGATCCTTCAAGAAGCTGCTTGATGAGATTTTGGGATCAATAAGCTACTAACAACCAAACGAGCAAGATGGGCCGAATGGCCTCCTCTCGTTTGTAAACTTTCTTATGTTCTTATGTTCTTATGTTACACAGGTGCTGGCTGTGCAAAGGTGTCATTCTTTGCAAGGGATTCCACAGGGAGCACTCCATTGACTCTGCTTAGGTGAAGCAACATCAGCAGGGACTTACCTCACAGTACCACAGCAGCCCCTACTGGCCTGGCACCTGGGGAGCTCTAGTGGACATGTGCTGTGCTGGCAGACATCTGCTTTATAGCTCCTGAGGCAATTGGCTTGGTGGTGGGATCAGAGGACACCCACTGGCCTCTTGAGCTGTTATGAGGAGCTGTTGTGAAGCTGTCCTGCAACTTCAGGTTTCTTATCGCTGTAAAAAAAAAAAAAAAAAAATATTTGAGTAATTGCAATTCAAAGTACAAACACCATTAGAAGTTAAGAGGATAGTTAACAATACAAACATATTTTCTCAGAATACAAACACAACCAGATCCCTACTAGAGGCCCTGTTTTGAAGATAGGGCAAAGGTTGTGTGCAATGTCTCTAGACGGCTGTAAATTTCTACTATTAATACATCCAGTACATGCTCTGATGTCAAATCATAACACTACTGTAGAGCAAACACAACCAGAAGGCAATAGTTAACATCCCTGGCAGTCATTTGGGCCACAATGAGACCATGTCCCTTATAGCATGTTTCTTTCTGTATATAGAAGTAAAAACAGGACTGAAAGGGCTTTTAAATTAAGGCAGATAATATCAACGTCTTTAAAGCAGCCTCTTGAGTGCAGTCTAGGCAGGCAGCTGCAGTTCAGCTCACAGACAGCTCCCAGTACCACTCTGAGGCAACACTTCTTCAGCTTCACAGTAACCAGGATAGCTGCAATCTATTATACCAAGACAAATTAACACCATTAATGAGGTGGTAACTTATCCCTAGCATGAGGGGCAGAAAAATACATGGGCTGGATCAGCAAGGTGCTAAACCTTCTTAAGGCTGGTTGTGTAGTCTGCCAGTGGATCATTTCACATCTGTTAAAACAGAATTATTTCAGCTAATGGGTTTATTAGTGTCAAAGTGATAAAGGCATTAGCCGAAATGTTTCTCCATGTGGTTACGTGAAGTTTTTTTGTCTTAGAATTGATGCTATTTTTGAAGTTATAGACTAAAAAAAAAGGATATTTCTGATTCACTGCCAATTAACACAACTCAAATAAAAGATTGACACAGGCTTGCACTTTTTCAACATTTATTTTTCAAGAGCTCACAAATTCTTCAATAAATCACTCACCTTTTAAAGTCTGTATTTGACTGGGGTTGTTCATTGGAACTACATGATGACTTGTAACCTGGATCAAAATGATCTACTCCTATATTTTGTGATCGAGATTACTTTTATCTGCTTTATTGTTTTTGATGAGGTTTTTTTTTTTCAGAAAATGTCACGCCTGGATTTAATTTATACAGATTACAAATAATCACAATAACAATATCTGTTTTTTGAAGTAGTTCTAATAGTTTATCGCCTACTTTTTTAAATAAGAAATAAAACTTTCTTACATCAAATGTGAAAAAAAACATAAATTACTCTTATACACAATGAGATATGTCATCAAAATAAGGTAACATTGTTATTCTTCTTCCATTTACTTTTTTAAACGTGTGTAGCCACTATTCAAACAGAAAAGCTAAATAACTGGACATCTACCAATCATGTGATTCCACATGTTGGTCAGCGTCAAAATAAACCAGGGATCGCAACCAGTTTGATATCGACACAATTTATATTAAACAATTTATTTATGTTTTAAAACAATACATATGAAAAAAAAAAAAATTACCGTTGCTTGAACTTGCAACATGACGTCCTTGAAGAGGACACGGTCTCAGCCCTCTGCACCACTGGGCAGTTGTTGAAATGTGTTAATTTTTAAAGCTTACATCCATGCCTGACCAGCTTTTGCTGAAAACGAAGGTTCTCGATTCTAGAAATGCTCTATTTCCTGTATGAAAATATCTAGTTTCCTATTTGGATACCATAGAATGGAAATGTACACAAGAGTAGCATGTAGCTTCCTTGTCTAAATCTTTGATCTCTGATAAATTGTAGTTCCTTGTGTAATTAAAATGTAAATAAAGCAATCATTTATTAGGAAGAAATAAATACATGCTTTAAAAATGCATAGAGGAATAAACATATTTAGAAAAAAAATGTTTAAAAATAAATAAACGTATAAATTCATAAATAGCAAACCAGAAAAAAACACTAGAAGCCCCATGGCAGTCATTTTGGCTGGTTTGGTTTTAAAATGTAATTTTCTCCAGTCATGTAACACATATGAGGCTGCGCTTTCATGTGCCTTTCTGTCCGTATGTATTAAATATTCTTAAAAAGCATTAAATGCGGGGCTGCAGAAATAAAGGAGATATATTACATTATACTAAAAGCCCCGGGAGCAGTCACATTGACGACCACACAGAAAACAATTGTATTTTGATTATAAAGAATGGTATTCTACTTTATTATTTGTATTTCCCAGTCCACAATGTGTTTAGCTGTAATCAGATTAGTCTCTACTCTCTGTCTGAGTGAATGATTGACAGTCTATTGTTTTCAATCAGCCTTTTGAAGGCTGCCAGCTGCGCTTCGATTAGAATTGGGACTAATGAAAATAAATACAAGAGATTCTGGAGTTTAACAACGCAATATGGAGTTGGTGTTTTGGATCAGATGGCACGGACGTATTCCATGAAAGCTGGCTCCCTCCGGTCATCTGTTCAGGTGTTTTACAATGCATTGTACCTAGCAGCCATCAGCTCCTGGGTACTTTACACATAATGCACCGAGAAGAATTTATTATTCTTTATATTTTACAGTTAGCACAGGAACTTTGCAAGAAACATTTGGAACAGAGGGAGACTGCCAAGTGTGTACCCACGGGGGATGGGGTAAAAGCTGGAACGAGACAGAACGGCCCGGGATGGTAGTTTAATGAGTTTAACTGCTTTAAAAAAACAGCACAGAAAGTTGCACACACATGAGGAGAATATTACACCAATCAGAACCGATTTTTAATATGCTGTCATTAACCTGTTCTGGCCCAGAACCTTCCTTTTATTACCAAAAAGCTCCCGGAGAGCTGGGTTCCGAAGGTGCAAAGACGACGAAAATTATACACATAATACAACTAAGTGAGAACAACATAACACTATTGAAAAAACTCACCGAACCGACCTTTCATTTCACATTCTGTGCAAAAAACAGCTGTATAAACAAAACCACCTGGAACACAGGGTTCCGAAAGCTGCACAGAGTATGAAAATTATGAACACAATTATGAATTATGAATACAACTAAGTGGGAATAACATGACACTATTGAAAAAAACCCTCCGAAGCGACGTGTGTATTTATTTAGTCTATTGTAGCGTGCAGGAGGGGAAGAGCCTTGCAAAGAAGCTGGCTCTTTTGCACAGCGATATTGGTGCTATGCTTCAGTGCGTGAGGTCCCGTGTTTGCGCCCGCCCTCAGTCTGTCTGTGGATTACCTTGCCCTGTGTGATCCACCTACCTGCAGGAGCCAAGTAAGATTGGCAGATTGCTACTATATATATATATATATATATATATATATATATATATATATATATATATATATATATAATTTTATTTTAGCAGAACCATATTTTTAACATTGTTTTTCTCTTTTCTTTATAGTGGAATATAGTGAAGCCGCCTTTCTGCTTTGCAGGGAAGGAGGTGATAAAGTAACAGTATTTTCACAAGTAGAACAGTTGCAAAGGTCTACAATTGCTGGTAGCCCCTAACTGTAACAGTTATATTTGATTAAAAATAATAATAACATACGTATATAGCTGTAACAGTTTCACAACATTTATTTTTTGGTTCTTATTACGATGATAAAAAATGTCTTTAAATGTATAACATATTCATATATGTACATGTATTTGATAAAAGAAAAAAAAAATGGATCGCATGCAATTACAGTACAAAGGCAAGCAAAGGTAATAGCAAAGCAAAGGTAATAGCAAAGCAAAGGTAATAGCAAAGCAAAGGTAAAAGCAAAGGTAATAGCAAAGCAAAGGTAATAGCAAAGGTAATAGCAAAGCAAAGGTAATAGCAAAGCAAAGGTAATAGCAAAGGTAATAGCAAAGCAAAGGTAATAGCAAAGCAAAGGTAATAGCAAAGCAAAGGTAATAGCAAAGGTAATAGCAAAGCAAAGGTAATAGCAAAGCAAAGGTAATAGCACACTACCTTACAGCTATGAAGTTTACAACATGTCACGAAAAATGAGCAAACAAAGCAAAAATGTTGAGATTTTGATATTATGCAGGATGACTTCAAATACAGAAACCTTGATTCTTCTTCTTCAAAAAAAAAAATGCTTTTTACATTGTGTGTCACATGCATGAATAAATAACTACATAAATAAAACAAACAGAATAAACAAATAAACTGTTTGTTTCGTTTTTATGTCTGTGTTTACTTTGGGAAACTTCTGTCTTGACTAATGCTGTGTGTATGTGTCTGAATATCAGAAAGAAATTAAACAATGTATTTTGCTTTAAAAGAGTTGCTGCTATATTAAACTATGTAACAGTGTAATGCCTGAGAAAAAACACTGAACCTTTGAAATAATGTACAAAATTGAAGTATTTGTCTAAAACACCATAACTAACAGACAGCATTAGTTTGTGCAATACAAGAAATGAAACACAGTGTGAGTTGGGATTTGAACCAGGAACAACATGGTATGAAGTCTTTGTCTTTATCCACTGGGCCACCTTACCCAAGTGCTGTCCTACAAATTCCTAATTCACAACTCTTGCTCTTTTCTTATGTCATTCTTAGCTGAGTCCATGACAATTCGTCCAATAATTACACTGTAGCCTATAATATTCTGTGCACAGATGGGCAGGGGTGTGTTGGGGGCTATTGTTGGTTGTTCCGGCGAGGGAGGGAGGGAGCAATTACTGAATGGCCGGGCAAGCAAAAAACTGGTCTGGGATGTCACTCTGAAGCCAATAATGACCTTAAGAGATCTGCAAAGTTCTGTGTCTGAGATGGGAGTCAGTGCTCACACATAAACAGTAAGCCGGTCCCTACACAAAGCTGACCTTTTTGGACGGGTGGCAAGAAAGAAGCCATTACTTAAAAAGCCTCATCTTAAAGCACATATGGAGTTTGCGAAAAAGCATGTAGATGATACTGCAGACATGTGGAAAAAGGTTTTGTGGTCAGACAAGACAAAAATGGAACTTGTCGGTCTAAATTCCAACCATTACGTCTGGCGCAAGCCCAACACTGCACATCACCCAGTCAACACCATCCCAACTGTCAAGCATGGTGGTGGCAGCATCATGTTATGGGGATACTTCTCTTCAGCAGGGACTGGGAAGCTTGTCAGGATAGTGAGGAGAATGGATGGTGCAAAGTACAGGTGGATTCTTGAGGAAAACCTGTTTGAGTCAGCCAAGACTCTGAAATGAGAGGAAATTCACATTTCAGCAGGACAATGACCTGAAGCTCAAAGCCAAAGCCACACTGGAGTGGTTGAACAAGAAGATAATTTATGTTCTTGAGTGGCCCAGTCAAAGTTCTGACTTGAATCCAATCGAAAATGTATGGCGAGACGTGAAGATTGCAGTCCATCGACGATCCCCAACAAACTTATCAGAACTGGAGCAATTTTCCTCTGAAGAATGGGCAAAAATTTCACCACCCTACTGTGCAAAGCTAGTAGAGACCTATAAACAATAACACGTAGTTGTCATGCTGTCAAACATCTATAAATACCTCCAATGTTTTGATTCAAAAACAGACTCCCTTGAGAAAGATATCGAAACATTGGGCAGCTGGCTCTTATATATATATATATATATATATATATATATATATATATATATATATATATATATATATATATATATATATATATATATATATATATATATATATACCAGCTTTACAACCACATTTCAAGCCTACATGCAGAAAATCATGTAACAGTTACACCCAAAACCATAAAGTCCACCTTCTCTCCTATCAGCTCTTTCAAAAAGAAACACATTTGAATTTCTTCACTCTGCACCCCCACGTCTCCTCTCCTCACTATCTATTTTATGAGCTGAGTGTCACATATTTCAACCAGTCATCTACAGGGATACTAGGAATCCTTTAGCTGCGGAATAACAAGGAAAAACATAGATTTTCTATGTTGTCTGAGAATTTTTTGTTTTACACTGGGAGCAGGGAAAAAAAAAAAAAAAAACATGCAAGGCTTCTTTCGTTTGTTTGATAACCAAATCAATGCATTTATCATACTGTATATAATCATCAGCACAGGCAATTCTGCTTTAAATGTACATAAACATACTTTTTCAATAAAACTGCTTCCAGTGTACAGAGGTCAAGGTGGAACGATGCACACTGTCACATTCACGTTGATATGTGGCTTGCAGTTTACTCTAGTATCCAGACATGCATTGTTATTACTGAACAAGCTGTTAAAGATGTCGAAAAACGATAAGGTCAATGAGTTTGGCAATAGCTATCCAGATGACAAAGACTAACTTGGAGATAAACCAATATGAGCGTTGCCACTAACAACATGGCTACCCAAGAACATCTTAGTTTTCAATACTGTAATAAGGAAAAATAATAGATATTTAAATATCACTAAGTCAGTGTTGCTATTTTAAAAATGCTTATTATGATAAACTTACATTAGGATTCACCAACCCTTTGAAAACAGCTGATAGCACAGAGAAACCAAATTGTAATGGCACTCATGTTTTGGGACTTGATGCTAATTTGCTTGTTTACAGGGATGTCATTAACAGGATATTGCCCAGGGGAATCTGGAAAGAGCTTGTGTCCCATTGGAAACTATTTTTACAAAAGAACACTAATGAAATTATCCAAGGTCAGGTCACTGATTAGTCATCGTATTGTCAGCACTGTACAAAAAAGTACCAAAAAGCAGGTGAAATACATAATAAACATTTAAATGTAGAATCTTCTAAGGCAGTTCATAACTCAGTTAATTCATGCATAAGCATATTTGAAAATTGTTGCACTCCTTTAAAAAGGGAAAGCAGGCAGTTTCAGTATTGCTCAGTATTCAATTTTTATAGTGCTAGGCTGCAGTGTGGAAGGCAGTGGGTTTGAGTAACTCAGTGGTTAGAGTTTGGGACTACAGTGTGGAAGGCAGTGGGTTTGTGTAGCTCAGAGGTTATAGTGCTCGGCTGCAGTGTGGAATGTAATTTTTGACCAAAGTGAAACATTTTGTAAGTTTGGAAGAGATAAGACTATTGGGATAAATAAAATCTGATAACCTGAGGACATCCCTTCATTTTAAGGTCCATTAATGGTTAATTTCACTTTATAACAGCCTGAAAATTTATTTTAAAAAAATGAAGAGTGTAATTGCTTTAGTTTTTATTCAAAATTTCTGTATATTTGACAGGTTTTATTCAAGTTGCCAGAAGCTAACAAATCCTAAACCAGCTGGTCTGTCTTTAAATCCCAGCTGTTTGGAAAAGCAAACTGTCCTTGTCTTACTTTTTATTAATTTTGTGCCAGATTGACTACTGAAACTGAAATGTGTTGTAACAGTACTCTACAGAGAAAATGTTTAATGTGCCATTCAAAGTCTTTTTGCCAATTTAGAGCCACTGTTGAAAAAGGCATCAGTTTGCACGGTTTACAATCATTATAAAAAGCATAGTTAAAGCATGATGAAGGTCCAAATTGCATTCAAATCCACCTGACTTTACAACCTTGTTGGTGAGACTTCTAATTTTGCTTAGCTGAAAGCAAGTTGCCCCACCTCATATGCAATGGATCAGGAATGTCGTCCAATTCCTCAAATAAATTCACACTCCAGGCTGCACAGGAAAATTCTCTGCAGCCTGGCAACCCTTATTAACATTCTCAAGCTCTCTTATAATTCCTTTGTCTGTTTTATTATGTCACATGTTACTGTACATATTGAAAAAAGGTCTGCTACTTTAAATCTTGGCACTCCCCTTTGATGTAAAACAGCTGGGCAGCAGAGACAGTGTGAAAAATAAATTTTAAAAAGAAAATTGTCCTAGACCAGGGGTTTTCAACCTTTTTTTGAAACTGTACCCTCTTCTAACTAGAGGTTTCAGTTACCCGTAGTACTAGTTTACAATGTTTGATTTACTGAATGCACTTTCTTTATTTTCTTTATTTTTATTTATTTATTTACATTTTTATAGCACCTTTAGCCAAAGCAATTTACACATTTATAACAAAATAGTACAATCAACAAAAGAGGATGAAGATGGTACGTTTATTGGGCTAGGGTGGTGAGATACAAATGTGTTGCTTTAGGAGAGCAGCGGGTCAGAGACTAGATAAGGGTCGGGGCAAGCAGGGTCAGGATTTTGTGCTTTCTTTCTTCGTTTTTCTTTTGTAAGTAAGAAATGTATCCATTTCAAACACTGAAAACAAATTCAACCAGCCGCTATTGTTGTTACTAAAATACAGCTGTGCCTAATAAATAAAATAAAAACTGTCGAAGTATGAATATTGTGATTATTATTTATGCTTACTGGAGCATTTATACTTCTAAAAAATATAGAAAAATCATGCTTCACTGATTAGTACTCAATTATACAATTCAATTATATTTGCTGAAAACAGCAAAGTTCAAGAGCAGCACAGAGCATTCTCCATAAGCAGAATCATCAGACACCTGCTTCACCCACCCTAATAGCAGAGTGGAAATCCACTCAATCGAAATCAGACATGCGTACAGATGGAAAATATGTATGTGATAGATTCTGTGTTTTTTTCTCTTTTCATCTGCGGTTCAGGGCTTCCAATATGTATGCACAGTGGTTTAGAGATGATTTATAAATCTGTTAAATAAAAGCTATTCAAGATCATTATTTACTTTTACTTTCATTTCTATTTTTGCATTTCTGAGTCATCAGTTTTATCCCCTATGAACCATAGAAGTGCCCCCAGCGGTACGCATACCACCGGTAGAAAACCCCTGTCAAGACTGTTTCTATGAAATGTTTAGGTACTCCTTCTACACATTATTGAATGGATGTTCAGTAATTAAAAATAAAAAAAGTGACTTGGATTCATACAGGTCCTCTCTTCGTTACTAACCTCACATCTTTTCTCCTCAAATATTATTTTTATCATTTGCAGTGTGCATTTACCTCCTTTCATTTTTGTTCTATTGATAAACACTGCTGATTGTTGTGTACGTGTATTAATGTATTTTACTAGAAGCTTAAAGTCAATGGCTATATAATATTTCAGTGTAATATGGACACCTGTGTCTACAAGGAACTTTTATATAGTCCACTGGACTTATCAAACTGCAAAGCTGGACGCATGGATTCAAATCTTAATTCTAACCTACTCATCCTTCCCTGGTATTCACTCACAATTGTGCACACTCTTCTTTAGCCAGGCAGACAAACTAAACGTTCCTGAACTACAATGGCTGTTTGCTGTCTAAATGTAGAAATCGTATATAAAAGCAAAATACGTAAATGAATGAATAAATAAAGCCTCTCCTGACAAAAGAAATCCTGCTGTCTTTTTTTATTACTCAGTGGGGAGACTTTCAGAACTCCCTATGTAATTAAGTGGCAGTAGCATTAACTAGAAAGGAATTAGCATTGGAAATGGTTCCCTGGGTTTGCCTGTTCAAATAACAGCTGTTGAAACTTTTCTGAGCTCTGTCCAAGCTTCCGTCCGCTCTGCATGAAGCAGAAGGATGTATGGAAACACTTTTATCTGCTCTGCTGATAGTCAGCGAGCAAACCCAACAGGGACTATTTCAAGCTAGCATTTGTCCTTACTGAATATAAAAAAAGCAACAGTCGAATAGCAGAATTAACATTCTACACTGTTCAATGGATGATAGCCTGAAGGTCTGTCAATAGCTCTTGTCAACAGGGCTGCTAAGCCTCTGGAACCTGTTGAGTTTTTCGCAGCCTGTTTAAATATGCAGTGTCCCACAATCTTGTTTGATTTTACACTAAAATATTAGCTTGATGTCTCCAAAGCCATGTGTGGGAGAAATAAATGAGCAATTTTGCAAGCAATTTTTTCTTGGAAACTCAAATTGACAAAACTTGAGTTGTCAACAAATGTTCAATTGCCAATTGAGTTGCTAGAATAGGCCACTGCTCTATTTTCAGCAATTCAGTTGACAATTTTTTATTGAATTTTCTAATCCCTTAATTTCACTCTCAATTTTGATAAATAAGAAGTATGGCTACAGACAAGTGGCTACATGAGGAAACTTTGCAACTGATCGGATTTTTTCATGATATAAAATATTTCTGGGATGTTAGATGTGCAAAATATAAAGGCCACAATAAAAAAAAAAAGAAGATGAAATAAGGATTCAGCAAATATTTTCAGGAAATTGGTTTGTCTTTTACCTCTGTTGGTCCACACTTGAGTTTTTTATGTCAGTGTTTTTTCAAAATCATTCCAATTACTAAAACAGAAGCATTACATTGTTAGTAATTTCAGTATGAAAGTGTAAACATGTTCAATGAAAGACAAGCTGAAATATTTAGAAATGCATTAAGCAAACTGCAATTTGAAGGCAATCACACTGAAGGACCAGGCATTGCCACCCACACTGCCACGCAAATGGAACGTTTGTTCTATTAAAATCTTTATGAAAGCTTGTTCCAAACACATATCACATTGTTAATTAAATTGTCTTGAAACTTGAACTAGTATTCTCTTTATCTCTGACACATGGATTACTTGTAAGGTGTGTTTTATATATTTATAAGGGCTATATTACTCTTTTAGGAAAACAATACTGAAATGAAAGATTGCAGTTACCCTGTACAATTGTATACTGCTTACAAATTATAATGTTACATTATAATATGGGGGAGCTTTAAAAATAACAGTTTGGGATAATAACTGTTTTCATAATTTGCGACCCATTATATTATATCTAGCATGTTCAGGTCATATGACATTTTAGTCTACTAGAAATCTTCCACTTTGCACCCACAGATGCTTTTTGTTTTAGTAAAGACATAACAAGACAAACAAAACCCTCCCACAAAAGCCCACTCTCTCCACAGAGAAACTTATTACAGGGTATTAGAGTTTATAATGATATCATAATGATATTACTATCACTGGGTTCTACGTATACACAAAAATGCATTAACACATTTGTATAAGTGTGCACAAACATATAAACAGACACACACACACACACACACACACACACACACACACACACACACATATATATATATATATATATATATATATATATATATATATATATATATATAGTGATAGTCATATATATATATATATTATATATAGCATATAAATATTATATAGATTATATATGTAAATGTAAAGTTTTATAAATGTAAAGTAAGTAAATGTTAATAGATTATATTTATCAATTAACAAAATGCAAAGTGAGTGAACAGAAGAAAAATCTACATCAAATCAATATTTGGTGTGATCACCCTTTGCCTTCAAAACAACATTAAGTGCCGCGCGATCCAGGATTTGCATAAACTAGTAAGTATGCTAGAAATGGAGCTGGAAGAAGTGAGACAGCAACAGGATCTTGAGGAACTGGCACACCCACAATTCATAAAAGTCTGCATCACCCCTAACAGACTGAAAGCCACCAGGGAGATAGAAGGTCAGAACAGCTGGGTTCAGGTAGGCAGAAGCAGGGAAAAAAAGAAACTTCGTCAAACACAACCACCAGAAATCAAAACAACCAACAGATTTGAGTCACTTCAGAATTTTGATGAGCAGAACCAACAACAAGAGAATGAAAGGAACAACATCCAGGATGCCATTGACAGTGGTGACCAGACAACAAAAAGAAGGGAGGTCATGATTGTTGGGGACTCCATATTGAGAAACACAGCAAGTTCAATTCGCAGTTTGGACCGCCTTACTACAACAGTGTGCTGCCTTCTGGGAGCCTCGGTCAAGCACATCACTGAGAACGTGGACAGGCTCCTAGAACGAACAGGAGACGACCCAGTAGTAGTCGTCCACATCGGTACAAACAACATTGGAAGAGACAGACCAAAATCCCTGCAAAACAAATTCAGAGAGCTAGGAAGGAAATTAAAAGAGAAAACCAAAACTGTGGTATTTTCTGGTATACTACCGGAACCTTGCAAAGGACCATATGGACAGCTGGAAATAATTAATCAAAACGCTTGGCTGAAGACGTGGTGCACACGGGAAGGCTTCACCTATCTTGATCATTGGACCACATTCTACAACGAGGACTATCTGTATAGAAGGGATGGACTGCACTTAAATAACAAGGGAACCAGTCTACTTGGAGAAAAGATCCTCGAGCAGGTTCAGAAGCATTTAAACTAGAAAGGAAGGGGGGAGAAATCAACAAAAAAACAGAAGGGAGACCGCATCAAAACAAGAACAACAACTCAGGTAAGACAACCATTAAATGTATTTATCTAAATGCTAGAAGTATCAGAAACAAAATTCTAGAACTTGAAGCTACTGCACTAACAAGTAACTATGATGTGATAGGTGTTACAGAAACTTGGTTGTCTGAGAGTGATGGGGACGAATATAATATTTGTGGGTATACACTGTATAGGAAAGACAGGCAGGACAGAAGAGGAGGAGGGGTAGCGCTATACATAAGAAACAGTCTTGAAGCCCAGGTGTTAAACCTGGACAAAGAAAAAAAAACCGAATCAATATGGGTCAGAATAACGGACAAAAATTCAAAGGGCATAATAATAGGAGCATGCTATAGACCGCCAGATTCAGACGGTGAGCAAAATAATCTGTTATACAATGACATTAGAAATGCGTGTAGCAAAGGAGAAGCCATACTAATGGGGGATTTCAACTTCCCCCAAATAAAATGGGAAAACCTGGTGGGGAGCACGAAGGATGAAATAGAAATGGTGGAAATGACAAACGACTGCTTCCTAACACAATTTGTCAATGCACCCACTAGAGGGGAGGCATGCCTTGATTTAGTCTTTTCAAATAACGAAGACAGAACTAAAACAGAGGTCAGAGAACCACTGGCAAACTCAGACCACAACATGGTCTCATTTGAAGTGTTTTTTAAAACCCCAAAAGTAAAGACTAAAGCTAAGGTTTACAATTTTAGAAAAGCAAACTATGAAGGTATGAAACAGAGACTAACAGAAGCAGATTGGAGTAAAATAGAGAAAACACCCACAGAAGAAGGATGGTTGTTCTTCAAAAATGTAGTACTAGAGGCGCAAAACAATTACATCCCTAAAGTAGACAAATCTAAATGTAAAACTAAATTGCCAAAATGGTTTAATAGATCAATTAAAAAAAATATTCAGCGAAAAAAGACACTTTACAGAGCATTAAAAAAGGACCAAAAAGAAAGTATGCAGAAAGAGTACACAGAACTGCAAACGCAAGTCAAAAAGGAAGTTAGAAAGGCCAAGAGAGAAATAGAAATGAACATTGCTAAGGGAGCTAAAACCAGTTCCAAAATGTTTTTCCAATATTACAACAGCAAGAGAACATTCAAAGAGGAGATTAAATGTTTAAAAGATACAAATGGCAAAATCGTAGATTAAGAAAAAAAAATAGCAAATATATTAAATGATTACTTTTCACAAGTTTTTACAAAGGAAGATACTGACAACATGCCCCACATGTCATCCAGTTCCTATCCAGTTTTAAATAACTTTAGCATAACTGAGGCAGAAGTGTTAAAGGGACTAGGAGCTCTTAAAATAAACAAATCCCCTGGGCCGGATGAGATCCTCCCAGTAGTACTCAAAGAAATGAAAGAAGTAATTTACAAACCGCTAACCAAGATCATGCAGCAGTCTCTTGACACAGGGGTGGTACCAACAGACTGGAAAATTGCAAACGTAATACCGATCCACAAAAAGGGAAACAAAACTGAGCCAGGTAACTACAGACCAGTAAGCCTGACTTCTATTATATGCAAACTTATGGAAACTATAATAAGATCCAAAATGGAAAATTACCTATATGGTAACAGGGTCCTGGGAGACAGTCAACATGGTTTTAGGAAAGGGAGATCGTGTCTAACTAACTTGCTTGATTTTTTTGAGGATGCAACATCGATAATGGATAATTGCAAAGCATATGACATGGTTTATTTAGATTTCCAGAAAGTTTTTGACAAAGTCTCGCACAAAAGATTAATTCTCAAACTGAACGCAGTTGGGATTCAAGGAAACACATGTACATGGATTAGGGAGTGGTTAACATGTAGAAAACAGAAAGTACTGATTAGAGGACAAACCTCAGAATGGAATGTGGTAACCAGTGGTATACCACAGGGATCAGTATTAGGTCCTCTGCTATTCCTAATCTACATTAATGATTTAGATTCTGGTATAGTAAGCAAACTTGTTAAATTTGCAGACGACACAAAAGTAGGAGGAGTGGCAAACATTGTTGTAGCAGCAAAGGTCATTCAAAATGATCTAGACAAGATTCAGAACTGGGCAGACACATGGCAAATGACATTTAATAGAGAAAAGTGTAAGGTACTGCACGCAGGAAATAAAAATGTACATTATAAATATCATATGGGAGATACTGAAATTGGAGAAGGAATCTATGAAAAAGACCTAGGAGTTTTTGTTAACTCAGAAATGTCTTCATCTAGACAATGTGGGGAAGCTATAAAAAAGGCTAACAAGATGCTCGGATGCACTGTGAAAAGTGTTGAATTTAAATCAAGGGAAGTAACGTTAAAACTGTACAATGCACTAGTAAGACCTCATCTTGAATATTGTGTGCAGTTCTGGTCACCTCACTATAAAAAAGATATTGCTGCACTAGAAAGAGTGCAAAGAAGAGCGACCAGAATTATTCAGGGCTTAAAAGGCATGTCATATGCAGACAGGCTAAAAGAATTGAATCTGTTCAGTCTTGAACAAAGAAGACTACGTGGCGACCTAATTCAAGCATTCAAAATTCTAAAAGATATCAACAGTGTCGACCCAAGGGACTTTTTCAGCCCAAAAAAAGAAACAAGGACCAGGGGTCACAAATGGAGATTAGACAAAGGGGCATTCAGAACAGAAAATAGGAGGCACTTTTTTACACAGAGAATTTTGAGGGTCTGGAATCAACTCCCCAATAATGTTGTTGAAGCTGACACCCTGGGATCCTTCAAGTAGCTGCTTGATGAGATTTTGGGATCAATAAGCTACTAACAACCAAACGAGCAAGATGGGCTGAATGGCCTCCTCTCATTTGTAAACTTTCTTATGTTCTTATGTTCTTATGTTCTTATGTTCTAATTCTTCTAGGTACACTTGCACAAAGTCAGGGATTTTGTAGACATATTGTCAGGTGTATGATTAAACAATTATACCAAACAGGTGCTAATGATCATCATTTCAATATGTAGGTTGAAACACAGTCATTAACTGAAACAGAAACAGCTGTGTAGGAGGAATAAAACTGGGTGAGGAACAGCCAAAGTCAGCTAACAAGGTGAGGTTGCTGTAGACAGTTTACTGTCAAAAGTCATACACCATGGCAAGACTGAGCACAGCAACAAGACACAAGATAGTTATACTGCATCAGCAAGGTCTCTCCCAGGCAGAAATTTCAAGGCAGACAGGGGTTTCCAGATGTGCTGTCCAAGGTCTTTTGAAGAAGCACAAAGAAGAGGACAAAGTTGAGGACTGTAGACGCAGTGGTCGGCCATGGAAACTTACTGCAGCAGATGAAAGACACATCATGCTTACTTCCCTTCGCAATCGGAAGATGTCCAGCAATGCCATCAGCTCAGAATTGGCAGAAAACAGTGGAAACCTGGTACACCCATCTACTGTCCGGAGAAGTCTGGTCAGAAGTTGTCTTCATGGAAGACTTGCTGCCAAAAAGCCATACCTCCGACGTGGAAACAAGGCAAAGCGACTCAACTATGCACGAAAACACAGGAACTGGGGTGCAGAAAAATGGCAGCAGGTGCTCTGGACTGATGAGTCAAAATTTGAAATATTTGATTGTAGCAGAAGGCAGTTCGTTCACCGAAGGGCTGGAGAGCGGTACACGAATGAGTGTCTGCAGACAACAGTGAAGTATGGTGGAGGTTTCTTGCAAGTTTGGGGCTGCATTTCTGCAAATGGAGTTGGGGATTTGGTCAGAATTAATGGTCTCCTCAATGCTGAGAAGTACAGGCAGATACTTATCCATCATGCAATACCATCAGAGAGGCATCTGATTGGCCCCAAATTTATTCTGCAGCATGACAACGACCCCAAACATACAGCGAAAGTCATTAAGAACTATCTTCAGCGTAAGGAAGAACAAGGAGTCCTGGAAGTGATGGTATGCCCCCCACAGAGCCCTGATCTCAACATCATCGAGTCTGTCTGGGTTGAGAAGCAACTGAGGCTGCCTAAATCCACAGAATAACTGTGGTTAGTTCTCCAAGATGTCTGGGCCAACCTACCTGCCGAGTTCCTTCAAAAACTGTGTGCAAGTGTACCTAGAAAAATTGATGCTGTTTTGAAGGCAAAGGGTGGTCACACCAAATATGGAATTGATTTAGATTTTTCCTCTGTTCACTCACTTTGCATTTAGTTAATTGATAAATTTAATCTATTAACATGTCTATTTTTGAAAGCATTCTTACTTTACAGCATTTTTTCACACCTGCCTAAAACTTTTGCACTGTGACTGGACACACACACATATATATAGATATATATATATATATATATATATATATATATATATAGATATATATATATACATACATTTATTCAGTTAAATTAAAAATCGACTATAGCTTACAATACTATATTTTCCCAGGGTCCCAGTTATTTGAGTAACATAAATAGGAGATCGGAATCATTCACATCTACGTACTAGTTTGAATAAAATGATCGTTAACATTTTCTAGCAATTGTATATATATATATATATATATATATATATATATATATATATATATATATATATATTATATATATATATATATATATATATATATTACGGGGCGTGAGCTGGGGGGTATGGATAGGGCAGAAGAAGCAGAAGGGAGCGGTAAGTAGTACAGAGTGCCTGCTAGAATGGACCGGATCTAGTAGCAGACCAGCGAAGCTGGACATGGAAGCTAGGATAGAAGGTGGTCACTGACTGAGGGCGGCGATGCCGACACGAGCCCAGGGGCGAAGCACCCAGCAACTAAAACCGGATAGAAGGATGGTCACTGACTGAGGGAGGCGATGCCGACACAAGCCCAGGGACGAAGGACCCAGCAACCGAGGACAGGATACAGAAAGTGGTCACTGACTGAGGGCGGCGATGCCGACACGACCCAGGGCCGAATGACCTAGCAACCGAAAACAGATATGAGGGTTATGACTCGGGGAGCTGCCCCTCAGAGGAAGATGGTCCTGGAAGACAGGGGCACGAAAGGAGATAGAGAGGGAGAGGTACCCAGCATCTGAGACTTCTGTAAAGGGGAGATCGTTAAACCCCCAATTGGCTGAGACTTCACACTGCCTGAGACCTGAGATAAGAACAAGGCAAAGCGGTTAGTATGGGACTCGAGCATGAGTAACCACATCCCAACTGAGACTGAGTATAGAACAAAGCCTTGAGTGAGGCAAGATAAGTGCAGGAGCTGTGAAAGAACAGTGTGTCCGGGGGTCTACTCTGACTCACATGGTGAGAACCCCCCTGAAGGTCAAGGGAGGCTGAAGCCTGCCCTGAGGTCGGGGAAGTGAGATCACTTGCCCCCCAAAAGGATGTACCCCCGGCTCCTCACAAAATCTCCCACACTGTGAGACAAACAAAAGACAGCACATGCCAGTGCATAACAAACTAAAGATTAGAAGGACAAACGGGACAAACAAGAGGATGGTTAGTAAATTAGTGGGATATGACTATGTGTATACCTGCTGCTCAGTGGAGAGGAAAAAACTCCTTCAGGCTGATTAGGGGAAAACCTCTAGTGGCCCCGGCAGACAGGTATCTCCCACTCCGGGCATGCTAGCATTTTTAGAAGGAGCAGGAAGTATATCTGGGAAGGATGAATGAATGTAGGAATCCACTGCAGAGGAGGACCAGCTCCCCCACATTCGTGATCAGGCTGGGGGGAAGGGGAGAGTCGAGCAGGAAGGCCTGCTCGGAGGCGAGGGTGGAGTCGAGGATTGAGGCCTACTCGGAGGCGAGGGTGGAGAGGAGGGAGCCATGTGAGGAGGCGAGGAGGGAGAGGAAAAGGTCTGCTCGGAGGAGAGGGTGGAGTCGAGGAGGGAGGCCTGCCCGGAGGCGAGGGTGGAGGAGATGAGGGAGGCCTGCTCTGGAGGAGAGGGAGGGGTTGAGGCGGGAGGTTTGCTCGGAGGTGAGGGTGGAGTCGAGGAGGAAGGCCTACTCATGAGGCGAGGGTGTTGTGGAGGAAGGAGGCCTGCTTGGAGGCAAGGGTGGAGGAATGGAGGGAGGTATGTTCGAGGTGAGGCGAGTGATGATAGGAGTGAGAGGAATCAATGAGCAGATGGTCTGAGGAGGGGGGGCGGGGTGGTGGGTGGGGGGGGGGGGGGGGGGGGGGTTCTTGCTGGGGAGATATCTTGAAAAGGGGGATAGGGGACTTGATACCTGACGTGTGAGTGGACCGACCATACTGAATTGATCCATCTTGAGGTATGCAGCAAAGTGATGGAGTAAGCACAGAAGGCGGCCAAGAGACAGCTGATCTCCATCGGTAAATCATTGTAGGGGGAGAAGCGGCTTTTCAGAAGAGTGGAAATTAGCAAATGGAGAATGTGTGTTGATATAGACAGACAGGAAGGTGAGGCAGGGGGAAAGCTCTTTAGAATCCCACAGAGGGTCAGGTGGAATGCTGGAATGGAGAGACTGGAGGAAGATGGACAGAATCCCTAGCACGGATGTTGAGAGCCAGGTTTTGATTGAAGGGCTATGATTATTCGAATCTGGGCACGGAGGGTTGAAGACCTTGAGTAGGCTGTAGAATAGGAGCTCTTGAACAAGGGGCGAGGGCTGCAGACATGTAATGCTGAGCAGATTGAAGGAGGTTACTGAGAGTATGATTCAGTAAAATAGCATCTGGAGAAGCTGAGGATTCTGGATGGGGGTTGTGGAAGCAAATGGGACCAACTGACTGAACTTGGATACCCAAAGTAGAGGCAAAAGGAGAGCTGGAACTGAGGGCTGAGGTGGCAGCTGGACTGAACGAACATAGATTGGCTACTGGGGAAGCACAGCGCCTTTGCTCCCCATATTCTAGAAATGAGGGCAGAGATGAGATGCCACCTTTCTATGTGTTAGTTAATACAGGACTGATCAGCGGTTTGCTACTATCATGTCTCCTTGAAATGGAAAAGGTAAACTCACATTCAGAGATTTGGGTTTCACAACGTCAGTTATTCTCTTAATAGTGGAAATCCTTAGCTCATAATCAAGACAGATTTTCAGTCTCGTACCACTTCTCAAACCAAGTATTGATGCTGTAACATTTGGGAGAATGAGCAGAGATATGAATAGGATTGCTGAAGAAGTGCCCCTTATTTTGATTAGATGGGGATTAGCGTTAGCCACGATTGTGGGAATGCTGCCACGATCTGCATATTGGAGGAAGGCTGGAGTATTGTAGGCTCTGGGGAAGTGCAGCTGCAGATTTAAACAGTAAACTAGAGCGACTTTTGCAGCTGCAGTAGTGAGCTGATCTGAAGAGGGAATGGAGATCTGCTGTAGTGAGGAGCGATTAACAGCAGAGGGCGGGATCTGCTGAACAGAGCAGAGGTCTGAGGAGTGCTGTCAGTAGTGTGCAGAGGCCCAGCTGTGAGAGCAGAGATCTGCTGAAGCAGAAATCTGCAATAGAGAACGGAGGACTACCATCGGTAGAGTGCAGAAGTAGCAATAGTATATTGGTCTTTCAGTGTTAAGGCAGATTTATGTGGAGCCAGAGATGGGGCTGCTCTTGGGCAGAGATGAAGATTGCAGAGATCTGAGACCGCTGCAGAACCAGAGAGGATGAAGAATATGTTGCTCCGAGGCGTCTGCAAAACCTCTTGATTGGTCGGGAGCAGTTTATTGTCTATTGGGGGTAGGAGGACATTGATGGAATGTTGATAAATCATAGGACATGGTTCCATGACTGACTAGCGGCTCTCGTTGATGAAATTATGACTTTGATGAAGCTGGTCGGATTGGAGGAGCAGAGCCAGATGAGGAAACACGAATCTGGGAACAGGAATAAGTCAGGAATGGATGCATGATGCAGGGAAGCAGGATGTTACTATGATGGTAGATACTGAGCATCTCAAAAACAGCTAAGTAAGGTTGCTTCATGACCAGGTCCTTGAAGAGGGGAAGAGTTGAAATTGGAGATTGTCAGTTGCTACAAAAGATTGTGGAGGAGGGGGACTCCTGCGAATCCCTCAGAGTGACAACAAACTGCAGGAATGTATAGAAAAGCTGGAGCGTGCGCGCTTCACAGTGATAGCAAACCAGCTTAGAGACTGTATAAAATGTGTGGTGTTATACTGCCATCTAGTGGTTATGATTAGAATTAACATTGGCTTCTGAAGCCGGGTAGAATATATATGGTTATTGTGATTAAAATCCTTGTCGGTGTAGAACAACAATTGCGTATTCTTTTAGATTTGAATATCTTCGTTACATATTTTAGGACAGTTAGTCATGTATATAAATACGTTAACAAGCCAGAAGATTGCAGTACTGAGGCACGGAGCTCGTAGTGCGGATGAAGCTGCCTAGTCTCCATGGCGACTTACCACTTCCCGCAGTCATGCAATGAGGGCGTTGCCGTGGTAGCCACGGACTGAGAGGCGCCGGTGGAAAAGTTTCAGAACAGCAGTGTTTTTGGAGCATGTTGTGACCAGTCAAAGCCGCCACACATTGAAATGGAGTATGAAATTGACTGGATAGGTCTTTAAAACGTTGGACGTAGCTAATAGAAATCCAGGGCAGGATCTTATGAAGGAACGATCATGTATGCTGGCTCTGGGAGTGGAGGAGGGGTGCTTGATTGCAAGCGAAGAGTAAAGGAATGTTCAGCTGACAGATCTTTGTGGTGGATTAAAAAGATGAATTATGGCAAGGCAAACGCTGACGACGGGAATGTCGATGTCTTGTTGAAGGAGCTGTAGAGGTTTTAGTGGAGGGCCAGTCTGTCTAATAAAGACGCGGACGAGTTGAGAAATGAAGCTGCGGTTTGGACGGTGCTGTTGCTGGGCTGGAGGCTGGAAAGAGCAGGAAAGACTAACGCTGGAGCTCCTGCAGCCGAATGGAGAAGCTCAATGATGAGAAGCAGCACCGGAGCAAGTAGGAAAATATTTGATAATATCTTGGGAGCGCTGCACAGAGAATTGACCTCCAGTGAAAGGCAACGCAGTGTAGATTAGCGGTGAAGCACGAAAACACAGCGTGTTTGCTACAAAAACGAAACGCTAGACAGCGAAGGTGCAAGTGATCAGGGCTTAAATAGAAAATAGGTACTAATTGACAGGAAATTGGAAGCCCCCTGCTGCACGCTCCCTGAACTACGCAGGCAGCCAAGATAGAGTGCTCAGTACCCTTTTCTAAAATGTTCCCATTATTGGACAGTACCACAATGCATGGACATAGCTTTTTATCTCATCTCCTAAACAGTACTTGCATGTTTGGATGTTTGAAAGACCCATCAGAAACAACCTTCTGCTGAAAAAATATGCTCTGTGAAGAACCTTATATTGAACACGGTTCACTTTAGCATTCCTAGAGACTAAAAGAGAACAGCTACACAGAATATTATGACAATTTAAGATCCCTCACTCACTTCTTAATGGGGGCACCAATCCTCAAAAACCAGGATTGCGCCCAAGGGTAGAGTACTGAGATGGTGTGGCACACGTCCTCCAAAATGTGTGCTGTCAGACTTCCACTTCTTTTCACTCTCAGGTCTACCATGCAGCCACCTCAGAGCCTTAGTACTGGAGGACCACGCAGCTTTGGGCAACTTTACAGGCAGGCCCACAGGTGCTCGGCCACTCTACAGGGGTGCTGTATGAATAGTACAATATTATCAGCATACAAACTTATTTTTGATGTATATTTCTAGATAAAACTCTTGAAATGCGGGTATGGCAAGGGGTTCAGCCCTGTCTGGTACCTCTGAAGAGTTTAAAAGACTGCAAAATAATCCCATTTGTAATAACTGAGGCATGGTGGGAACTATATAAAATCTTAATCCATTCGAGACTGTATTTACCAAATCCAAATTTTTCTAGGACCACAAATAAAAAAGACCAATTAAACCTATTGAAAATGTTCTCTGCATCTAAGGCTACCACGGCGGGATTGATACTTTTACTGGCCAGGTGTATGATATTAAAAATATGTCTTGCATTGATGAGTGTCTATTTTTCATAAACCTGGTTTGGTCTGAATGAATCAGACATGGAAGGACACTTTCTAACCTTAGTGCAATTCAATGTCAAGATCATGACTGCTTGTATTGGATTGGTGAGAGGTGATTAAGGACTATTTGGCTGCTAGTCCCACCACTTAAGAATGAGCCACCTCCCTCTGAAAGAGAAACTGATGGATGAAGCCACAACCTTCCCCCTAAAAGTCAAATCTGAGCGGATCCACCAACTCCACTTAAATGCAATAAATGAATAAAATATACCAAACCCCCCAAACTCTATTGACTCATGGCTAATTGAATAACAGCTATCTCTTCTGGAAAAGTTGTAATGTTCTGCTCTACTGCACTTGAGGCCCATCTGCCAAGAAGTTGGATTATGGATTGAAAGTCCATCTGAAGTGTCCAACTGACGTCTGAAGTGGGTTCTCCAATCCTGAAAGAATGGCCTGAAAATTGTGGAAGAGAAACCTGCATGAAGTAATAGAATGGATAGGTGGCTTGAAAACCATGATTGAGTTACTGGTTTATTTGTTTCTGTTACGAACAAAGGATCTTAGGGAGAGACGTACTTGTAGATGGAGTGGTAGGGCAAAGGTTGAAGGAATCTTCTGGTAGCTAATATGGACTCCTTGTTGAAGACGGACCACTTTGGAATGACTGAGAAGGAGAAGAAGATAGTAAGCCTGTCATATAGAGATCATTGATTCAAAGATGTGTTGCTGGATTGAAAAAAGAATAGCATGTAAATTCTCCCGTTCATAATCCCCCCCCATAACCATTTCTCAGATTAGAAATTAGTGTAGATAAGATGTTGAAGGTGGTAGGATTGGGACAGGCTTTTGAATTCCACATAATAAAGATGCTTGTGGTAGTCTGGTGATAGAAGGACAGCTGATTACATTTAGTCTCCGGTTGAATTAGATGCCTGCTAAGCATGTTTTCATTGTAGATAGCCACTGTGACACTGTGTGATGAAGACCAAGAACTCATTGGAAGACACAGTGGCAGGATAGATGGTAAGCTGAATAGAACTTGAGATATTATTTTCAACATGTATTATATGAAATAAGGGGTCTGGGGGAGAGGGAATTCTGCATGAGTTTACGGCTGAAGTGAGTAGATGGCTGAGAGGTCATTTACAGGATTATGCTCTGGAAGTCTGGAACTGGTAGGCTGACTGGATCAATGAATGGGGCCAGCTTCTTGAAGCATTAGATCTTGGAGAATGTTGCTTCTTATAGAAACATGAGAAATTCTAGAATGAGAAAAGGCAATTCGGCCCACCTGTGTTCACTCGCTTTGATGCAAGCTTGGTCCATTAGCACTCAGGAGAGGAAAAACAAAAAACTCTAACTAAGTTAGTAGGGGAAATGAAACCTCTGGGAATCCTTGGCTAAATGGTCACAGGAAGGGTTATACAGTATTGTTCATGATAGCATCCAATTTATTGTTGAAGGATCCGATAGTGTCTGCTTCAACAACTCTGTCTGGCAGCCTGTTCCAATGGTTCACCATCCTTTCCGTGAAAAGCTTGTTCTCCCTCGTATCTAAATATGCCCTTCTTTGACTTCCACATGTGGTCCCTGGTTCTGTTCTGTGTGACCTGTAAGTTGTGTATCCATATGGCCAGAATCGTGGGATGAGGCTGGAAGGTGAGGGAACTTGGTGGTGGAGGCAATAACAACATATTTTAAACTTTTACATGGTGGAAATCAGGTAATAATTTCTGCCGAGGGCATCACTGACCAAACTCAGGTAATGACCCTGTCGAGGGCATCACAGACCAAAGTCATTACTTCTCTTCTAAACCAAACTCAGGTAATGATCGCTGCTGAGGGTATCACTGACCAAAATCATTACTTCTGATATTAAACCAAACTCAGGTAATGGCCCTGCCGAGGGTATTAGTGATTATAAATTATTATAAATAGCAGCACAAGAAACAAGGCCTAACAGAGCATCAAAACAAATGACCCCTATATATATATATATATATATATATATATATATATATATATATATATATATATATATATATATATATATATATATATATAAATCAACTTTATTCACCAAACTGCAAGAACCTGTTTATGGCTGAAGGATCTCACTCTTGGGAAGATTGAGATCTCTAGTGGCAGAAGCCAGCAACTGCACGACTTATGATGGAAATGATTAAAGAAAAAAAAAAAAATAGGACAAGCAATCCCATGATTCAATGTGCACATCACTACGGCTCCATTGTAGGAACACATTTTGTTTTTATTTTTTTATTTTTTTTTTCTAAATGGCTGCATGTAAACACATTGAATAATTCATCTAAACCTAATTTAGGGCTAAGTTCTCAAAGCTATTTAGTCCAATATGTCACTAACAAAACAAAAATTTGAATGCGAAAAACACATTACAAAACCCGAAATAAATAAGAAGACTTTTAATTCAGTTACTTAAATTAAAATTATCTACAAACAAAATTAAGTTGGGTTATGTCAGGATCTGATTCAGGTTTATATAGATTGGCGTAGAAAGACGTGAATGTTTCATTAAGTTGTTTGTGATCTGTAATAATATTATATTGATCTCTGATGACAGAAATTATTGATTTTTCCCTGTTACGTTTAAGCTGATTAGTTAATAAGTGGCCAGATTTTTCTCCAAATTCAAATAGTTTTTGTCTAATACAAGAGCATAAAAATGTAGTTTGGATGATGTTAAGTTGTGAAGTTCAAACTTTGCCTGTGGTAGACGTCTGTGGATGTCATTGGTGGGGGAGGAAGAAAAGAGATTTACTGTATTTTCTAGAATTTTGCATATTTTGCCTTGCTTTTTTTCCTCGCGGATGACAAGATGATAATCTTTCTCCTTAATCCTACTTTAGCAGTCTCCCATAGCAGAGAACTGGATTACAACTTGGACACCATGATGTACGCATGTACTTCAAATGACGTACTTCAAATGACGAATTACTATCAAAACAAAGCACTGGGTACAGGCAATGCAGCAGCCAGATCCATCACAAAGCCTGTGCAAAGTAGCTGTGTACATGCATTTGTGACTATCCCTCTGACACCAGAGAAGCAGAGACTGCAAACAAAAGTAAGGACACAAGAAAAATGTGCAGTGGTTGCGAAGGCAACCCCAGGTTCTGTTGTATTGAACATTTCAATAAATGGCACAGAGCAAGTCGATAATGGCACATGTTTTGGTGTTGTTTGATTTTTTTTTCTTTAATTACTGATTCTTTAACATTAACATTATTAGCAGTGTTTTTGTTTTCATTTAAAAAAAAAAAAAAAAAATCTCTATATTGAGTATGGGTATGTAGTACACAGCAGCATAAAGGGTGAATGAAAAACACAGTTTAGGTCATTTATGTGTGTTTTATTTGTCATATGTTAACATTTATAGCAATTACAGGTTTGAAAACATTATTATTATTATTTTCAAAATCTACTACCTGGAGCTGGAGTGGTTAAACTCCAAAAAGGAAGACCACTCTTCCTTGGACAAAAAAAAAAAAAAAAAAGCATTGAATTCAGGATCGGACAAAAGTGAGGTATTGAATCTCCATCTCATAGACTTATATTGATTTTTATTCAAAGATAAAATGAAACTGACAGGAGCATGGTCAGGAACCATAATGGGATGAATTACAGGGTTTAATATATTAGATACTGAAGTCAGATTAGATCAAAAGTAATCTATTCAAGAATACAATTTATGGCATGGGGAAAATAAGAGTAATCCCTCTCATTAGGATAATATAACCATATATCTCCCATGTCATATTCTGTCAAAAAACCTTTAATGATCTCTGCAGATTTGGATGGATTAATGTCATTGGATGTGTTGGATCTATCAAGAACTGGATCAGCTACATTGAAGTTTCCTAAATGATTAACTAACTTATAAAAAAGTCAGGGGAGTCGTGTATGGTGGCCATATATATATATATATATATATATATATATATATATATATGATATATATATATATATATATATATATATATATAATATTTCAAATTGTATAATGCTCACCCTCAATTAATCCATGAATCAATACAAATCAACCTTCTGGGTCAGATATTAAAGAGTGCAAAGTGAAAGGTATGTTTTAACTGATTAAAATTTATTCCCCCCTACTTGTTGAATTGAATGATACTGCAAAAGTATTTAATATTTTGAACCTTTTGTCAGGAGAACTAATCCCTTTAACATTTCAGGAGTCAAAAGTTGCTGAGCTCTTAGTCGTATTGCTGTTAAATAATGTAACATAGTAATGTGAGTCTGTTTACCCACATGTAAATAAGCACAACAGATTAATTAGCACATCTTGCAAATATACATAATAGAACCATATAAAATGGAGCCACCCTGCAAAAAACCCTGCATGTATACATAAACAACATAAAAACACAAAATAGAAAGGAAAACAAGCAGACAATTAAAGGAAAATAGTAAAGAGGGAAAGAATAAAATGACTTAAAAAGGGAAAGAAGAAAAAAAGGGGTAATACACTATAGTTACCCTTTGTCCCAGGTGATGTAACTCTATGAAAATAGTTGTTTTTTAACTGATCTGCTGAGAACTTCAACCCTTTTAAAATAAAATCTTTAATTACAGCTTTAGTATTCTCTGATTTGTCTTCCTTAATACCTCTGAAAATCAGACCGTCCCGCATACTGCAACAATATAAGTCAAGTAGTGTAAATTTTAACATTTTATTCTCTTGTGTAATAAGTTCAGGTTTGTCTTATAAACAATGTAAAGTACTTGCATTTCCTTGTTCTCATTCTCCGGTTCTCCAGTCACCTGATGGCTGTATTCCAGGCTTTGTTTCACCTCCAGTATTTGTGGCAAAGTGGTTTATTGTAGACAGGTGCCCGGGTGATGCAGTTCGTGAAAGAAGCAGACAGAGATAATTGTAATCCAGTTTTTAGAAATGTTTATTGTATTTCCAGATCTGGCGACCAAACAATAGTTCCCTGGCAGTACACACGGGGTATTTAACAAAACCAGACAGCCCCAAATAATAAATAAATATCCGTCCCAGAATAATACAAACACGATCACCAGTCCTGGGTGCATGCAGTAGTGCTTGTGTTGGGTGATACAGTTTTATATTTGTGATAAAGGTGCAGTGTTATCTGGTTTCGTGCTGGCCCCTGGTGACAGCTCCTGAACTGTGTTAACTGTCTGGTAACGTACAAGACAAGATGAGACAATTACAAACAAACAAAAACACAACACTCATGATTTTATGCAGCAAATTACTTTCACTGTCCTTCTGGCTTTTATTCACTACATGTCAATGTGAAGGAACAGATGACGATTCTCCATCCCCCTTATATGCTGTCACGCATGACCTATTGGTAAACGAATGCAGCTGCCTTTACAATCTGCAGCTGCTACATTGTTTCCCTTCCAGGTCAATATGTTCTTGCAACGGAGTCTCGCCTTCTTCCAGACTGAACAACTTCCCGACCTGGGGAAAGAACCAGCCCGTCCAAAGAACTTTGTCCTTGCTCAGCGCCCTCACAGGTCGGGAGGGAGATTTCATAAGAAAATAAGAACATAAGAAAGTTTACAAACAAGAGGAGGCCATTCGGCCCATCTTGCTCGTATGATTGTTAGTAGCTTATTGATCCCAGAATCTCATCAAGCAACTTCTTGAAGGATCCCAGGGTGTCAGCTTCAACAACATTACTGGGGAGTTGATTCCAGACCCTCACAATTCTCTGTGTAAAAAAGTGCCTCCTATTTTCTGTTCTGAATGCCTCTTTGTCTAATCTCCATTTGTGACGCCTGGTCCTTGTTTCTTTTTTCAGGCTGAAAAAGTCCCTTGGGTCGACACTGTCAATACCTTTTAGAATTATGAATGCTTGAATTAGGTCGCCACGTAGTCTTCTTTGTTCAAGACTGAACAGATTCAATTCTTTTAGCCTGTCTGCATATGACATGCCTTTTAAGCCCGGAATAATTCTGGTCGCTCTTCTTTGCACTCTTTCTAGAGCAGCAATATCTTTTTTATAGCGAGGTGACCAGAACTGCACACAATATTCAAGATGAGGTCTTACAAGTGCATTGTACAGTTTTAACATTACTTCCCTTGATTTAAATTCAACACTTTTCACAATGTATCCGAGCATCTTGTTAGCCTTTTTTATAGCTTCCCCACATTGCCTAGATGAAGACATTTCTGAGTCAACAAAAACTCCTAGGTCTTTTTCATAGATTCCTTCTCCAATTTCAATATCTCCCATATGATATTTATAATATACATTTTTATTTCCTGCGTGCAGTACCTTACACTTTTCTCTATTAAATGTCATTTGCCATGTGTCTGCCCAGTTCTGAATCTTGTCTAGATCATTTTGAATGACCTTTGCTGCTGCAACAGTGTTTGCCACTCCAACTACTTTTGTCCGGAGAGCGTGAACAAGAGGGCCAGGGCCTTCTACTCTGCCCTCTTCTCTCCGGATCCCGTCGACTCCGACGCGTGCAGGGTTCTGTGGGACGGGCTTCCCACGGTCAGCGGGGGCGTGCGGGACGAGTTCGAGGGCCACCTGACCCTGGCCTAGCTCACCGACGCCCTCAGTCAGATGCCCTACAACAAATCGCCGGGCATCGACGGGCTGACCGTGGAGTTCTACAAGAAGTTTTGGGACTTGCTGGGGCCCGCCTTTGCGCGGGTCCTGGCGGAAGCCTACGAGACCGGGGAGATGCCCCTTTCGATGAGGCGGCCCGTTATCACGCTCCTGCCCAAGAAAGGGGATCTGCGCAGCCTCAAGAACTGGCGCCCGGTCTCGCTGCTATGCACGGACTACAAAATCGTGGCCAAGGCCGCCTCCCTGAGGCTCAAGTCCGTGCTGGCAGACGTGATCCAACCCGACCAGTCCTACACGGTCCCGAACAGGACGATTTTCGACAACATCTTCCTGGTTCGGGACCTCCTGCACTACTGCAGGAGGACCGGTCGGTCGGTCGCCTTCCTCTCCCTGGATCAGGAGAAGGTGTTCGACCGGGTGGATCACGAATATCTCTTCGGAACCCTGCGAGCATTCGGATTCGGGCCGCGCTTCGTGGGCCTGTTCCGGATGCTGTACGCCTCTGCCGAGTGCTTGATCAAAGTCAACTGGTCCCTGACCGCGCCCCTCGCTTTCAGGAGAGGAGTATGTCAGGGCTGCCCTCTGTCCGGACAACTGTACGCGCTGTGCATCGAGCCCTTCCTCTGCCTCCTTCGCGGGAGGCTCACGGGGTTGGCGCTCGGCGCGCCGGACACGAGGGTGGTCCTGTCGGCTTACGCCGACGACGTGCTCCTGGTGGCCTCGGATCCGGCCGATCTGGAGAGGATGCGGAGCTGCCAGAGCGTCTACTCTGCCGCGTCCTCTGCCAGGATCAACTGGACCAAATGCTCTGGGTTACTGGTGGGTCCCTGGCGGGTGGACTCCCTCCCTGCCGCGCTCCAGCAGTTCCAGTGGAGCGCGGACAGCTTCAAATACCTGGGAGTCCACCTGAGCCCCGCGGAGGCCTCGGTCGCCGCCAACTGGACGGAGTTGGAGGACAAGGTGGTTGCGCGACTGAGGTCGTGGTCAGGTCTGCTCAAACTGCTTTCCTTCAGGGGAAGGGCTCTGGTCATTAACCAACTGGTGGCGTCGATGCTTTGGCATCGACTCACCGTCCTGAGCCCGCCCCCTGAGTTTGTGGCCAGGGTCCAGAGGAAGCTGACGGACTTCTTCTGGGCCGGAAAGCACTGGGTCTCTGCGGCGGTTCTGAGCCTCCCTCTCGCCGAGGGGGGGCAAGGGTTGGTGTGCATCAGGAGCCAGGTGCACACCTTCCGCCTCCAGACACTGCAGAGATACCTGTACGCAGACCCGGCCCCGCAGTGGTGCACGCTGGCGTCCCTCCTTTTGCGCCAGCTGCACGACCTGGGCTACGACCGGCAGCTCTTCTGGATCGACCTGCGGGGAATCCGTCTCCCCGAGCTGCCGGTCTTCTACCAGGACCTGCTCAGGACCCGGAGCATGTTTTCCGTCGGCCGAGACGCCGTGCCGACCGAGGGCCAAGGACTCCTGCTGGAGCCCCTGCTGCACAACCCCCACCTAGGTGCGCAGGCGTTGGAGTCCCCCTTGGTGCGGCGCGCGCTGATCTCGGCCAAGGTGACCAGAGTCTGGGATCTCCTGGATCGCGAACGCTCGGCGTGGCTGGCGCCCGAGGCGCTCGTCGCCAGGGCGGCTCGGGTGTCCGTCCGGACGGCCGGCCGAGCGATCCGGGAGTGCAAAGCAGCGTTGCACCCAGACTCTGTCAGGTATCTCGAGGGAGTTCTCAGGACCGGCGAGCCATCTACCCCCCCCCCCCCCGACCCCCGGCTCTCCGGTCCTGCTGATCGAACCCAAGGCCCGAGCCCCCCCTCGGCCCCCCCTCGAGAACAACCTGAGCAGGATCTCGCAGTTCTCCTCGACCCCCTTGCCATCGGCGTCGAGGAGGACCCTGTACGCGATGACGCTCCACACCCTCCATTTCCCCGCCCTCGTCTCCCGCCGAGACACCGCTTGGCGGGAGACCCTCCGACCGCCGGAGGGCGTCGGTCCCCAGTGGGAGGCCCTGTACTCCCCGCTGGTCTCAAGGAGAGCTGGGGACCTGGGCTGGAGGGTCCTGCATGGAGCGCTCGCGTCAGGAGAGATCCTGCGTCACTTTACCGACTCGGACGCCGCATGCCCTTTCTGCGGTCAGTCCGAGTCGGTGGCTCATATTTATTTTTTATGCGCCAGGCTGCAGCCGTTCTTCCTGCTGCTGAAGAACCTCTTGCTGCAGTTCTGGCTGCACTTTTCACCCACCCTCCTCATCTTCGGGCACCCTGTTCGTGGCTCCAGCAAAAAGAGAGACCTCCTCGTCAATCTGCTCCTGGCTCTTGCTAAACTGGCCATTTACAAGACCAGGAAGCGGAAGATGAGCGGGGAAGGTCTCTTTGACTGCGGGACCATGTTCAGGGCTCTCGTCCGTTCCCGGATTAATTTAGAGCGCGCCCACGCGGAGTCTGCTGGCGACATGGCATCATTTGTCGACCAGTGGACCCTAGGGGGCGTGCTCTGTACCACCTCCCCTTTTGTTTTGAACATTTAATTTGCAGACTTTTTGACCGGTTTTCATTAATTTAGTTAAATGCCTAACTATTTAGCATCCTCTATTAAGAGGATGCTAATTTGTATTTTTTTCTCCAGCCGTTGTAAATGACGGCTGGAGGTGACGTTTGCCTTTTAGGCATTTAAATAGGCCTACTTTTGTGTCGTCTGCAAATTTAACAAGTTTGCTTACTATACCAGAATCTAAATCATTAATGTAGATTAGGAATAGCAGAGGACCTAATACTGATCCCTGTGGTACACCGCTGGTTACCACACTCCATTCTGAGGTTTTTCCTCTAATCAGTACTTTCTGTTTTCTACATGTTAACCACTCCCTAATCCATGTACATGTGTTTCCTTGAATCCCAACTGCGTTCAGTTTGAGAATTAATCTTTTGTGCGGGACTTTGTCAAAAGCTTTCTGGAAATCTAAATAAACCATGTCATATGCTTTGCAATTATCCATTATCGATGTTGCATCCTCAAAAAAATCAAGCAAGTTAGTTAGACACGATCTCCCTTTCCTAAAACCATGTTGACTGTCTCCCAGTACCCTGTTACCATATAGGTAATTTTCCATTTTGGATCTTATTATAGTTTCCATAAGTTTGCATATAATAGAAGTCAGGCTTACTGGTCTGTAGTTACCTGGTTCAGTTTTGTTTCCCTTTTTGTGGATCGGTATTACGTTTGCAATTTTCCAGTCTGTCGGTACCACCCCTGTGTCAAGAGACTGCTGCATGATCTTGGTTAGCGGTTTGTAAATTACTTCTTTCATTTCTTTGAGTACTACTGGGAGGATCTCATCCGGCCCAGGGGATTTGTTTATTTTAAGAGCTCCTAGTCCCTTTAACACTTCTGCCTCAGTTATGCTAAAGTTATTTAAAACTGGATAGGAACTGGATGACATGTGGGGCATGTTGTCAGTATCTTCCTTTGTAAAAACTTGTGAAAAGTAATCATTTAATATATTTGCTATTTTTTTTTCTTCATCTACGATTTTGCCATTTGTATCTCTTAAACATTTAATCTCCTCTTTGAATGTTCTCTTGCTGTTGTAATATTGGAAAAACATTTTGGAATTGGTTTTAGCTCCCTTAGCAATGTTCATTTCTATTTCTCTCTTGGCCTTTCTAACTTCCTTTTTGACTTGCGTTTGCAGTTCTGTGTACTCTTTCTGCGTACTTTCTTTTTGGTCCTTTTTTAATGCTCTGTAAAGTGCCTTTTTTCGCTGAATATTTTTTTTTAATTGATCTATTAAACCATTTTGGCAATTTAGTTTTACATTTAGATTTGTCTACTTTAGGGATGTAATTGTTTTGCGCCTCTAGTACTACATTTTTGAAGAACAACCATCCTTCTTCTGTGGGTGTTTTCTCTATTTTACTCCAATCTACTTCTGTTAGTCTCTGTTTCATACCTTCATAGTTTGCTTTTCTAAAATTGTAAACCTTAGCTTTAGTCTTTACTTTTGGGGATTTAAAAAACACTTCAAATGAGACCATGTTGTGGTCTGAGTTTGCCAGTGGTTCTCTGACCTCTGTTTTAGTTATTCTATCTTCGTTATTTGAAAAGACTAAATCAAGGCATGCCTCCCCTCTAGTGGGTGCCTTCACAAATTGTGTTAGGAAGCAGTCATTTGTCATTTCCACCATTTCTATTTCATCCTTCGCGCTACCCACCGGGTTTTCCCATTTTATTTGGGGGAAGTTGAAATCCCCCATTAGTATGGCTTCTCCTTTGCTACACACATTTCTAATGTCATTGTATAACAGATTATTGTGCTCACCGTCTGAATCTGGCGGTCTATAGCATGCTCCTATTATTATGCCTTTTGAATTTTTGTCTGTTATTCTGACCCATATTGATTCGGTTTTATTTTCTTTGTCCAGGTTTAACACCTGGGCTTCAAGACTGTTTCTTATGTATAGCGCTACCCCTCCTCCTCTTCTGTCCTGCCTGTCTTTCCTATACAGTGTATACCCACAAATATTATATTCGTCCCCATCACTCTCAGACAACCAAGTTTCTGTAACACCTATCACATCATAGTTACCTGTTAGTGCAGTAGCTTCAAGTTCTAGAATTTTGTTTCTGATACTTCTAGCATTTAGATAAATACATTTAATGGTTGTCTTACCTGAGTTGTTGTTCTTGTTTTGATGCGGTCTCCCTTCTGTTTTTTTGTTGATTTCTCCCCCCTTCCTTTCTAGTTTAAATGCTTCCGAACCTGCTCGAGGATCTTTTCTCCGAGTAGACTAGTTCCCTTGTTATTTAAATGCAGTCCATCCCGTCTATACAGATAGTCCTCGTTGTAGAATGTGGTCCAATGATCAAGATAGGTGAAGCCTTCCCGTGTGCACCACGTCTTCAGCCATGCGTTTTGATTAATTATTTCCAGCTGTCCATATGGTCCTTTGCAAGGTGCTGGTAGTATACCAGAAAATACCACAGTTTTGGTTTTCTCTTTTAATTTCCTTCCTAGCTCTCTGAATTTGTTTTGCAGGGATTTTGGTCTGTCTCTTCCAATGTTGTTTGTACCGATGTGGACGACTACTACCGGGTCGTCTCCTGTTCGTTCTAGGAGCCTGTCCACGTTCTCAGTGATGTGCTTGACCGAGGCTCCCGGAAGGCAGCACACTGTTGTAGTAAGGGGGTCCAAACTGCGAACTGAACTTGCTGTGTTTCTCAATATGGAGTCCCCAACAATCATGACCTCCCTTCTTTTTGCTGTCTGGTCACCACTGTCAATGGGGTCCTGGATGTTGTTCCTTTCATTCTCTTGTTGTTGGTTCTGCTCATCAAAATTCTGAAGTGACTCAAATCTGTTGGTTGTTTTGATTTCTGGTGGTTGTGTTTGACGAAGTTTCTTTTTTTCCCTGCTTCTGCCTACCTGAACCCAGCTGTTCTGACCTTCTATCTCCCTGGTGGCTTTCAGTCTGTTAGGGGTGATGCAGACTTCCATGAATTGTGGGTGTGCCAGTTCCTCAAGATCCTGTTGCTGTCTCACTTCTTCCAGCTCCATTTCTAGCATACTTACTAGTTTATGCAAATCCTGGATCGCGCGGCACTTTACGCACACTTGGTTTAGCTCCGCTGGGTTTTCTCGGATTTCCCACATCAAGCAGGTGTCACAGATTACTGGCTTGAAGACCATGTTGAGGTTTTTTTTTTGAAGTTTTTTTTTTGTCAAGTTTAGTTTCTTCTGCAGCCGTCAACCTGCTGATTAAAGCAATTCAAGATGCAACTGCTTCGAAACTGCTCTGTACTTTTCCACGCCTGTACTTCTCCCACTCGCTGTCGCTTCCACTCGCTGTCGCTGGGAAGACTGCCTCGTTTAACTGCGTTGTTCTGCTGTGCTGTTGGCTCCTCCCCTCGCCCGTGTCTCAAAACGGCGCTGAATTTGAATCAGCTGCTCCGAGTTTCAGCTTGTTTGTTATCAGAAAAACACACGCGGCTGTCTGACTTTGAGCTGCTGCTGTGTTTCCCCAATGTCCTCTGTTTTCTGATTAAAGCAATTCAAGATGCAATTTCTCCTTTCTGCTTCGAAACTGCTCTGTACTTTTCCACGCCTGTACTTCTCCCACTCGCTGTCGCTTCCACTCGCTGTCGCTGGGAAGACTGCCTCGTTTAACTGCGTTGTTCTGCTGTGCTGTTGGCTCCTCCCCTCGCCCGTGTCTCAAAACGGCGCTGAATTTGAATCAGCTGCTCCGAGTTTCAGCTTGTTTGTTTTCAGAAAAACACACGCGGCTGTTTGACTTTGAGCTGCTGCTGTGTTTCCCCAATGTCCTCTGTTTTCTGATTAAAGCAATTCAAGATGCAATTTCTCCTTTCTGCTTCGAAACTGCTCTGTACTTTTCCACGCCTGTACTTCTCCCACTCGCTGTCGCTTCCACTCGCTGTCGCTGGGAAGACGTTTCATCCAGTCCTATCCAAATCCGTTTCTTCACAGCCATATCCTTATCCATAACCAAATCCTTATCCCAGTCCATTCCAAAAAACAGTGCATCAAAAACCATTTCCATTCCAAAATCATAACCTAGTCCATTCCAAACTCCAGTAACCATTTCTAAACCATTTTCAATTCCATTTTCCTGAATCCGTAACCTCGATCCTAATGGAACGCCTTAATCTCAGCCAAGCTCCAACCAGTGCTGTGACACTACACCCACACATGATCAGAGCCAAGAGGCCGAGAAGCGATTACATTACTTCCCTTTATTTAAATTCAACACTTTTCACAATGTATCCAAGCATCTTGTTAGCCTTTTTTATAGCTTCCCCACATTGTCTAGATGAAGACATTTCTGAGTCAACAAAAACTCCTAGGTCTTTTTCATAGATCTCCAATTTCAGTATCTCCCTTATGATATTTATAATGTACATTTTTATTTCCTGCGTGCAGTACCTTACACTTTTCTCTATTAAATGTCATTTGCCATGTGTCTGCCCAGTTCTGAATCTTGTCTAGATCATTTTGAATGACCTTTGCTGCTACAACAGTGTTTGCCACTCCTCCTACTTTTGTGTCGTCTGCAAATTTAACAAGTTTGCTTACTATACCAGAATCTAAATCATTAATGTAGACTAGTAATAGCAGAGGACCTAATACTGATCCCTGTGGTACACCGCTGGTTACCAACACTCCATTTCGAACCAAGATTCATTTTATTTCTGTTACACACATCCAGGATGTCCAGTTTACAAGTTGTTTACAGGTTGTATCAGTTTACAGTGTTGCTGTTTGGACTACATGGCGCACCAGCCACTTTTCAAAGTCTCATGAATCTTGTGCTTAGGCCTCATGTAAGATATGCAGCAGCATATTTAGATGATGTTGTCATGTATAATGAGGATTGGGAATCTCATGTCGCCAGTGTTGAAGTCGTCCTGAGCTCGTTAAGGAAAGCTAGGTTAACAGCCAATTAAAAAAAAAAAAATGGGCGTTTGCCCAGCAGGAGACTAAATATTAGGATTTTGTGTTAGGACATGGTCGTGTTAAGCCACAGTTAAATAAGGTAGATACGGTGTTAGCATGCAAGCGCCCTGTTAATAAAAAACAAGTTAGTTCTTTTTTGGGCTTGATAGGATACTACAGGCGCTTTATTAGAGATTTTGTCACCAGAGCTGCACCCCTGACAGAGTTAACCAGGGGATCGGCTCCAAATATGGTAAAATGGACAGCAGTAACGGAAGCGGCTTTTACAGACTTAAAGTCAGCATTGTGCTCTGATCCTGTGCTGATCAGACCTGTTTTGATGAACACTTTATATTACAGGCTGATCCTTCAGAGGTTGGTTTAGGCGCAATGTTGTCACAGGAGGTAAAAGGAGAGGAACATCCGGTATTATACTTGAGCCAGAAACTTCTCTCTAGAGAAAGAAACTATGCAGTTGTCAAAAAAGAGTGCCTGGCGGTAAAGTGGGCCATAGAAGCCCTACATTATTATATTTGGGGTAGAAAATTTGTGTTGGTAACAGATCATGCACCTTTAAAATGGATACATAGACAGACGGATAATAACGATAGAGCAGCATGTTGGTTTTTGGCTCTGCAGCCATACTACTTTGACATACAGCACCGGAAAGGTATAGAGCATGGCAAAGCTGACTTTTTGTTCTCATTCCCTATGACAACCGAAAATTGTTATGCCCGATCCCACAGGATCGTGCAGAGGGTGAGGATATGTGATGGACTGTACATTCCGGAGCAAAATTGGTCAGCCGTGGGGCTGTGGCTGTAATGAATGCACACTCCATCTGGGTAACGGTTGTGGTGATGGTTTCAAAGAAAACTAAAATAATAAAATGTGAAGACAACATAAACCAACTGGGTAGTAAACAAACTGTGAAATAATGCAATGTGTTTAAAAGTAAAATTGTTAATAAATTAATGTAAATGGGTTCCCACAGTTTGTGTTAGGTTAAATCACAGACTTGGGTTTATGTTATGTTTTATTGAAAATAAGGTATTATGTTAGAAAGGATATTTGAAGGCTTTAAGACCCTGGGGAGCATAGCTATGTGAGAAGTTATCATCAGTTTATCTTAATTGTTTAATTAACCAAGTCTAGCAGTTAAAACTGGTAAAGTTGAGATGGTGGGGGAGGGGAGATCAAAGAGAAGAGACCAAACGCTGAGGTAACAGAGGACTTTAAACTGAATGGATAGTTTGTTTCAGGGTAAGCAGAATTAGCCTGCTCCTGTTTAGTTTAAGTATGAAAAAATAAGTGTTTAGTTTAGGACCCAAGAAAGGGTTAGGTTTTGTTTGTTTATATGATTTTGTTTTTCTAAAATAAATACAACCCACGGAGGGTAACTGGACTACTGTTGTCAGTGTTTGTTATTTAAACACACCTGGTAGTGTGTGGAAGAGTAAACTATACAGTCATAGAGAAGCAACCAGAAGCAAGAATTTGTCACATATATATATATGTAGGTGCTGTATATTTGACTGGGATTACAAAAAAAAAACGTAGGTAGTATTGTTGGACTATCAATCAAGACACAAACACTCAAACATTCAAGGATGAGCACACAATAAAGTTTTCCTTTATTAAGAAAAGTAAAATATCAGATTTTGTGCTTACTACGAGTGTTGTAGAAGGGATTTGCTCTTGTTCTTTTAGATCGGACAGCGATGTTCTGAAAGCAGAGATCTTTTTCACCAATTTTATTTTAGAGCACAACTTAACTGTCGTCGTTGCAGATCATGCAGGTCCACTGGTGAAAGCTGCCTGACAGCAAAACAGCATTTAGATATGGATGTGCAAGAACAAAAACTACTGCTATCATTGAAACCTTAGCATCTACTTCATCTACAGATCTTGCCTCAGTCATGAAAACAAATGTTTTTGCACTTGCAACTGATGGCAGCAATGATACAGTGACACAGTTGTACCCTGTTGTTGCTGTAAGGTATTTCAGTACAGAGATGGGCAGAGTCAAACTTCTTGCTTTACTGTTATGCATTGACATATCAGCAACAGGAGAAAACATCTTAAACACTGTAAAAATTGTGTTGCAGTCATTTAACACACCATGGAAAAATTGCACACTGTTTGGAGCAGACAATGCTTCTGTTATGATGAGTGCACATAAAGGGGTAGCTGCCTACATAAAGAAAGAGAACAACGCAATCCACATTCAGGGCTGCCCTTGCCATTTAATTCACATAGCAGCACAGTCAGCTTTAAATGTTTTGCCAGCAAGAGTCGATGAGCTACTCATTGACATATACTATCACTTAGACAAACGTGGTAAACGCCAGAAACAGCTGAAACGATGCCAAGACCATTGAGGTACTGTGTCAACAGGATGGCTGCAGTGTTGACGTCAGACCAGAAAGGAACACACACAGACAGTAGTGGCGGGTGAAACTGAGATGTTGCAGCACTCAGCTTTTATTCAATAATATAAACAAAAAGATTTAAACAAAACAAAACACTTTTGGAAACAAAAAGGCACATTGGCCAAACAAACAAACAAACAATAACAAGAATCGTGCTAGTTTATTAACCAGCATGTTTAGCAATTGTTATTTCTGTGTTTACTTTATTACCTCCTCTCCGCAATAATTTCCACTCTGAACTCCCTTCCTCGAACAATTAAAGCTGCAGTCCATAGTCTGCACGAGTTTAATAAGGATGCGTGACTGTCAGCTAGTGAAACAATCAGTATCTGATCAGTCAGGCATCCTCACAAGGTTTTTAAAATAAAGAATAAAGAACAATAAAAAATAATGGTGACAGACTTTCGTCCGCGCCGCAATCAACAATAATACAAATAATAATACAAACAAAGGGGCGGAACATCTTAGTCCCCAAAGTCCCGGTTCACAGTCCTGGAACAAGGGCAGCAATGGGCCAAGGGTGGGGGCCATGTTGGGAGGTCCTCCTCCCACCCCAACAGCTGTACTGGCCAGGCTGACTGCACACAGCCTGGCTCCTCCAGCCAAGGCAATCCTGGCAACCGCCCGGCTGTCTGTGGGGGTGGTCTCCTGACCTCCCCTCCTTTCTCTGTAGCCAGCAGCTCCCTCTTGTAGGGCTCCAACTACCAAATTTCCTGCAGAGAATGTGCTGCAGGGGAAGGTGTTCTCCTGACCTCTCCACCCTTCTACGTAGACGACAGCTCCCTTTTCTGGGGCTTCGGCCAACGAATTTCCTGCGGCAAAGCAGGGCTGAGCAACCCCAGGTGATGGCAACAGCGGACCCTCGGGAGGCGACGACAGCAGCGGATCCTTGGGAAGCGACAGCAGCAGTGGACCTACAGGAGGCGATGGCAGCAACAGACCCTCGGGAAGCAATGGCAGCAGCAGACCCTTGGGAGGCGACGGTAGCAGCGGATCCTCGGGAGGCAATGGGAGCTTCAACTCATCGTCTAGTGATGGATGTTGGAACAGCAGGTATTCTCCCTCTGCTATGGAAGTGGCAGAGGCAGCTCCTGCTGCTATGCTCCTGGCACTGGAGGTGGTGAAGACAGAAGTAGCTCCTGCTGCTCTGCTGATGGCGGTGGAGGTAGTGGAGACAGAGGTAGCTCCTGCTGCTCTGCTCCAGGTGGTGGAGGTGGAACCACCAGTCACTCTCCCTCTGCTGATGGAGGTGGGAGCGACAAGCAGTCCTCCAATGGTGGTTGAGGAGGGAGTGGCCGGTAATCTTTGGTCACTGGAGACGTCTCCTCTTCCTCCGTCGCTGGAGATGGCAGCAATGGCTCCTCTCCCTCTGGTGCTGGAAACAGAGGGGGGGACCTCTTCCTCTGGCGCTGGAGACGACAGCGACGGCTACTCTCCCTCTGGCACTGGAGACAACAGCGAGGGCTCCTCTCCCTCTGGCGCTGGAGACGACAGCGATGGCTCCTCTCCTTCTGGAGCTGAAGATGGCAGCAATGGCTTGTCTCCCTCTGGCGCTGGAGCTCTCGATAGAGCTGGAGATAGCAGGAGCCCTGCCATATCTGCAATCAGGTAGCAGATTACCATGTTCGTGATGTCTGAGAGGGACAGTGGGCGGTGTTGCTTTTCCCAGACTTTCCATTGCTCTCCATCTTTGGTTCACAACAGGGAGGGCTTCTTCAGCATTCCTCCTAGGCTCCACCAGCCAGGCTCAGATTCCCTCAGAGGAGAGTGGATTTGTCGGCCTCTGAGCGAGCGGGACCTCTCTCCCTGACGCCAGGCATGTGGGCTCTTCGGTCTCCTGCCATGCGTGGTCTGGTTGAGTGGAAGGTACCTGACCTTGCCACACAGGAAGCACCACCCTTCCTCATCTAGACAGGCAAGATAAACATCCAGCGTGGTAGAGATGCAGCCGGACCTGCGACTGGCCCCGCGCTCCTGTTGCTGCTGCTTTCTCTGGCCATTTCTTCTCATTTTATAATACTTTTTTTTTTTTTTTTTTTTCAAAACCAACAAAATCAAAACACTCCTCTTGAGAGACAGAAAATTCACCTGCAGTATTCCTGGCCTGACGCTTGGAGCCACTGTCGTCACGGTTTGACACCAGCTGTGAACAGGATGGCTGCAGTGGTGACTTCAGACATGAAAGGAACACACACAGACAGTACTGGTGGGTGAAACTGAGATGCTATGGTGCTCAGCTATTATAAATAATATAAACAAAAAATTTTAAACAAAACAAAACACTTTTTAAAACTAAAAGGCACGTTGGCCAAACAAACAATAAACAATAACAAGTATCACAATGGTTTATTAACCAGCATGTTTAGCTATTTTTATTGTTATTTCTCTGTTTTTACTTTATTACTCCCTCTCCACACTCTTTCTCGACTTTGAACCCCCTTCCTCAAACAAGGGAAGTCACAGGGTTTTATATTCTGGCCGAGGGGTTAACTACCTATTAATTATTTTATTACCCCTCAGCCATAGTGTGCACGAGTTTAATAAGGATGCCTGACTGTTAGCTAGTTAAAAAATCAGTAGCTGATCAGTCATGCATCTTCACAAGGTTTTTAAAATACAAAATACAAAAAAATAACAAATAACGGCGCCAGCTTTTTGCCCGTGCCGCAAACAATAATAATAAAAATAATAATATAAACAAAGGAGCGGAACACTCTGCCACATATTGAGACAAGGAAGATACTGAAACATGTGAACACCAAGTATGTGCAATAACATATTCAATTTTTGTTTTGTAGCAAATAAATCCTGTATAATATAATAATTGACAGATCATGTCATATAATAAATTGTACAGTTTTATACCATACTTAATTTAAGCTAGAAACCATTCATATTAATAGAATTTGATCAAACTTTAAATCATTGTTTTTAAAAACTGTATTAAGTTGTTTAATTCTTATACCAGCAACAGCAACTGTAATTTGTATTTAAGGTGGCTGAGTTTAGGCTCATGCATTGATAGATTGCTGCAGCAAAGACCTGCACTCATGGAGTTCTGCAATGTAAACAAAGGTAGTTATCCAATACCTTTATACAGTTTAAAATGACTCCCCTACCACCGCTAGTTTCACTTCAGAACGTCATTTTTTTCTGTTAGGTCCAGGCAAGATAGTTCAGGAAGCAATGTATAGTGAGACACCAACCACAGCTAAAGAAAACGCGAGTAGTTGTAACTGTTATATATATATATATATTATATAATATATAATATATATATATATATATATATATTATAATATTATATATATATTCTCTCTATGTTCTCTTATTTTAAAAAGGCATCTTCATTTCTTGAGCATAAATCCAGACTAAAGATAAGAAAACTGTAGTTATTGACTTTGTTTGTTATTGCTATTGATTGATCAAGTTTGTTAATCATTGATTGGTATGTAATTCTTTAAATGTACGTTTTCATTTATACCTCTTCTCAGAAGCCAGCAACCTCAAATACTTAAAATAATTAACAGTAAAACATATACTATGTGACCTTATGTGGACTACTTTAGTTTAGGCTTAGCTACAGTGGCTTGAGAAAGTATTGACCCCCCTTGGCATTTTTACTATTTTGTTGCCTTGCAACCTGGAATTAAAATGGATTTTTATTTGGATTTCATGTAATGGACATACACAAAATAGTCCAAATTGGTGAAGTGAAATGAAAAAAATAACTTGTTTAAAAAAATTCTAAAAAATAAATAATGGAAAAGTGGTGCGTGCATATGTATTCACCCCCTTTGCTACTAAGCCTCTAAATAAGATCTGGTGCAACCAATTACCTTCAGAAGTCACATAATTAGTTAAATAAAGTCCACCTGTGTGCAATCTAAGTGTCACATGATCTGTCACATGATCTCAGTATATATACACCTGTTCTGAAAGTCCCCAGAGTCTGCAACACCACTAAGCAAGGGGCACCACCAAGCAAGCGGCACCATGAAGACCAAGGAGCTCTCCAAACAGGTCAGGGACAAAGTTGTGGAGAAGTACAGATCAGGGTTGGGATATAAAAAAATAGCAGAAACTTTGAACATCCCACGGAGCACCATTAAAGCCATTATTAAAAAATGAAAAAAAAATGGCACCACAACAAACCTGGCAAGAGAGGGCCGCCCACCAAAACTCACGGACCAGGCAAGGAGGACATTAATCAGAGAGGCAACAAAGAGACCAAAGATAACCCTGAAGGAGCTGCAAAGCTCCACAGTGGAGATTGGAGTATCTGTCCATAGGACCACTTTAAGCCTTACACTCCACACAGCTGGGCTTTACGGAAGAGTGGCCAGAAAAAAATAAGCAAACACGTTTGGTGTTCGCCAAAAGGCATGTGCGAGACTCCCCAAACATATGGAAGAAGGTACTCTGGTCAGATGAGACTAAAATTGAGCTTTTTGGCCATCAAGGAAAATCCTATGTCTGGCTCAAACCCAACACCTCTCATCACCTCGAGAACACCATCCCCACAGTGAAGCATGGTGGTGGCAGCATCATGCTGTGGGGATGTTTTTCATCGGCAGGGACTGGGAAACTGGTCAGAATTGAAGCAATGATGGATGGCGCTAAATACAGGGAAATTCTTGAGGAAAACCTGTTTCAGTCTTCCAGAGATTTGAGACTGGGGCGGAGGTTCACCTTCCAGCAGGACAATGACCCTAAGCATACTGCTAAAGCAAAACTCAAGTGGTTTAAGGGGAAACATTTAAATGTCTTGGAATGGCCTAGTCAAAGCCCAGACCTCAATCCATTTGAGAATCTGTGGTATGACTTAAAGATTGCTGTACACCAGCGGAACCCATCCAACTTGAAGGAGCTGGAGCAGTTTTGCCTTGAAAAATGGGCAAAAATCCCAGTGGCTAGATGTGCCAATATTATAGATACATACCCCAAGAGACTTACAGCTGTAATTGCTGCAAAAGGTGGCTTTACAAAGTATTGACTTTGGGGGGGGGGGGGGGGGTGAATAGTTATGCACGCTCAAGTTTTCTGTTTTTTTGTCTTATTTTTTGTTTGTTTCACAATAAAAAATATTTTGCATCTTCAAAGTGGTAGGCATGTTGTGTAAATCAAATGATACAAACCCCCAAAAAATAAATTTTAATTCCAGGTTGTAAGGCAACAAAATAGGAAAAATGCCAAGGGGGGTCAATACTTTCGCAAGCCATTGTATAATGTCAATAGAAATGTCCCTTGACACATGCATTGTGAAACACAAGTTGGTTGATTCATGTTTTGTATGTATTTTTTTCTAGTATGTCAGTGCAAGGTACTGTAGTTCAGAATGTTACTAGGTTTATTGAGACAGAAACCAAAACAAAAGTCAAGCAAGCAACATGATTATACTTACGTACGCAGCTGCTATGTAGGCCGTGTGAACAGGCTGGCTGTAGGGGTGACGTCAGGCCAGAAAGGAACACACAGGCAGGCAGTACTGGTGGGAGAAACTAAGATGCAATGGCTGCACTCAGTGTGTTTATTTAATTAAGCAAAAAAAGGATTTAAACAAAAACAGCACACAGCCCTTTATAAATAATAAATAGATGAACAAAATGAACAAAATGGAAACTAACAAACAGGGGACGAACACTAAACAAACAAGTATTGTGCTGATCTAATTCAGCACGTATGGCAATTGTAATTTTATTATTCTTGTAAAGCTTACTCCCAGCTTTCTCTCCACACTGAACACCCAACCCCGAGAGAGTGAAACACTGTATCTTTTATACAGGTGTACTGAGATTCGATTGCTAATCAATCATTCAATTTGGAATTTCGGTACACCTGCACGTTAACTAATTTATGCACTTCCCCTTGCTCACATACAAATACCCCTTTTAACCCTCTGAGTAATGAGTTCTAAAATGCAATGCCGGGCCTACGAGAGTGAGTTTTTTTTTTTCTGTCTAATGCATTTGCTTGTATTTACAGTATAATTGTAAATCTTAAAAAACTACTCACTTCTAAATCTTTTGTAGTCATCTTTGTATTACTTTAGTGTAAATACATGTTAATTTGGATTCATATGTTGTTTTTTCTGACTTTATGTGAACGAAAAGACACACATTTGCCCATTTTCCCATTGGAAATAGTGATATTTCAAATTATCACTGTCCTGGTCACAAAAGCAAAAGTTTGTGGGGAATAACAGCCATTTTCTATACTTTTGAGGCATAAGCAAATAGGAAATAACACTTACTACCCAGGAACAAAAAAAAAAAAAAATTGTTACACAGTGTTATTACGAGTACAGCGTAGAAATAAGCTGAAAGCTATGTTTGTCTGTATGTAATGAACACTGACGAAATACAGACAAATCATTTTTACTGCAAATAAATAAAACAAATGAAGATTTTTTTTTATTTATTCATAGGGAAAATAACATGTAGACAATGAACAATAAACAACGGGGTGGATATAACCACAAAAACACATCCTAACAAAAAGAGAGAGAGAGAGAGAGAGAGAGAGAGAGAGAGAGAGAGAGAGAGAGAGAGAGAGAGAGAGAGACGTAAATAAATCATATCCGGGTAAAGTGGTCGTGGGGGAGGAGAGAGTGAGAGTCTGTGCTTCAGCGTGTGACACTGCTTGAAGCATGGAGCAACAGAGAAAGCTTGGCATTGCTTCTTCACTGTCACCTGATGTTGATAGTAAATATTCTTCACTTTTGTCTTCACTGACACACTCATAAGAACATAAGAACATAAGAAAGTTTACAAACGACAGGAGGCCATTCGGCCCATCTTGCTCGTTTGTTGTTAGTAGCTTATTGATCCCAAAATCTCATCAAGCAGCTTCTTGAAGGATCCCAGGTGTCAGCTTCAACAACATTACTGGGGAATTGATTCCAGACCCTCACAATTCTCTGTGTAAAAAAGTGCCTCCTATTTTCTGTTCTGAATACCCCTTTGTCTAATCTCCATTTGTGACCCCTGGTCCTTGTTTCTATCTTCAGGCTGAAAAAGTCCCTTGGGTCGACACTGTCAATACCTTATAGAATTTTGAATGCTTGAATTAGGTCGCCACGTAGTCTTCTTTGTTCAAGACTGAACAGATTCAATTCTTTTAGCCTGTTTGCATATGACATGCCTTTTAAGCCCAGAATAATTCCGGTAGCACTTCTATGTACTCTTTTTAGAGCAGCAATATCTTTTTTATAGCGAGGTGACCAGAACTGCACACAATATTCAAGATGAGGTCTTACTAGTGCATTGTACAGTTTTAACATTACTTCCCTTGATTTAAATTCAACACTTTTCACAATGTATCCGAGCATCTTGTTAGCCTTTTTTATAGCTTCCCACATTGTCTAGATGAAGACATTTCTGAGTCAACAAAAACTCCTAGGTCTTTTTCATAGATTCCTTCTCCAATTTCAGTATCTCCCATATGATATTTATAATGTACATTTTTATTTCCTGCGTGTAGTACCTTACACTTTTCTCTATTAAATGTCATTTGCCATGTGTCTGCCCAGTTCTGAATCTTGTCTAGATCATTTTGAATGACCTTTGCTGCTGCAACAATGTTTGCCACTCCTCCTACTTTTGTGTTTTCTGCAAATTTAACAAGTTTGCTTACTATACCAGAATCTAAATCATTAATGTAGATTAGGAATAGCAGAGGACCTAATACTGATCCCTGTGGTACATCGCTGGTTACCACACTCCATTCTGAGGTTTTTCCTCTAATCAGTACTTTCTGTTTTCTACATGTTAACCACTCCCTAATCCATGTACATGTGTTTCCTTGAATCCCAACTGCGTTCAGTTTGAGAATTAATCTTTTGTGCAGGACTTTGTCAAAAGCTTTCTGGAAATCTAAATAAACCATGTCATATGCTTTGCAATTATCCATTATCGATGTTGCATCCTCAAAAAAATCAAGCAAGTTAGTTAGACACGATCTCCCTTTCCTAAAACCATGTTGACTGTCTCCCAGGACCCTGTTACCATATAGGTAATTTTCCATTTTGGATCTTATTATAGTTTCCATAAGTTTGCATATAATAGAAGTCAGGCTTACTGGTCTGTAGTTACCTGGTTCAGTTTTATTTCCCTTTTTGTGGATCGGTATTACGTTTGCAATTTTCCAGTCTGTCGGTACCACCCCTGTGTCAAGAGACTGCTGCATGATCTTGGTTAGCGGTTTGTAAATTACTTCTTTCATTTCTTTGAGTACTACTGGGAGGATCTCATCCGGCCCAGGGGATTTGTTTATTTTAAGAGCTTTAACACTTCTGCCTCAGTTATGCTAAAGTTATTTAAAACTGGATAGGAACTGGATGACATGTGGGGCATGTTGTCAGTATCTTCCTTTGTAAAAACTTGTGAAAAGTAATCATTTAATATATTTGCTATTTTTTTTTCTTCATCTATGATTTTGCCATTTGTATCTCTTAAACATGTAATCTCCTCTTTGAATGTTCTCTTGCTGTTGTAATATTGGAAAAACATTTTGGAATTGGTTTTAGCTCCCTTAGCAATGTTCATTTCTATTTCTCTCTTGGCCTTTCTAACTTCCTTTTTGACTTGCGTTTGCAGTTCCGTGTACTCTTTCTGCATACTTTCTTTTTGGTCCTTTTTAAATGCTCTATAAAGTGCCTTTTTTCGCTGAATATTTTTTTTAAATTGATCTATTAAACCATTTTGGCAATTTAGTTTTACATTTAGATTTGTCTACTTTAGGGATGTAATTGTTTTGCGCCTCTAGTACTACATTTTTGAAGAACAACCATCCTTCTTCTGTGGGTGTTTTCTCTATTTTACTCCAATCTACTTCTGTTAGTCTCTGTTTCATACCTTCATAGTTTGCTTTTCTAAAATTGTAAACCTTAACTTTAGTCATTACTTTTGGGGTTTTAAAAAACACTTCAAATGAGACCATGTTGTGGTCAGAGTTTGCCAGTGGTTCTCTGACCTCTGTTTTAGTTATTCTATCTTCGTTATTTGAAAAGACTAAATCAAGGCATGCCTCCCCTCTAGTCGGTGCCTTGACAAATTGTGTTAGGAAGCAGTCATTTGTCATTTCCACCATTTCTATTTCATCCTTAGTGCTTCCCACCAGGTTTTCCCATTTTATTTGGGGGAAGTTGAAATCCCCCATTAGTATGGCTTCTCCTTTGCTACATGCATTTCTAATGTCATTGTATAACAGATTATTTTGCTCACCGTCTGAATCTGGCGGTCTATACCATGCTCCTATTATTATGCCCTTTGAATTTTTGTCCGTTATTCTGACCCATATTGATTCGGCTTTATTTTCTTTGTCCAGGTTTAACACCTGGGCTTCAAGACTGTTTCTTATGTATAGCGCTACCCCTCCTCCTCTTCTGTCCTGCCTGTCTTTCCTATACAGTGTATACCCACAAATATTATATTCGTCCCCATCACTCTCAGACAACCACATTTCTGTAACACCTATCACATCATAGTTACCTGTTAGTGCAGTAGCTTCAAGTTCTAGAATTTTGTTTCTGATACTTCTAGCATTTAGATAAATACATTTAATGGTTGTCTTACCTGAGTTGTTGTTCTTGTTTTGATGCGGTCTCCCTTCTGTTTTTTTGTTGATTTCTCTCCCCTTCCTTTCTAGTTTAAATGCTTCTGAACCTGCTCGATGATCTTTTCTCCAAGTAGACTGGTTCCCTTGTTATTTAAGTGCAGTCCATCCCGTCTATACAGATAGTCCTTGTTGTAGAATGTGGTCCAATGATCAAGATAGGTGAAGCCTTCCCGTGTGCATCACATCTTCAGCCAAGCGTTTTGATTAATTATTTCCAGGTGTCCATATGGTCCTTTGCAAGGTGCCGGTAGTATACCAGAAAATACCACAGTTTTGGTTTTCTCTTTTAATTTCCTTCCTAGCTCTCTGAATTTGTTTTGCAGGGATTTTGGTCTGTCTCTTCCAATGTTGTTTGTACCGATGTGGACGACTACTACCGGGTCGTCTCCTGTTCGTTCTAGGAGCCTGTCCACGTTCTCAGTGATGTGCTTGACCGAGGCTCCCGGAAGGGAGCACACTGTTTTAGTAAGGGGGTCTAAACTGCGAATTGAACTTGCTGTGTTTCTCAATATGGAGTCCCCAACAATCATGACCTCCCTTCTTTTTGCTGTCTAGTCACCACTGTCAGTGGGGTCCTGGATGTTGTTCCTTTCATTCTCTTGTTGTTGGTTCTGCTCGTCAAAATTCTGAATTGATTCAAATTTGTTGGTTGTTTTGATTTCTGGTGGTTGTGTTTGACGTATGACATATGATATGACATGTCATGATCAAGTCATATGGTTTGACTCACTGACATATGATTCAGTGGAAGAATTGTAGGTATTTGAAGTTAAATTGGAATCGGAATTCATTATTAATAATAATACTTCTTTCTAAAGGAGCAATTTTCACTGGTTTACAAACACTGCTGACATTTGAGACAAGGTTTATTATATGTAATTCAGTCAATATCTGGCAGAGAGTGCAAGAGACTAATAAAATTTGTTACAGAAACCTAGTCTTAAAATATTATGTGATGAGGAATTTTGTAGGCTCAGTAATTGAAGTTTAAAGTTGCAGAACGTACCAGAGAGCAGTGAACATACCTTTACGTTCGTACTACTCTGTACTGTGCAAGGTATATTTGTATCTGGACTAGTTTAAATTGTAATAATTGAATACCTTGTTTTGAATTCCAATCATGTAGAACCTGACCGGTATTGAAATAATCAGACTAGACCACGTTTCTAGTGAATACAAAGTAACAGTTTTATTCAAAATAAAACTAAATAAAAGAAAATTAGGTGCAACAACTAAACTAATACAGAAAGGAAGAATTAACTAAAGTAAACAGTACAGAAAATAAAGCTCATACAAGAACACCCCCACTCCCGCTGGTTGATTAGCGATTAGCAATTCAAAGCAATCTATGGGAGATTCCCTTAAGGTTACAACTGCATTCCTGACAGCTATTTAAGATGAAGGTTAGTCTTATCAGGGGTATCGTTAGTAACACAAATATTCACTTTGTTAATATTTGGTAATCAAAGCATCGTTAAATCGGTCTCATATATATAGTTTCGGTTCAGAAGGCAATTCTCACTCTTGCGAGGTAAAGACGCTCTTTGCGTCCAGACAACCTATCAAGAATTATCTATTTCAAGGTAGCTAAATTTGGATTTTAGCTTCTAAATGCAGAATGATAATTGCCTTATGAAACTCACATCAATTTGTATAAATCACATACAAACAAATACTATACTGTTCATTAACTCAAAGCATGAATTGAAAGAAATAATACCTTTCTTACATTACACTTAAAACAAAACATTAATTTTATTTTAAGGTCTGCTTATTCTCGAGTGCATAAGAGGATTACAACACTACTCATTGAATACTTAACGGATTTACGCTGCTTCCTCCAGCCATGTCTTCAACAATACAGGCGCTCGAAGCTTGCCCGCCGGCAATGTTCCGAGGTCTACCTTCCTCGTGTTTCGTCTCCACTTCAGGGTATGAAGTAAATGTCTTTGAAAAGTTAGACAAGTACTTTAGGATTTTAGACGTCTTACGCAGTGGACTCCCACACCAAGGCAAACACTAGAATAGTTATCTTGTATTAGAGTGTCCGAAAACGGTATCTCTGTCCCAGCTGGTCGATGGCTGGATCTCCAGGTTATCACAGTTCAAAGACTGGTTCGTGTATTGGAGCCTTGTATTTCCTGTCAGGAGCGTCATTTCAATGTCACGCTCGTATTTATGTAGGTCTCTCTCTTCCCCTGTGATTGGATAGTTGGGTTAATTTGGGCAGTGCCTGAGCCCACATGGAGAGTTTTTCATTGGTTGTTCTCGTACAGACGGGGCCCCTTGTTCTCCATTGGTCTGCTGTTCCGCCCCCTGTCAGCTGGATTTATGACATAGACTGGTTCTTGTCTTAAGTGTGAAGACACCTAGAATTGTTTGGCTTGTGGTGCCGAATGAGTCATTCAGACATCGTAAAGATAAACCATGTGTCCAGTATTTAGTTTCTGATTTTTTAAAAGCATTCTTTGTCAGTGGGGGAGTTGGAGACCAGAAAATGGTTAAGACTCCCCCTTGTATATTCCAATTCTGTTACTTTCATGCACAGAATGATATGATGAACCCCCCTTGACACTTATTGGTCTTCATGGTGGTATATCTTTGCTTTGAATGCACTACCCAACTGTCGGACCTTACAGAGACAGGTATACTTAATCTGAAATCATGTGAACCACTTCTATTGCGCACAGATGGACTCCATTTAAATTATTGTGTGAATTCTGAAGGCAATTGGTTGCACCTGAGTTTATTTAGGAGCGTCATAGCAAAGGGGGTGATTGCTTATCTAATGAAGACTTTTTCAGGTTTTTACTTTTAATTGATTTGTTTTTTCACCCCCCTGTTTTTTCATACATTGAAAGTGTTGAGTAGGTTGTGTAAATCAATGGGGAAAAAATCCCATTTAAGGGCATTAAGATTTCAGGTTGTAACACAACAAACTGTGAAAATGTCCAAGGGGGTTGAATACTTCCTATATGCACTGTATGTTAATCATACCATGCCCTGAAATTTATGTCTACCTGTAGCGATTAGTCAGGCACTCTATAACAGCGCAAGAGATGTCTTCAGAATACCATTTCAGCGCGGTGTTTTTTTTTTTTTTTTTTACACCTTCACGTCATTCGCGCTTTATTAACGTCTCGCATTTTTGCTGTGATCAGAATACAGCCCTATATCTGCCAACAATCTAATCATCTAATCATATTGCCAACTATAATTTAATTCTGTAGAGCGGAAACATTTATATTATTGTGTTCATATCAATTTCTGTACTTAAATGGTAAACATATACACTGACTATTCTACTATGAATGCAGTATTTACAAACAGCATAAACAACAAAACGCTAACTACTATAAGCACATATAGTTTGACGCGGTGGTAGTCAGGGGTGTAAGAATAGCTTGTTAGATTGTAGATTGGGTTGGTAGAGGAGAGACCTCTAGAGAAAACATATAAAAGGGTTGTCTTATTCGATGAGGTGAGGTGTGGCCTCCAAGACTGTACACAGCATCCCTCAAGGGTGGAATAGGTAGAGGATGCAAACCTGAAAATGAAAGGGCAGAAGAGTAGTTACCCTGGCTATTGGAGAGCTGCTTATGGTGGGAGCAGAAAGCCTCCCTCAGGGAATCTGAAAAGAGCTCGGAAATATAACTGTTAGTTAGGACATTTAGCACTAAGCACATAGCAGACTAAGTCCCGAGCAGATACTAGGAACAAAGAACTGAGCCTCTGTTTTCTAGGAAGGAATAGTGCATGAGCTCTGACAGGATAGGTATGACTGGGGGTCCCCACTGACTTGTACGATGAGAACCCCCCTTATCTGAAGACAGAGGTGGTGTAGCTTGACCCGAGATCGGGACAGTGAGATCACTTGCCCCCAAAAGAAGGACCTCTGGCTCCATAAAAGTTTCTCCAAACTGTGCGACAAACAATAAAAAAGACCATGTGCCAGTGCTTAGAAAAAAAACACAAGGCAACAATAAAAAAGCGGGTTAGATAGATGCATGGATTATGTGTATGTATAACTATAGCTATATCTCTTGCTTAGTGGAAAGGAAGTTTTCGTGTTGTTAGCAATTGTCCTGTTTGTGAAACACCAGACGGCTAACACGTATCTGAAGCTGTTGCCCTGGGCCAGCACAAAGCACGAACAACACTACACCAGTGTCATTAAATAAACTGTTATCACCGACCACGAGCAATACTGCACGCACCCTGGACTGGTAACTGTGTCAGTATTCTTGTGGGACAGATATTTTGTGTTTATTATTTGGATTGCAACCCGTTATTGTTCATCCGTGCAATACACATTGTTTCCAGAGTTTATTATTTGGTCACCAGACCTGGATTTAAATTAAAGCACCCTTTCTAAACCAGATAAAACCTCTCTGTCTATTCATTACCGCACTGCATCACCCCTGCACCTGCATTCACTCAGCCACCTTGTCACACGTGGTGTCGGGGTGGGATATGGATTGTCATGCATTGGCAGAACAGGGAGACTCAGACAGCCTACCAAGCTATGAGCGACATCAACGCTGCCAGTTATGACCTGGTCAAGCTGGCCATTCTCCGCCACCTCAACATCACGGCAGAGACTCACCGGGTATGGTTTAGAGAATACGAAAGATTCACAGAGACATTCCCCAGGGTGGTTGCGGAGCGGTTGTGTGACCAAATGGTACACTGGCTGACCCCCGAGAAGAAAACCAACCTGTAAATGGGGGAGGCAGTGGTTGTGGAGCAATTTTGCAATATGGGCAATGTCAATACCCAAGCCTGCATACTATGCCACAACCCCGACACCCTGGAAGATGCCATGAAACTGGCCAAGGATTTCAAGGACACCCTAGTCTCTGTCCGGACAGGGATACTGTCGGTCCCCGCACTACGGAGCAGCCGAACCCTACCTCTCTCTCCTCCACCACCACTACCATCAGCCCCAGGACTCAGACCTCCGAGACTGCCAACCCCAATGGGCCACCTTGCCTTCCCTTCATGGAGAGCAAGTATAGCCCCCAGCTGGGGTAGAGGTGCTGCCCCTGCCTTGTCGCCATACCAGTAACGGAGCTGATATTTAACCATTGCCCCCTCTGTCCCTCCAACTTGTTTTAGGTGCAACCAACTGGGACACCCTGCCAGGTCATGCCCTGCTGCCATGGAGTGTGATGTGGCCACGTGTAATTGAGCCTCTGCGATAGATAAGCACAGGGAAAATGGTTGGGAGGGGCCTTGTACAATTGATGTTGTTATAGTTAATGTGAAAACCCATACATTAGTGGAGACAGGATGTGAGCAAACCTTGATTAGAACAGCTCTCTTGAGCGGTGTGTCGTGGCAGCCACGAGGTCAGGTGGCCATTGCCTGTATCCATGGAGACACAGCGGCTAACTCCACCCTAAAAGTATATTTATCGGTAGGACCGATAAAACGTCACCTGGTAGCAGGGGTGACAGAAAGGTTGCCACACCTGGTTATTCTGAGCCCAGACTGGCCAAAATTCAAAGAATGAATTGAAATAATAGCAGTTTGTGGCAGAAAAAAAGAAAAGGGAACGAATTGGTGATGCGTTTCCTTTTTAAGCTGAAATGTTTTCTCATGCTTTCCATCCTAGAAAAACAAATAAAGAGAGAAGGACCACAAAATGGGTGGGAGCATCACTGAGACAAGGCTGGGGTCTGGTGGGAGACTACTTGAATGGTAACAAATGCAGTGTGGCAGAGATGGTGAGGTTGCTGGGCCATCTAGGGCAGATGGTACTCTTGCCTCTCTCAATATATCAGACCCATGCGTGGACATAGTGTGGGGCCAACATAATGACCTATCACTAGTGCTCACTTGGGGGCAGGTCCAGTCTATTCAAGGTAAGGATGTTGATGGCACTGGGGCGCTAAGCAGTATCAAGGGGCAATTACTGTATAGGGTAAATCTAGCCGTGGTAACACAATTATTGGTTTCCCCGTCTTGTCCAACCGAGGTCATGAGGCTGGCATGATTTCCCTTACATGAGAGTAGATGTTAAAACTTCATGCTGATTTGAACTCGGCTCTCGCCAAGATAAGCATCAACTAAGACGTAGCTTTACAGTAAACTAATGTGATCCATATGTGTCTCCATCCATTTGCATTTCCTTCCATATAATGATGTAGATATCCTTCTGTCTGGTGTTAATGGCTGAAGTTTATTTGCCTCCCTGGTGCATCAGCACACACAACGGCTGCGATGCTGGCTCCGGGGATCAACCACAGTGCGGCCTCCCCAGCGCATCAGCATGACAACCGTCTGGATTGAGTTAAGTAGGGTACATCTCTGGGGTCTTCAAGTGGGCACTTTCCATCCTCAGTGTTTCGTCGACTAGCCAACGACACCTCAAGAGGGCTCGACAGTGATTCTGGCATCCCAGCATCACCCCCCTCCGTCCCCCTCTCAACTCAGCCTAGCTTACTTACCTGTACATCAGCGTTTCTTTCTTTCTATTGTGCTTGAGATCCCCAGCCAGAATCTTTCCGTCTCAACCACAGCCAGTTGCTGCTCCTCTCTGCTGCTTCAGATAAGTTCTTCTCTATGCGACGCAACTCTTGGCCACTGAATCCGACGTCTCTGGGAAACCGGGTTGTAGAGTGTGCCACAAATCCTCGACAACCCACTAACACTGGGTAAACCCGGACTCTCCATCCTCGCTGTTCCGCTTCAGTGGCTAGTTGAGCGTACCGCAGTTTCTTCCTCTCGTACACCTCATCTACAGCATCCTCCCATGGAACTGTTAACTCTACCAGGTGAAGAAGGCGTGCTGATCCAGACCACAAGACAATATCTGGTCGAAGGTTAGTGGTGGCAATCTCAGGTGGAAAAATAAGCCATTGACCAACATCTGCCAGTATTTTCCAGTCTCTAGCAGCTTCCAGTTGTCCTGGGAGAGGATTGGTTTTAACACCTTTTCTTGGTGGTTGCTCTCCTGGGCGGAGGAATGTTGTCTTTTGTGTGTAATGTTTTGATGGAACAGGTGGTAACTTATTGGTCAGGTTACGCTTGTCTTCCATTGCTCAGGCCAAACATCGCAGCACCTGGTCATGGCGCCAAGTAAACCGACCTTTGTTAAGAGCCACCTTACATCCTGTCACAATGTGCCTTAATGTTGCAGGTGATGAACACAAAGGACATGAGGGATCCTCTTCAACCCAGAGGTTTAGGTTCTGTGGTGATGGGAGAACATCATATGTTGACCTGATGAGGAAACTGATCCTGCTCTGTTCCATTGACCATAGGTCTTGCCAGCCAATCTTGCATTGTTCCACACTCTCCCATCTCATCCATTCTCCCTGCTTGGCCTGGGAAATGGCCTTTATACACCTCATCCTCTCCTCCTGCTTTTGCACCTCATTGACTTTCAGCTTCCTCCTTTGAGCGGCGGCTGCCTTGTGCCATGTAGAAGGAGCTGAACTGAGACCAAAACCCCCTCTTCCATGCTGAACTTGCCCCATGATATCACCAATTCGAAGGGCAGCCTTTACATCTTCCACAGCTTTCTTTGCCACCCACTTTCTTCCAGTTTTCAACACAGGTGCTGCCTCCCTTACGCATTTGTCGCGTGACTCTGCTAATGTCATTTCCAGTCTGACCTTGGTGCACTTAAATTCCTCGGTTAGAGCGGAGACTGGTAGCTGCAGTATTCCTTTACCATAAAGTTCCACTCTGCTGAGGCAGCGTGGAACTCCCAACCATTTCCTGATGTATGAACTGATTAAAGCTTCCAGCTTCTCTACTGTTGTCAAAGAAACCTCGTACACAGTCAGTGGCCACAGCAACCTCGTCAGTAGACCACACTGAAAGCACCAGAGTTTTAGTTTGCCTGGTAGAGCGCAGCTGTCTATGCTCTTCAACCCTTCCACTGCTTGTTGTCTAACTTCTCCCACACGAACTGTGTCCTTTAGATCCCTGTCGTACCATCTCGCAAGACTCTTCACTGGCTTCTCAGAGACTGTTGGTATTGCCTCACCATTGATAAAGAATGTTTTATCTACTACTTTGCCTTTACTGTAGAGATCCTCCTTGATTTAGTGGGCTTGAATTGCATTCGTGCCCATTCAATGTTATTGGTTAATTTGCCCAATAACCGATTAGTGCAGGCTACTGTTGTAGTCATGGTTGTCATGACATCAATGTAGGCTTGAATTGGTGGTAGTCGTATTCCAGAAGCCAAGCGCTCTCCTCGTACTACCCATTTTGATGCCCTAATGATTACTTCCATTGCCATGGTAAAAGCCAGTGGAGAAATGGTGCATCCTGCCATTATTCCAACTTCTAGGCATTGCCATGTAGTGCTGAATTCTGACGTTGAAAAACTAAATTGCAAATCTCCAAAGTAGGCTTTCACTAAATTTGTTATTGTCATCGGTACACTGAAAAAAATCAAATGCTGCCCAAAGAAGTTCATGTGGCACAGAACCATATGCATTAGCCAAATCCAGGAATGTCACATGGAGCTCCTTTCTCTCCTTTTTAGCTGATTGAATTGATGTGTTCTAAGCATCCTGGGAAACCTGGAATGCCCGCTTTTTGTATTGAAGTGTCAATGAAGCAGTTCTTTAATAGGTAAGTTGACAATCTCTGAGCAATAATGCTGAAGAAAATCTTGCCTTCTACGTTTAATAGGGAAATAGGGCGAAACTGACTGATGCTTGTAGAATCTTTTTCTTTAGGTATAAAGACTCCACCTGCTCGGCGCCATGCTCTTGGTACAACCTGTTTTTCCCATGCCACTTTCATCAATTTCCACAGAATTCGTAGAACTCCTGAAGCACTCTTATACACTCTGTACGGAACTCCATTAGGCCCTGGTGATGATGAAGCCCTTGCTTTTTTCACAGCTTGCTCTACTTCTTTCCACTTAGGTGCACAGTCCTCCATTTGGTATTCTGGTGGATTGATAGGTGGGATGTCTAAAGGAATTGACATAGGCTCCTGCCTTTTTGAATCTGTATGTGTTTCCTCCAAATATCTCTCCAGCTCAACCTTAGATGCTTTTAGTGTGCCATTCTTCTCACTGGTGAATAACTTCTTTACAAATTTGAATGGGTCTTTATAAAAGTTAGCTCTCGCACGCTCCTTCTTTTTATAGCGTTTCCATAGGCACTCAGCTCTGCGCGCATTGTTTTGCGGGGCACCGCGGAGCTGACAAGATAAGGTAATGGATATTGGCACAATTCTATTGGGTAGATCTTCATATGGATGTGTCAAAATGTGTAGCCACATGCCCAGACTGCCAGAGGGTTCACCCCGCCCCTTTGGTTCCACTGCCGATTATTTCCACTCCTTTTGAACGCATTGCAGTGGACATAGTGGGCCCTTTGCTACCTTCTGACTCCGGGTATATGCATATATTAGTAGTGGTAGATTATGCAATGTGATACCTGGAGGCAGTTCCTTTGAGGTCCACTAGTGCCGCTGCAATAGCCACAGAGTTAGATTATGGCTAGATCCCCAAGGAGATTTTGACTGATCATGGAACCAACTTTTTGTCTAACATGTTACAGCAGGTATATAAAATAATAAAACATTGTGTCTTGTTAGTAATTGTCTGCAAAATAGCTATTGCCTTGGACAAGTACAAAGCCAGAACAAGAGTACACCACTGTCATGAAATAAACTGTTATCACCCACCATGAGCACTACTGCATGCACCAAGGACTGGTGACCATGTTAGTATTCTTGTGGGACAGATATTTTGTGTTTATTATTTGGATTGCAACCCATTATTGTTTCCTCCATGCAATACACATTGTTGTGTATTGCCAGGGTTTATTATTTGACCACCAGATCTGGATATAAATAAAAGCACCCTTTCCAAACCGTATAAAACCTCTCTGTCTGTTCATTACCTTTCTGCATCACCCCTGCACCTGCATTCACTCAGCCACCTTGTCACACCCCCACTCCGGACAAGCTAGCAATACTTTTATTGAGCTGTGGAAATGTTAGAAATGGAAGAGCGACTGTACATGTCAACTGCTGAAGAAGACCAGCACCCCAGACTCTTAATTAGATGCTGGTTGAATCTTGCTGTGGCAGAGCACATCTCTGCTCTTTAGAAATTGGCAGGGATGGGGTTAAATTCCCCTACCTGCCTGGGTTCATTGTGTTCAGATGGCTGGGGTTGATTAGATGATTAGTTTAATTAACGATCAATCAGCGCCCAGCCACCTGACATAAAAGGAGGCCTCTGCTTCTCATTTGGGAGGAGGGAGCTGAGGAAGCAGGTTGGTTTTTTTGATTGTTTGGAAAGTTTGAATCCAGTGAAGGCATTGCCCAGCCTGGAAATTCTTATTTTTGTAAGTTTTGCTTTTTGTCTTTCTTTTTGTGTTTAAATCGTTTTGTTCTGGCCCTTGTGCCATTTCATTTTTCTGTTTATTTATAATAAAATAGTTATTTTTTTGAACTACAGACTGTCTCTGGGCCTCTATCCACTCGCCAGCCTGCCACACTTGCCTTGGCTGCCGATGTCACTGCCCTTATCCTGAAGGAGCGAGGGGTGTAGAACTGGGGTAGGAGGACTGCCTTGGAGATCAGAGAGGCCAAGTGGGAAGAGAACCAATGTCTCAGTACAGCTGAACGGGAAGAATCCACGAATTTCGGGTCTGATGATTCAAGGTAAGGGAAGAAACTACCAATAAACAGTAGTGATACAGTAAGATTCAATTGTGCCTGGAGTCAGATTGAGATCCTTTGAGCTGTGTGATGAAAGCGAGGATCCAGTCTTCATTGAACAGAATAGTAAGATTCCGATTTTAAGCACAGAAGACTGAATAGCAGTTCCAGCCTGTGGTGTAAGATGACCTTGTAGATGGACTGAGTTGAGTTTAATTGAACAGCAGGTGCTGGAATAGCGGGACCTGTGACGAGGCAGCCAACACCCAGGTCGGCCTGTGGGACTTGCAGGGTTAAGGAGGATCGCATGATGTCTCAAGGCAGAATGTTCTAGTGCAAGATGACTGTTTGGCTACTGTTTTGCTTTTCATACAAAATGTTCTAGTGCAGAGTGGCTTTGTTTTGCTTTTGATGCAGCTGCGTTTGCAAAAGATTAGGGAAAAAATGTGTTCATTGTTGCTGTATTTGTGTGAGAGTGTACAACTGTTTTCCTGAACTCCTTATAAGGAGGACTTCGAGACTGTTCCATGATATTGTTGACGTATTAATCTGCTTAATGTTGCTATGCTAAAAATGTATAAGTATTAGGTCACCTCGACTTAAACTGAGAGTGTGTTCGTGTTACTGTTTCGGTGTGTTGTAACTGCTTCTCTTCCCTTGCATGCATTGTAATACAACTTCTTGAACTGTTTTGAATGAGTAATTCCTACATTTTTATGTCCATCCTGGATTCAGTGGATATGTTTATCCAAGCATCCAGGCTTGATGATGTAGAAGAGAAAGCAAGGAGACGTGAAATGAAGGTTTCGCGCCTTCCTGCCTACTGCCAGCGCCCAAGGTGGCCTTCACAGCCTGCTGGGGCAACAGGGCCTGAAAGCTGCCAGCCACCCCAAAACAGACAAGCAGGCAGAGGCAGAACTCGGTGAGCATGCTTCCCTCACTGTGGGAAGACAGGATTCGGTCATTGGAGGCCACACTCTCCCTATTCAGAGAGAACACTCTCCTACAGGTCAAAATATATCAAAGGTTGTTGGGGCTGATGGCCCCCGCCTCGAGAATCCTTCCACTAGGTCTGCTGAGAATGCGCCCGCTTCAAGCCTGGGTAAATACTCTCAAGGTGCACCCGGTCCGAAATTGATACTGGTTGGTTCGAGTGTCCAGACAATACCGGAAGACACTGGAGTGGTGGCTCTGTCCTGGCAATGTAAGCCTCGGATCTCCCAACGGATTCCCCCACAGAAGGGAAGTGGTCACTACAGATGCCTCCAGCCTGGGTTGGGGAGTGGTCTAGAATGGGAGAGTAATAAGAGGTCAGTGGAAGGTACATCGGCAGCAAAGGACACATAAATGCCCAAGAGCTGCAAGCAGTGAACCTGGAGTTAGACTATTTTCGCCAGCAGTTAGTGTACAAACATGTGCTGGTCCGGATGGACAATACTACAGTGGTAGCCTACATAAACCACCAAGGCAGCATGCGCTCACCGGGCCTTCACCATGCAGCGCACAGACTCCTGTCTTGGATGCACAGAAACTTGCGTTTCATTAGGATGGTTCACCTCCCTGGTGTGGACAACAAGGCAGCAGACCTCCTGTCCAGAAGAGCTCCAGACAGGAATGGAGACTGCATCGTCAAGTGGTGAAACTGATTTGGGACAGGTTTTGTACTGCACGGGTCAACCTCTTTGTGGTTGCACCCTGATGGCCGAGACGCCACTGGTTTGCTCTCCTCTCCGACATGTTCTCAGGTCAGCCGTGGCAGCTCCAGATGCACAAGGACCTCCTGAGCCAAGCGGAGGGGTTATTATGAGGCTTGCCAGATGCAGTTGTAGAAACAATACAGTCTGCTTGGGCACCGAGCACTAGAGCCCAGTACTTATACAAATGGAAAGTTTCCCAAGACTGGTGCCTTGCCAATGGTCACGATTCTGTGACTTGCCCTACTGAGATGATATTAACTTTCTTACAACACCTGTTTGACACAAGAAAATCAGCGTCCACTTTGAAGGTATACCTGGCAGCAATATCAGTGTGCCAAGACAAAATTGACTCGGTGTCCCCTGGGGCACATTTCCTAGCAGTACTATTTCTTAAAGGGGCTCGGAGGCTTCATTCTCCCATGAAAAATATGGTCCCGAAATGGGATTTAGAACTGGTACTGTGGGTCCTTATGGGTCCACCATTCGAGCCCATGCTGTCAGCAGTACTGCTCCTGGTTTCATTGAAGGTGGTGTTTTTAATAGCCATTACATCTACCAGACGAGTAAGTGAGCTTCATGCGATGTCCATCAATGACACATCTACGGCTTTCACTGGATATGACTCATGGGTAAGATTAAGAACGAATCCTTTTTGCCAAAAATCTCCATTTCATATTAACCAACCAGTGGTTTTGGAAACTTTCAGACCTCCCCTGCATGAGTTAGAGGAGGACCGTAGACAGCACACGCTATGCCCAGTTTGGGCTCTGCGCTGTTACCTGGATAGGACGGCATTCTGTAGAAAGTCCAACCAGCTGTTTGTCTGCTATGGATCCCGCTCTAGAGGTCAGGCCCTATCGAAGCAACGTCTAGCGCACTGGGCGGCAGATGTGATACGCTTGGCATATGAACAGAGGGACTCCCCATTACCGGGGGACATTACGGCCCATTCTACCAGGGTCAAGCAACTTTGTGGGCTTTCCTTCATTGCGCCGTACAACCGAATCATTTGAAAGGGGTATAAAGTTATCACCATAACCCTGATTCCCTGAAAGAGAATGACAACAATTACCCTTAGAAGTCGTGTCCCCAGCTGACCTCTATTTTTGAAAGAAAATGCCGATATGCTACTGTGAGGACATCCCTCTTCAGCGGGAGGTGGAAGGGACTTCCCCCTCACAGCAGGGCCCTGATAGGGCAGTTTTTTTAATATATGCTCAGTGATTGGCGGTCAGAGAGGGCTCTTCCCATTCGGTAATGGTTGTTATTATCTTTCAGGGAACCAGTGTTATGGTAATAACCTAACTTTATACCGGTTCGGTTGTACAGCACATTCATGAAATAGCTGCTGACATTCATGAACAGCTTTACATGAACGTGAAAAACAGTGACTTTTTAGCTGTCCAACTTGATGAATCGACTGATGCATCAGGTGGCTGCACAGCTCTAAACTTTTGTAAGTATATTTGCGATGGATCAGTGCAGGACGATGTATTGTTTCGTTGTCCACTTTCAGGTCGAGCTACTGGGGAAAGCATTCATTTTCTGAAGCAGTTAAAAATGATGGGCTGGATTGGGAGCAGTGTGTTGGGATATGTACTGATGATGCTAGAGTTATGACGGGAAAGAACAGTGGTCTGATGACTCAAATTCAGCATGTTGCTCACATGCTACATGGACTCATTGTTCAATACATTGTGAAGCTTTAGCTGCTACGATTATGCCTGCTAATCTTTGCAAGGTGCTTGATGAGGCTGTAAAACTTTCTCTCTGCTAGCAAATTTCATAAGAGAATATTAATTCTGTGAGTTGAAGATAAAGGACATCATCCAGTTGAGCTTGCAAGGCCTACAAAACCATTATTTTCCTCAAGTTACAGCAACAAGAAACCCAGCAGTACAGGTCAAGCTCTGATGATCTATATTACCAGCACAGAGCTTTGTCTATTTACCAAGCAATAGCCCAGGTGTTAATGAGAATAATATTGTGATACTTATGCACTGGTCAACTTACCAATATTATTGCAGAGGCATATTATTTCTGATTCATCTTACATCATCTTTTAAATTGTGCATTACATCAATCAGTTGTTTCATATTTGTCTCCAGAATTGTTACAATTTCTGACATTGTTAAAAATAGAACAAGAGAAATTTAATACAAACAGCAATCAAAATCCCCAGATCTCATTTTCATCTTCTTTTACAGAATCCTTGATGAAATGTGTATCTACATAAGACTGTGCTGACTTTAGTTGAGGCAACTTGAAATTTTATGGCATTGATGGTGAATCGTTCAATTGTTTTACATCATCAGAAATGATTAATGTTTCCATATATCCATTATTTAGATTTTTGTTGACGGTCTTGACTTAGTGATCTTTAGTGCTGCTTTGTTCTACAGTGTTGTCATCACTGGAACTGGAACTGCTTGTTTCTGCTACTTTATGAAATAAATATTTGTTTTTTATTTTATTTTTATTAGATAAAGACACAGGCAGCAAGAAGTCTTTTTGTCACTATTAAAAATAATGCAAGTAGTCTGTTAACATACAGGTTTACTAAATAAACAAATTAATAAATTATTATTATTATTATTATTATTATTATTATTATAATAATAATAATAATAATAATAATATAATAATAATAATAATAATAATAATAATAATAATAATAATAATACAAAGTTATAGAGACATCTGGACACAACACTGCCCAATGTTTATTTCAGCCAAATGATGACAACAAAAAAAATACTTATCCATAAAAATGCAAAAAACATTGAAGTGAATGTTTTCTCTATAGGTCACGTACAAGAAAACACCTGTATGCCATTTGTCACGTGCTGTACTGCAAAGTAGACGAACACAGTAATTACAAGTGTTCCCGTCAAAAGAGACAGTGGAATCAATCCCCTCTCTAACCCATACAGTGCTGCCTTGCTCATGATGGACTGAACACTTTCTTCATAAGGCGTTAATGAATCCGCTTAACAAGCTCCTATGGCAGTTTTTTAAATGCTTTTTTATCCCTCGTTTTGCAAGTTTGAAAAGTAGGTGTACCTTACTGCCACATTCTAATGTAAATGCATTTTGCAATACTTTTCCGGGTCATTAACAAACAATTGCGCGTACAATAGCTTGAATTTTAACACTTAGTGAATATGGTAGAAAAACATCTGAGAAAATAATCCAGTCATAAAACGTCAATAGCAATTTGCTTGCTCATGACGCACATGTGTTTAATATATGTCGCCCATTGTGTTTTTGCATATTCATGTTTTTTGAAGTTGAAAATATGTAGATTACTAAATTAATCTTTGACTGCCAATGCACCTTTTTTGAAATCATACATTTGTTTAAAAATATAGCTGTGTGTGTTTAAATTTTACTTACATGGAAATTTGGGGTCACTATTTGTTCATCCTCCGAAAAAAGGGGTCCCAGACTGAAAAAAGTTTGAAAACCCTGGCCATAGAATGTTCTTCAGGTTTCTAGGTCAGTCCTTTTGTACCTATGAATCTATCGGAATTGACATTGCTGGTCCACTCCTGATGCAAATTACTTGTAGTGAGTGTCCTGAACATGAAACAGGAAGATGACCCTTTGACCAAGAAATAAGTGTTGATAATTATGAAATAATTGATATCTAACTTATTTTGAGTGCTTTACAAATGTTTAGAGAGAATGTCTTTTTATCACCGAAAATAAACACAATTACTTTCATTTTTTTAAACAGATCAGCACCTTTTCTTTCATTGAACCTAATAGCCTGCAAAATACTAGGAACAATACATTTCACACTATACAATAAACTAAATAAGCAAAATAATATATAACTGTTTTCTCTAACTGGCTTTGGCTGCCACTGCAGCAGTGTTTACATTTTGTACTCCTGTTGCACACTGGAGAGGACTAGATTGAGCTTGACTCAACCATTTATAAGGTTCATTGTCAGCTAATTTCATGGCTTAGCAGAGTGGCCCTTTAAAAATGCTCTCTTATTGAATCCAGCATGACAGTTTTGAATTATGACAGGACTGTGTGCAAGTGATGGTTTAATAATGTTGTTATTCATTTTCTGTATGATTGATTATGCCAAAGCAGTTTATCTGTCTGGTTGATGTCTCTATGGACAACATTGAAAATGGATTGTCACTGCTAAAGGGTCTGACCTGAGGTAGGGAAATTGTGAATAATTAAATAACTGGAATGTGAATTTGGTGACAGATGAGACGTCAACTGCAGCTGAGGTAAACATATTGGAGTAAATTGAGTTTAGAAATTTTAATAAACGTGTAGATAAGACTTGGTTTTAATGTTGCATTCAAAAAGAGGAATCAGGCGTGTAAGTAACTATTACTTGCTTTATCTTGAAAGATATTCTACCATTGTCATTAGCACCACTTTGTTTTGCAATAGAGATGCAACAATTAATTGAAGCATCGATTATTGATTACACTATGTAACACAATTTTTGTTCCTGGGTAGTAAGTGTTATTTCCTAATTGCTTATGCCTCAAAAGTATAGAAAATGGCTATTATTCCCCACAAACTTTGTTTTTGTGACCAGGACAGTGATATTTTGAAATGTACCTATTTCCAATGAGAAAACAGGTGAATTTGTGTCTTTTCGTTCACATAAAGTCAGAAAAAAACAACATATGAATCCAAATTAACATGTACTTATACTAAAGTAATACAAAAATGACTACAGAAGATTTAGAAGTGAGTAGTTTTTCGAGATTTACGATTATACTGTAAATCACTTTCATGAATCAGCCCCCAAATGTAGTCTCCCATCATGCACCTTCCGGGGGTCCACCAGTGGCTCCCAATTGACGTTGTTCCTCCCCACAGAGAACTCTGTCCACTGTGGCCAGTCCCGCCTGTGGTAGTGCGCCTTGGTGTCCCTGCTGTCCCAAAGGCAAAGATAGCAGGGAAACTTGGTAAAACCACCTTGGAGACCCATCAGGAATGCCACCATTTTGAAGTCTCCTATGACCTCCCAGCCGTACTCATCATACTTCTAGGTGTCCAGCAAGGTCTTGATGCTGTTGTAATCCTCTTTGAGGTGCACTGAGTGAGCCAGGGGAAGAGAGGGGTACTTGTTACCATTATGGAGAAGCACAGCTTTGAGGCTGCTGGATGAGCCAGGTGAAGAAGCTGGAAAAAGGTTGGTGACCTGATCTGCGACTTGCACACTTTCATCCAACAAGTTCCATTGCTTGAGCCTAGACGTCAAAAGCTCGGCATTGGACTTGGTGAGACCAAGATCTCTAATCAAGTCATTGAGGTCTTTTTGGTTGGGGTAGTATGGGTTTCTCTCCTCAGCTCCACCTCTGAAATTGTCATCTGGATCTACAACGTCTTCCTCGCTCTCTGACTTGCTGCTCTCTTCTAACGACGGCTACTCTCTCTCCGGAGGAGTGGGTACGGGGAGCTCATGGCAGTGTGGCACCGGGGCGATGGATGAAGGAAGGTCCGGATACGTGATAGCAGGTGCATTCTTGCCAGTCCGACATTTGGAAGGGTCCACCATGCAGAAGTAGCAGTTGCTTGAGTGGTCAGTGGGTTCCTGCCAAATTCTTGGGATAGCGAACTTCATGGCTCTTTTTTCCCCTCTGTACCATCCTACAAAAAGTGTAAGAGATTCTCGCAACATTTTTCATATATGATATATTTTTTCAATAACATTGAAAATTGTAAAACATTTTAAAATTAAAAACTTTTACAATTTTAAAAATTTTAAAACATTTTATAACATAAAATTCTGAGCAACAATTGTCCATCTTACCTTCCAGAGTTTTTTTGCAGTGCTCGCAGGTGAAATGAGGTGCCCAGGGTTTGTCTTGATCCCCAACAGACATGCTGAAATATGTCTTGTAGGCCTCACACATCTTAGCAGATGCTTCCACGGAGTACTTTTTCGCTCTTGTCTTGATAAATTGGCCGCAGACATAGCAAAATGCGTCTGCCGGATGCTTGCAGCCTCTTGATGCCATCTCAGAAAAATGCAGATATGTATCCACTTAGGCAGCTGGAACTAAACTGAACTGATGGGCTTAAGGCCCCTGTATTTATACTACTATTTATATTACTAGAAAGTTCTAGAAGTTACTCCAAGTTTACTTAGCACTGAATCTATCTGGAATGTTCTGGAAAATAGGTAAATTTCAAAATATCACTGTCCTGGTCACAAAAGCAAAGTTTGTGTGGAATAATAGCCATTTTCTATACTTTTGAGGCATAAGCAATTAGGAAATAACACTTACTACCCAGGAACCAAAAAAAAATAAAAAAATTGTTTCACAGTGTTATATCCCTAGTCCTTAAATTTCCCAAGCTATTATATTTGGTGGAATTGATGCTAAAATAGAGCAACACAGTTTGATGGCTTATATTAGTGATAACGGTAGCCAACATCAGTGTGTTCTAGGATACCTTTGGCCTCTGTATGCATCAAATCACATTAGTGTCAAACTTATTTTATTTACATGTGTCCTGAATTTAAAAAATTAAAGATACACTATATATATATATATATATATATATATATATATATATATATATATATATATATATATATATATATATAGATAGATAGATAGATAGATAGATAGATAGATAGATAGATAGATAGATAGGGAGGATGGAAAAGCAATATTTGGAAATGTATTTGATTTTGTATAGATTGAATTGAATTGGATTTTGTGTTGATGGTAAATGCTATTGAATTGTGTGTACATGGTAAGTGTTATTGGGTTTTATGTAGATGGTAAATGTATTGTATTTTGTGTTGATTGTAAATGCTTTGGATTTTGTGTAGATGGTAAATGCTATTGGATTTTGTGTAGGTGGTAAATGCTATTGGATTTTATGTATATGTTAAATGTATTGGATTTTGTATAGATGGTAAATGCTATTGGATTTTGTGTTGATATAAATGCTATTGGATTTTGTTTTGATGTAAATGCTATTGGATTTTGTGTAGATGGTAAAAGCTTTGGATTTTGTGTTGATTGTAAATGCTTTGGATTTTGTGTTGATGGTAAAAGTTTTGGATTTTGTGTTGATTGTAAATGCTATTGGATTTTGTGTTGATGTAAATGCTATTGGATTTTGTGTTGGTGGTAAATGCTTTGGATTTTGTGTTGATGGTAAATGCTATTGGATTTTGTGTTGATGCAACTGCTATTGGATTTTGTATTGGTGGTAAATGCTTTGGATTTTGTGTAGATGGTAAAAGCTTTGGATTTTGTGTTGATTATAAATGCTTTGGATTTTGTGTTGATGGTAAATGCTATTGGATTTTGTGCTGATGGTAAATGCTTTGGAATTTGTGTAGATGGTAAATGCTATTGGTTTTTGTGTTGATGGTAAATACTATTGGATTTTATGTATATGTTAAATGTACTAGATTTTGTGTAGATGGTGAATGCTATTGAATTTTGTGTTGATATAAATGCTATTGGATTTTGTGTTGATGGTAAATGCTATTGGATTTTGTGTTGATGTAAATGCTATTGGATTTTGTGTTGGTGGTAAATGCTATTGGATTTTGTGTTGATGGTAAATGCTATTGGATTTTATGTATATGGTAAATGCACTGGATTTTGTGTAGATGGTAAATGCTATTGGTTTTTGTGTTGATGGTAAATACTATTGGATTTTATGTATATGTTAAATGTACTAGATTTTGTGTAGATGGTAAATGCTATTGAATTTTATGTTGATATAAATGCTATTGGATTTTGTATTGATGGTAAATGCTATTGGATTTTGTGTTGATGTAAATGCTATTGGATTTTGTGTTGGTGGTAAATGCTTTGGATTTTGTGTTGATGGTAAATGCTATTGGATTTTGTGTAGATGGTAAATGCTTTTGACATAAAATGTTCACAGTAATATGAATTAGCAAGCACATTTCAGATCGAAATTACTTTGTTTAAAAAAAAAACATATTGGTGTATTCATTATAATTAAGAAAGCATTAAAGGGACATATGGTGCAGACACACACACACACACACTTAATGTAAGTTGTGTCTCGCTCTATATTATTCACAGGAGCATTTGTTTGGATCTTCTGCTGAAACGCCTAATGCTTGTTCTTGATTTTGAAAATAAACTATCCTTTATGAATCTATTGTTGTTGATAAATGTGAAAACGATATATATAATGAAAGAAAAGGTTTTTACAAAATGTACACAAAAAGTTTAAAAGATTGAAAAATCTTTATTTTCAGGACGTTTCAGGCAAAAGCCATTCTTCAGCTGTTTAAAAAAGAAAAGTAAACACAGTGCAGTAAACTTGTTGTTCAAGAATTGTAATTATACAAAAATTCTGTGGATGGTGTCATGATTATTACAATAGAATGTTCATTCCCAGAGGTTCCAAAGTTCCTAGTTTGAAGATAAACTCTCATTCCTTTTGTTTCCGAGCAACATTTGTTACATAGCACTCAACAAAAAGATACAAACAATTGTGCAAACAAACTTTACAATTTTACAACAAGACCCATCTACAGCACTTATATTCAAGATTATTCCCTTGATGTCCTATAGAAGAGACAAGAATATAAGAGAATATGAGGTACACAGTGATATTCATTCTTCTGGGGTACCTTTGAAAGGCACATATCCATCTAATAGACCACAATGTAATACCTGTAAATACATTCATTCTGAAACAGAGGTTAGAGGCACTAAATCTTCATTCAACATTCATGAACATTTTGCATGTAAAGGAATAGTCTGCTGCATTATATGCAAGAAATGCAACAAATTGTACATAGGGGAAACTAAAAGGCGTTTATCAGACCGTTTTGTAAAACACTTAAGAAACATTCACATTAACACCACTGCATTTCCAGTAGCCCATCACTTCAACAGTGATGCTCGCACTGCTGAAAACATCACAGTGGGCGCGTTAAGTAACTAAGCCGCTCAGAGTGTGAATGCTCAGAAAGCACACTGAGCAGATTTAAATGACTTAACGCGAGACCTAACGAGACCTGAGCGACATTTAAAAATGGAGAATAATAATTCTTTGCTTGTATGTGTTTCTGAGGTGATGGTAGATGAAATGGCCCTATGTGAAGTTATTGTCCCCTGCTATACCTCACTGAGTTTGGCGCTCTGTTTGGACTGAACCTCATATCTGACTGTGTTTAATACTGACATTAATAATGAAAATTGTGAATAATATTAATACCACAAGCTTAATAATAATAATAATAATAATAATAATAATAATAATAATAATAATAATAATAATAATAATACATTAATAACCGTAAAACAGCTCTACATTTAAAAAAAATGAAATTAAATGATACAAATTTGAAAACAACAATTTTTACCATATTATTTAGCCAACTAATATATAATATGTAAGTTGAAACCAGTTCATTGTTCTTGACAAACGTATTTGTCAATCCTAACTGTCATTTCCACTTGTTTCCTGCAGGTGACCATTCCGTTCGCTCCCTCTCATCACTGATGAGAAATACTCAGGAGTGCTCTGAGCGGCTCAGCAGGAGCAGAACTGAACAAGTCGTTTAGTTGATTCTTTTACTGAGCTGCTCTCTTACTTAATGCACCCAGTGTGTGTAATCAATCAGTGCTGTGGAACAAATGTTTCTCAGAAACAAAAGGAACGAGAGTTTATCTTCAAACTGGGAACTTTGGAACCTCTGGGATTGAACATTTTATTCTAATAATCATGACAACAGCCACAGAATTTTTGTATAATTACAATTCTTGAACAACAACAAGTGTACTGCACTGTGTTTACTTTTCTTTTTAAATTTTGCAGTTATATTATATAATTACAATAGCAAAATAAATAAACAGCTCAGAAAGCCCATATGTAATATTACTGAGTTGTTTATTTGTGGTTTGTTAATGTGTTACATTTTTCTATTCAGATGTTTTGATAACGATTTACAGTAAACAGATTTGCAAAACGCTTTTTTATCTTTAATAAATGAATACTGTACATCCAATACAAAGTTCAGACTATTAAAGCCAAGCATTGGATTTACTTATTACTTGAAACATTTGATTTGTCTAGTTGAATGGCTTGCTTTTGTTTCACCATTATGGACACTTTGGATTCCATATTATTAGTCACAATCATTAAAGCAAGATGACATTTACAGCTATACGTCTTCACATCATCAGGCAATATAGAATATGTTGTTTTCTCTGCCACCCCCCATGAAATATAAATGAGCTCTGCTGGCTTGTCCATTTTAATGCAGGTCCTAGCCTGTCACACTGACATGTATTGATCAGTTTGGCTTTATTGAAATGTAGAGGAGGCTCCACTTACCGTTAACAAAAAACTGTTTTAAAGGATGTTAACACATACATTCTCTCTCTCTCTCTCTCTCTCTCTCTCTCTCTCTCTCTCTCTCTCTCTCTCTCTCTCTCTCTCTCTCTCTCTCTCTCTTTCAACTTGTTCAGCAGCAGCTTGTCAATTACTAAATATGATTTAGCTCTGTGGGACTTTTTTCAGTATTTTGATGTAAATGGCTTCAAGGAAGAGACAAACATGGGTGTCACAATACTTACAAATGTGGCTTGGTCCCCTTAGGGATGTCAGAGCCCCCCAGTTGTACTGGGTAGTTGTAAGTCCACTGAGGTATCTCAGGATTTGTGGGTAGTGGTCTGTTGCATATGCTGAGTCCCTGAGTGTGCACTATGCACAAGTAATTAATAAAATATACCTCCAGACAGTGATTAATAAACAACCACGAAGGGAATTTTTTTATTTTTTACCTATGATTAGTTAGATGAGGGTTTTACTACCCAAATATCTAATAATGTTATACTACCCAATAACGTTTACAGTAGACTGTCGCTAAATGTACCACATTTACCCTGCTTGAGTATTGCAAAAACATGTATTTATTTCTTTTAAATTAACCTTGAATGTTTTAGTTACCTTGTAAAGGGACTGGATTCACCTGTGTGCAACACTCATTTCAATTGCAGTCAGTTTAAGCCAGCATTGCTTCCATGTAGGAGTTGAGTTTTTAAAGTTAAACACGCCTCACTGATCATAAAAGTGGTTTACTAATAAAAGCCTTAAACAATCAGGAATACACAGGCAAAACATGAATAATCAGGAAGTCAAAACTTACAGATACAATACATGTCCTTTTGTTTAGTACGCTCATGGCCATTAAAACACGTGTGGGCACATTGATAAGTTAACTGAGCACACATCTGTGAAGGGTAAATAGAGATACTACTGGGGCTGAATTGTTTCCTGGAGATAAAAACAGATTGCTGTTTCTGCTATATGTCACAAGTGAACAAAAAATAATATAGTTTTATTACATGTTGGTTTTTATGGTTATAATTAGTACACTTTTTTGATAATAGTTGTTCACTGTTTTATTATATTTACAATATTTATTGTTATTTATATTTTACACGTGTTATATTTAACTGTTATATTAATTACCCAAAGGGAGACCCAAACAGGTGGGTTAAATATGTATGCTTTTATTTTGTTTTAATTGTTTTATCTCAGGCACGGTTGTAAGGCTTTCAGCCTGAAACGATGGCTAAGTGCATATCATCAGACACCACTGATTATTATTATTATTATTATTATTATTATTATTATTATTATTATTATTATTAGTAGTAGTCGTAGTAGCAGTATTTGTTTATTTAACAGGCCTTTATCCAAGGTGACTTACAGAGACTGGGGTGTGTGAACTATGCATCAGCTCCAGTTCCTTACAACAACGTCTCACCTGAAAGGAGGTTAAGTGACTTGCTCAAGGTCACACAGTGAGTACCTCCTGATTACAAGAACTTTTCTTTAAACACTGGACTACACAGCTTCCTATATTCCCACCATAAAAAAGGAACTGAAGTTCAGGAAGAGAGATGAGGCAAGTGAAGCACCGGACAGGACCAGGTGGTCATTTTGTTTGTGGAGAAGCTTTTGCCATTCAAACTTAAATATCTCAGCATATGTGAATATTTTGTGCATCTCTGTTCTTAAGTGTTACTAAATATTTTGATTAAATACACAAACGGTGTTTCAGCTGCAGAATATTAAAAACAAATAAGTTATAAGCACTTGCTTCTGCAACCACCAGACCCGCAATTTATGCGACATATTGAAATCAATACAATATAGCTGACAATTTAGTCTGGGCTTTGTAATAAAATCATTGTGAAAGAACATATTATATTCTTCTGTCGAGTCATGAAACACTAATGAAAGTCATACATTATTATTATTATTATTATTATTATTATTATTATTATTATTATTATTATTATTATTTATTATTATTATTATTTATTAGCAGTTGTCACAAAATATACACATTGAATCACATTATAGTGTGATATAGCTACGTTACTTTTTTCTCATCTGCCTGTCCTCTGAATTAGCTTGCAAGTTTGTAACTGTCCCCCTTAAGGTGACCAGACGTCCCAATAAAATCGTGATCGCCCCGATATTAGGGGCTTAGTCCTGATTGAGGCACTGTCGGTACGCCATTTATTCTGACTTTTAGAGTAAACATTGAAAACCCAGGCGTAAAATGTGAAATTTATTTTCTAGTATTGAAATTTCGTATATGTGGCTGCTGTACTGTCTCAAAGAGCAACAGTAGGGCATGTTTTTTGAGTGAGTTGTTTGCATTGCATCTATGCGGCTATCCAATCACCTTAACCTGCAATCACATTGTAGGGATCTAGGTTCCTGCAGGCAGAAGCATCACACAGGGTGAGGCAATCCACACAGAGACGGCTCTTTTGTACAGTTCGAAAATAACCATTAACGTATGGGACATTGCCGTCAGGTAGTAGGGATTGGCTGAGCTTTATAACAAAGCTGCCGATAGGCCTCTGTGCGAGCTGCCTTATAAGCCTGCCCCCCTGGGAGCTTACTATACGCAGTGCGCAGAGACTCTCTTCCTCTTTTGTCTTCAGCATTGGTATCGGTAAGTACTATAGCCTGTGACTGTCTGTACTCACAAAGCTTAGGCTTGAGAAGCTAGTTTTGGCCCCTTCTCCGAGTTTGTTTCAGTTATGTTTATTATTGGTTACTGGATTTTATAATTGTGTTATATATTTTTTATATGTTACATTATATCCTTCACGCTTTTCTTCGGGATCGCGTTTTTGTGTAACCTCATGGTCTCCGTCTTCTTCTGTTATTATAATTATAATTATTATAATTATATATTATTTTTACTGTGTGTTTTTGGGTTGTATATATTATATATATATTTTATATATATATATATATATGTTTAGGATATATATATATATATATATATATATATATATGCATATATACATACACACACACACACACACACACACACACACACACACACACACACACACACACACACTGCTGTGTGTTCCCCACTGCGTGGTAGCTGTACGGTTTGCCCTACAGCCCTCTACAGTACACCAAGCACTTGCTGCAGCGTTCCAGAATGCATAAAAAAAAATCCCTTTCACCAGAAAAAGAAGACAACCACCAAGCACATTTTCCCCAGCACCAAGGTAGCATATAGACACCGTACCAGCACTAGCGTCTTGCTCTGTGGGTCAGCTGACGCTTAGGCGTCTTGTGCTAGCGTCTCCACGCTCGGTACTCGCTTTGCGTCAGCGCTTCACGTTTGGTGTAGCGCTTCGACGCTTCGGCAGCGCTTTGCGCTTGGGGCTCGGTGCTCGACGCTCACTTGCTTCGCTCGGCGCCTCGGCTCGACGCTCGACACTTCGACGCCATGTTCTCGACGCTCGGCGCCTCGACGCTATACGCTCGGCGCTTTGACGCTCGACGCTCGGCGCTTCGAAGCCACGTACTTGACACTCGGCGTATCGACGCTATACTTTCAGCACTTCGACGCTCAGAGCATCGACGCTCGGCGCATCGACGCTCGACCCTCGTGCATTGACGCTTGGCGCATCGACGCTACACGCTCGACTCTCGACGTATCTACGCTCGACGCTCGATGCACAGGCGTTCCCCGCTCATTGCTCGACGTTTTCGATGAGAGCTCAGTCTATGTTCACTGTGCCGTGTTCGCCCAAAATGTCGGGCTTTCACGGCTGCACGTCCTGTCAAACAAAGCTGCCTGCCATTGACCCACATGACTAGAGCTTGGCAGGCCTTGGGCCGGAGCACGCCGCTTCGGTGCTGGCGGATAGGGCTTTTTACCAGTCTTGCGCTGGTTTCCAGACTCGCGGCCTTAGGCAAAGGGCCAAGAAATCAATGGGTGGGCACTCCCCTTCATCGGGCTCTTCCCACACCATCTCAGCCCTGCCATCACCCACGGCGACACCGCCCAGCCTCCCAGATTACAACTGGTCAGAGGTCCCCCACCGGATGCACTCAGGCTAGCAGCCCCTCCCCTTCTAGGGGATGCCCTCATCGGGAGTATAGATCGCGCTCTAGATCACCTCGGCCTCGTATGGGACGTTCTCGTTCCCCTCGGCGAGACAGGTGACACAGGGATAGGTCCGAGGTGGCGGATCTAACCTCCAAAATGTCCCAATTTATGGAGGTCATGATGGGACAGCAGTCCCTGCTTATGTCCCTGGCTACAGCAGGACCTTGAGCCCCAGAGCAGACCGCCGGGCCCGTCTCTAGCCATCCAACGGCCCCCCCTGAACCTCCATTGGCTAGTTCCCTCCCATTGCAGTCGCAGAAGGACTCGGATATTGACGCCGTCTCCAGAGATGCTTCTGACATCAAGGAAGGGGACAGTGTAGAGGCTGAGGTAGCCTCCCACCACTCAGACCAGGATGTTGAGTCTGAGCTGATGGACACTTATGACCCTGTTTGGTCTGTGGTTGACAGAGCAACCCGCCACTTGGGCATCGATTGGCCCCAGACAGAGCTTTCCCGGCGATCTCTGTTCGAGTCGCCTTCAGCCCAGTCTCATCAGTCCAGGATGCTCCCAGCATTCCCGGACTTCATCAAGGAAGTGCAGTCTACCTGGGGGCTCCGGCCTCTGCTCCTGCGACGTCTCGCAAGGCTTCGGCCTTTACTATGCAGTGGGCCAGTGAGGCCGGCCTAGCGTCCTTTCCACCTGTGGACGCTGCGTTCGCCGCGTTGGTGAAGACGCCGACACTGTCTGGGCTTACCAAAGACCCAGCGTGTCCTATCAAGCAGTGCAGGACCACAGAAACACACCTTAAAAAAGGGTACTCTGTGGCCACGGAGGCAGTCAGGCTGTCTAATATAGCCAGTCTACTGACGATGTACCAGGCGGCACTGATAAGGGAATTACCTGAGTGCCCTTCTGCGGCCCTCAGAGGCAAGCTGGGTACTGTCAGCCAGCTGCTGGTAAGGCTGGCCCAGTTAAACGCGCGGGCGCAAGGCAGGAGCATTGCTTCCTTGGTGGTGGCCAGAAGACAGCTCTGGCTCTCGCAGGCGAGAGTGCAGGAGCCTGATAAGGCCCCCTTGCTGGACGCCCCAATCACTCCCGGACACACGTTTGGCCCGGCAGTGGAAGAGATGCTGCAACGCTCCGCCAAGGCACTGGAGGCGTCACAGCAAATGGCCAAAATGTGGCCAAGTAAACAGTTCCAGCCGAAGCGGCCTCAGGAACAGCCTTGCCGAAAAACACTGCCACAGCAGCAGGCGCAACCTCGGGGTAGCAAGACTTCCCCCGCAGGTCCATCAGCACGCAGCCAGCCTGGTTTTCCAAGACCGCGGCGCGTGGAATGGCGCCCTAGAGGTGGTGGCAAGTCGCGTCCTCGTGGCGCTAGCCAGGCCCCTCGTGAGCGAGCCCAACCAAAGCAGCCCTGAGACATACAGGCAGCTATTAGCTCACCCCTACACCATTCGACAGATCCAGTTCTGGCAACAGTGCACCAACAACATCTGGGTACATAAGACCATCTCCACCGGGTACACCCTTCAGTTCCGGTTAGAGCCTCCCCTCTTCAGGGGGGTGGTTGTAACTGCAGTGAAGGACTCGGTTCAGTCCTCAGCTCTGAATGCGGAGATACAGGCACTGCTCAGGAAACGTGCCATTCAACAAGTAGACCCTCCTCTGATCGACCAGGGGTTCTATTCCAAGTACTTCCTAGTGCCCAAAAAGGACGGCCGGTTCTGCCCTATTTTAGATCTGCGAGCACTGAACAGATACCTACGGCGGTTGTCGTTCAGGATGCTTACGCACAGGCACATTATCCCGTCATTTCATGGGGGGCGACTGGTTTACCACCGTGGACCTGACAGATGCATACTTTCACGTTCCCATCTGCTCAGGTCACAGGAAGTATCTGCGTTTCGCATTCTAGAGAAGGGTGTACGAGTTTTGTGTTCTCCCATTCGGTCTGTCTCTAGCTCCTTGAACCTTTTCCAAATGTATGGATGCCATTTTAGCTCCTTTGCAGGCTCAAAGTGTCAGACTGCTGAACTATCTGGACAACAGGCTCGTCTGCGCGCAGTCCAAGGAGCAGCTTGCACAGCACACAGTGATGGTTATGAGCCATCTTTAGCGGCTGGGTCTGATGGTCAATTCAGAGAACAGCCGCCTCATGCGAAGCCAACAGACCGAATTCGTGGGGTTGCATCTGGACTCAGTGTCCATGGAAGCGACCCTGTCGACACAAAGAGTTGCCTCGCTGGAACGGTGTCTCTCCCTGTTCAGGTTGAGAGAAACAATCAGCATGGAGCTGTGTCAGCGCATGATGGGGCTGATGGCTGCCGCCTCACAAGCCCTTCCCTTGGGCTTATTACACCAGAGACCTCTACAGGCCAGGTTAAATGCCTTTGCATTACATCCGCGGACAGACAAACATCTCAGGCTAACAGTATCCTGGACCTGCTGGGAAGCACTGCGCTGGTGGAAAGTTCCGGCAAACATCCGCCAGGGCGTTCGCCTGGGTCCCATCTTCTGGAGGGAAGTGGTTACGACAGACGCTTCCAACCAAGGTTGGGGAGCAGTCTGGAACGGCTCAGGGACCCGTGGAGTGTGGTCAGGACCCTGGAGGTCAGCCCACATCAACGGTCTAGAACTCAGAGCAGTGGACCTCGCCCTCCGGCACTTCTTGCCAGTGCTTCTGGGCAAGCACGTGTTGGTGCGGTCGGACAACACCACGGTTGTGGCGTATATCAACCGCCAGGGCGGCCTATGGTCCCCCCGCCTTCACCGAATGGTAGCACGGCTGTTGCTATGGGCACAGCCACGCTTGACCTCTCTGCGCGCGGTTCACCTACCGGGTAGAGTCAATTACGCAGCGGACCTCCTATCCAGAGGAGGCCCTCTTGCAGGAGAATGGCGTCTCCACCCTCAGGTGGTAGAGCGCATCTGGGAATGGTTCGGCAGAGCGTAGGTAGATGTCTTCGCTTCGCGAGAGACCACGCACTGCCCCCTGTGGTTCTCAGTGAGGGATCCCGACAGCCCCCTAGGAGTCGACGCACTGGCTCACGATTGGCCGCCAGTCCTCCTATATGCATTTCCACCGACTCCGATGCTCCCTGCCTTCTTAGAGAAGGTCAGGGTAGAGTGAGCGACAGTCATTCTGATCGCTCCTCGGTGGCCTCGGAGAGTATGGTTCCCGAGCGTGGTGCAGTTACTGCATGGTCAACCACGGGAGCTTCCCCTGCGAGCAGACCTATTGTCCCAGGCCAAAGGTCGGCTTTGGCATCCGAACCCCAAGCTCATGCAGCTATGGGCTTGGCCCCTGAGCGGGAGCGCCTGTCAGCCTTAGAGCTTTTGACAGCAGTGATCTCGACCATTCAGAGCGCCAGAGTGCCCTCTACCAGGTTGCAGTACACATACAAATGGCAGTTGTTCTAAGATTGGTGTCTGGCTGGTGGCCATGACCCAATATCTTGTCCTATGGCAGTAATATTACAGTTTCTGCAGAAACTGTTAGATGAAGGGAAATCCCCCTCTACACTTAAAGTGTATTTAGCCGCCATATCAGCCTGCCATGTACGCATTGACGGATTATCACCTGGTTGCCATTTTTTGGCATCTCAGTTCCTTAAAGGCGCAAGACGCTTGCGACCTCCAAGAGTGACCAACTTACCGTCATGGAGCCTTGACGTGGTGCTAGAAGCCCTTACCAAGGCACCGTTTGAGCCGCTCCACTCAGTGGATATGAAGCTCATGCCTATGAAAACCGCGTTTTTGCTGTCGGTAGTGTCAGCAAAACGCGTAATTGAATTACATGCACTGTCAGTGCACCCTTCATGTATCCGCTTCGCAGGAGACAGTTCTAAGGTCTCCATGCGTACAAATCCAGCCTTTCTGCCAAAGGTTATATCCCCGTTCCATATGAACCAGCCGGTCGAGTTGATGGCGTTCCATCCTCCTCCCTTTTCCTCTCCAGAGGAACAACGGTTACACATGCTCTGCCCTGTGCGGGCATTGAGGTGTTATATTGACCGTACAACGACCGTGAGGCAAACAGAACAACTGTTCATATGCCATGGTTCTAAGACGTTGGGTCAGCCGTTGTCAAAACAATGCCTTTCCTACAGGATAGTGGATGCTATTAAATTAGCCTATGAGTCTGCAGGCCTTCCACTGCCAGGGCAGTTGAAGGCGCATTCCACTAGGGGTATGGCAACGTCCTGGGCCCTCTTTAGAGGGGTGCCAGTGTCTGATATTTGCGCGGCAGCCAGTTGGGCTACACCGCATACCTTTATGAGGTTTTACAGATTAAACGTGCTGGATTCCTCTGCTCCATTATTTGGAGCATCTGTACTACACTCTATGGCACCTCAGGATGCCAATGTAGTGTCTGATACCCCACCTTAGGACAGGTGTCATTGCGAGCATAGACGCTGAGGCGCAGCTCCGCATATGCCTAGATGTATTGCCTACGCAATTGCGTTATGACGTAAGTCTGTCCTACTGCCGAGAATCCTCCCTCGCGACAGCTTGGGTACACTGTTCCCATACGTTAATGGTTATTTTCGAATTGAAAGGGAACGATAGGTTGCGGATGCAACCCCGGTTCCCTGAAAGAGAAAATAACCATTAACCCGCGAGGCCGCTCCGGAAGCCTTCTCGGCCCGAAGAGCAAAAGAGGAAGAGAGTCTCTGCGCGCTGCGTATAGTAAGCTCCCAGCGGGGCGGGCTTACATGTCAGCTCGCGCAGAGGCCTATCGGCAGCTTTGCTATAAAGCTCAGCCAATCCCTACTGCCTGACGGCAATGTCCCTTTTTTTTTCTTCCCAAAACTTTAAACTGCTGCTACTTCGAAGCTGTGTGACGGATCAGGTTCTGACTTGGCAGCTAACAAGCTGGATACATTGGCTGTCTGATGCTGAAATCTTCTACGTGGAAACCGGTGAAGCGATTGATCTGAAATTTGGCATTTACCATTAGCATCCAAACCCGCATCAAATTTGCGAATCAGAAGTTGCTATGATAAATTTTAATGTCAAAATGGCTGCCACAAATCTTATCGAAACGTGCCCCTAACAAAAAACTGCTGCTGTTTTTGAAAACCGTTTGTCCAACAAACTCCAAACTTGGTAGATATCGTCCCAGTAACAATGAAATGCAAAAATGTCACAATGGTTATGTTTTATAAAACAAGATGGCTGCCAGGTGTATGTTTACATCTGAAATTTAAAACTGCCTCAGTTGACAAACGGTTTACTTGACTAACTTGAAAATTCACAAGCATCATCCCTGACACTGTAGTAATTAATCTGACTGTTAAGAAACTCGCGTTAAACAAGATGGCTGCCTGATGCATTTTTAAAAAAAAAAAACTTTCAAAATCGCCTTCTGTGGAACAGTTGAAGTTGCTGATTTTAATCTTGGCACATTGAGAACTAAACACGCTTAGACAGGTACTGATACTGGGGCTTGGGAGCTGTAAAACTGCCTGGCAGTTCTAGTTATTATTATTTATTGTGACTGTGAATTGAAGCTTGCGTGAGTAATCGAAGCTCAAAAGAAAAATTAATTTCAGCATGTGCTGAAGTTATGTCATCATGTTATGCGCATGGCTAAGCCATCCAGTTAGGATTAGGATTATAATTAGGATTTCACAGACATTTCACAGACCGGTTTAAACATTAAATACACCTAGATAATATTTCACAGCACTATAAAAGCCTAAAAATTGGTGGTACTTGCAATTAAAAACTGTCCCAAAACTCAGCTATCCAAAGATAACCAGACATTCTTTAATAAAGTCCATATATGCAGCACATTTGTTGTCATGTTGTTTGTCCCATCCAGGAACTTATTTTATCAGTACAGAGTCAGACAAAGAAAATCTGCCTATATTTGGGTCTAACTGCATTTAAAAAGTAAACAGCAGGTTGTTTGAACAGAGGTAGTTGTGCTTGATTGTTCCTATAGTGCTGATTTCACTTGGTTAAAACCAACACAGGAACACTTTTTTGTTGTGCTGACTTTCTTTTTTTTTTTCCTGAAAGCTTGTTTTTTTTTTTTTTACGTTCTGTTCAGCAGCCTCTGTAGTAGCCTTTTGTTCAATGTGTGATTCTGAAGTTATAGCGATCGATAGTATTTTCACATTACAAGATTGGCAAAACAATTACCTCCATTTGCATGTACAGTTTCTTTGGGAAATGTCTCGACACGATCCTCAGCCAAACTATACTTTGGTAAGCTCACTGCACAAATCAGTGACCATTGGGACTGAAGCTAAATGAAAGCCAGAGTCTGTTGCATTTTAAAACGCAACCAAGAGCGATGTGAATATACTGGATCAAATGGCACAGCTGTATTTTGTCAAAGGTGGTCCTCGCAGGTGGAATGTGGCTGTTTTTTATAATGTTTTGGGTCTGGCAGCCAGCAACACTTTGGTTTTGTACAAGGACTGCACCGGTAATACAATTACTCTGAGGGACTTAATTTTGTATATAGCCCTGGAGCTACGGTAGAAACATTTTTATAACAGACACGAAAGCCGGCTGGCCCTTAACCTTCAGCCAGCGCTGCGCCCACTGGCACATTGAATAAAAGACAATTCCAGGTTGCAAAATGTAAAAGAAAACATAACTTTTTATGGCTACGCTCATTGTGAAAATGCAGCCTGTGGCAAATGCACTGGTACAGTTGAAAAGCGTGTTTTCTGCGTAGATTGTTATGGGATACACTCCTGCCTAATGGTAGGTGTCACTGAGCTCCTTCTGTCAAAGCTGCCGATAAGCCCCCTCCCCTCAGTGACCCCCTTGGTCCCACCTCCTGAGGGTACTTAACCATCACGCAGGAGAGGATCATTCTCTTTCGTGCCTAAACCGTGATGTCTACCGAAGCGACCTCACGGTTGGTGGCCATCTTCTTTTTCAGGGAACCAGGTTTACGGTAGGTAAACCAAAGTTCCCTTTCAATTCGAAGATGGCCACCAAAACATTGTTATGGGAAACATGTACCAGAGCCTTCGCGAGGGAAGAGAGAATGGCAGCATATGAGGAACGCTAAGTCCTGCCTGACCAAAGTCAGCGGCATGAGCATTCAACCTCAAGGACCCTAGTGTCCACAGAGGGCAATGAGGGATCTACCACATTCAGATGGTAAAACCTGGCAAACGCAGTGAGACTGTGTCCGCAATCCAATGCGACAGCCGCTGCTTGGAGAGGGGCTGTCCCAGGGTCCGTGTTCCATGACAGACAAAGAGCTGGTCAGACTGACACAGCGTGGTTGTCTTATTTACATAACATCTCAATGCCCGAACTGGGCAGAGAAGGTTCAACTTCTTATCCAATTCCATCGGAAATGGTGGAGGATGAAAGAACAGGCACCCGCTCCTGCGACAGCCACAGCTGTCTACACGCGATCACTAGGCCCGCCAGGCTCCGGCCCAGGGTCTGACCCTGAAGGCTGGAAATCTGGATCTACGTGTGCGACAGAAGTCACAGTTCCGTGGCACCAGCTCTGGTAACGGGGCATCACGCAAAGTAATGTCCAGGTATGCAGTGAGCATGCTCAATGTGCTCGCTAGGCTCCCACCACATAGGCTCTAGGGATGAGCATCTCTGTGATTCCGCTCTGCAGGTTTGGGCACACAGGATCCTTGGGCATACCTCTTACCAACTGTGCCTGTGCTGTAGCTGGGTGGTTCCAAGAGGAATGCACCTCTTCCATGAAATCGGGGAACACTGGGAAGGCTGGAGCTCAGAGAGCCACGTCATGCGGTCAAAAGACAGAATGGAGTGGCTCTGTCTGTGCTGTCCAGGGGAACTGCAAGTACGTCACCGCGCACCCATAAGCGCAGGCATGGACCCTGCCAATGGCAGCACGCTAGTAACCAAGGCAGCCTCAGAAGTAGGGGCCATATCAGCCTGGAATTCAGGCTCTGCCTCAACCTCCATATCCGGAGACGGCGATAGAAAGCGCGTCCTCATCCCAGCAGAGAGCCGAGGAGGGGTCAGGGGGCAGCACAGAAACTGTGACCGGCTCAGAGGGTGGGGGGAGGGGGACGCCACACGGTGGTCCACAGCTGAAGCCGGTGGGACCTGCCTCTCCAAAAGCTCTATAATCTGACCATTCTGGGCTTTCATGTCCATGATATCCCATGCCTGCTGAGACTTTTGCACCCGTCTAGCCGGAGGCAACGGGTAGCGGCTGTGGGTCGAAATGGACCCACCAGAGGGGCTCTGTGATGGCGTCGGGAGGCATGAGTGGGAGGGGCCCGCCCCCATGCGACTCTATCCAGATGGCTTGCGAGCATGCGGGGCTAAAAAGCCACGCAGATGTCGCAGGCGCCTTTTAGGGCTAATGCGACATGATTGGGGAGTAAGCACCTTGTGCACATGCTGTGCCTGACCAATATCCCACAGGCCTCGCAGACATAAAAGCAAGCCCTGCCCGTCATAGTGCCATGTTGGAAACCAATGTGTACTCTAAACACCACGTGCGCCGAGTGCACAGAGCACTGTGGGCACCGAGAGTCGTGTGGCACCGGGTTTCAGAGCACCGAGAACAGTGCGACAGTAAACACCGCGCACACCGCGTGCACCGAGCACGGGCACACCGGGGTAGCTAGGCACGATGCCTACCCTAACCGCGTAGTCTCACACCTGAGCAGTGTGTATCATACAACAAAGGGACAGGGCCACGATGGGCAATTGACTTACACACACAGTATTAAAAACAGTTTTTAAAATACATAAAACAGCTAAATATTACAGGACAGATGGGGGAGAGCACACTCTCTGAAGATTGAGCGACCTACACCAGAGGTGAAGGCCCACGCACCCCACTTATCTCTCAACTCAACAATGAGGGAAGCCTCGGTGAGGAGTATATTGTTGGCTCAGCTGAAGCACCCTGTGGCAGGCTGGCGAGTGGATAGAGGCCCAGAGACAGACTGCAGTTCAAAAAAATAACTATTTTATTATAAATAAACAAAAATAAAGTGCACAAGGGCAAAATAACAGATACTCAAACACAAATAAAGCAAAAACAAAACTCACAAAAATAAAGTTTCCAGGCTGGGCAATGCCTTCACTGGATTTAGAAAATTCAAAAAACCACAAAACAAACACCAACCTGCTTCCTCAGCTCCCTTCTCCCAAATGAGAAGCTGAGGCCTCCTTTTATATCAGGTGGCTGGGCGCTGATTGATCGTTAATCAACCTAATCAACTAATCAACCCCAGCCACCTGAACATAATAAACCCAGGCAGGTAGGGGAAGTTAACCCCATCCCTGCCAATTTAAAAAGGGCAGAGCTTTGCTCTGCCACACACCTCCCCCCATGTACAACGTACACCGGCCGCAATCGGCCAACTCCCCCCCCCCCCCCCCCCCCCCTCCCCCCAAGAGTCCAATTATGTCCCTTGGGTGGGCTGTTATGGTGGGTGGTGGTGGGCGGGGTTGATGTCGGAGCCCCCAAGCCTTCTTTGGTTGAGGGGGCCCCGAATGTCCAAGGTAGCATGGCGACGGCGGCTCGGCTCCCTCTGGTGGCGGAGGCGGCGACGGCGGCCCGGCTCCCTCTGGTGGCGGAGGCGGCGACGGCGGACCGGCTCCCTCTGGTGGCGGAGGCGGCGACGGCGGCCCGGCTCCCTCTGGTGGCGGAGGCGGCGGCGGCGGCCCGGCTCCCTCTGGTGGCGGAGGCGGCGGACGGCGGCCCGGCTCCCTCTGGTGGCGGAGGCGGCGGCCCGGCTCCCTCTGGTGGCGGAGGCGGCGGCGGCGGCCCGGCTCCCTCTGGCTCTGAGAGCGGCGGCGGCTCCTCCCTCTCGGGCTCTGGGGGCGACGGCAGATCCTCCTCCCTCTCTGGCTCTGGGAGCGACGGAGGCTCCTCACCCCTCTCTGGCTCTGGGAGCGACGGCGGCTCCTCACTCCTCTCTGGCTCTGGGAGTGACGGAGGCTCCTCCTCCCTCTCTGGCTCTGGGAGCGACGGCAGATCCTCCTCCCTCTCTGGCTCTGGGAGCGACGGCAGATCCTCCTCCCTCTCTCTCTCTGGGAGCGACAGCAGATCCTCCTCCCTCTCTGGCTCTGGGAGCGACAGCAGATCCTCCTCCCTCTCTGGCTCTGGGAGCGACAGCAGATCCTCCTCCCTCTCTGGCTCTGGGAGCGACAGCAGATCCTCCTCCCTCTCTGGCTCTGGGAGCGACAGCAGATCCTCCTCCCTCTCTGGCTCTGGGAGCGACGGCAGATCCTCCTCCCTCTCTGGCTCTGGGAGCGACAGCAGATCCTCCTCCCTCTCTGGCTCTGGGAGCGACAGCAGATCCTCCTCCCTCTCTGGCTCTGGGAGCGACGGAGGCTCCTCCTCCCTCTCTGGCTCTGGGAGCGACAGCAGATCCTCCTCCCTCTCTGGCTCTGGGAGCGACAGCAGATCCTCCTCCCTCTCTGGCTCTGGGAGCGACGGCAGATCCTCCTCCCTCTCTGGCTCTGGGAGCGACGGCAGATCCTCCTCCCTCTCTGGCTCTGGGAGCGACGGCAGCTCCTCCCCCCTCTCTGGCTCTGGGAGCGACGGCAGCTCCTCACCCCTCTCTGGCTCTGGGAACGACGGCAGCTCCTCACCCCTCTCTGGCTCTGGGAGCGACGGCAGCTCCTCACCCCTCTCTGGCTCTGGGAGCGACGGAGGCTCCTCACCCCTCTCTGGCTCTGGGGACGACGGCAGCTCCTCACCCCTCTCTGGCTCTGGGGACGACGGCAGCTCCTCACCCCTCTCTGGCTCTGGGGACGACGGCGGCTCCTCACCCCTCTCTGGCTCTGGGAGCGACGGCGGCTCCTCACCCCTCTCTGGCTCTGGGGACGACGGCGGCTCCTCGCCCCTCTCTGGCTCTGGGAGCGACGGCGGCTCCTCGCCCCTCTCTGGCTCTGGGAGCGACGGCGGCTCCTCGCCCCTCTCTGGCTCTGGGAGCGACGGCGGCTCCTCGCCCCTCTCTGGCTCTGGGAGCGACGGCGGCTCCTCACCCCTCTCTGGCTCTGGGAGCGACGGCAGCTCCTCGCCCCTCTCTGGCTCCCGGGAAGGCGGCTCACCCCTCTCTGGCTCTCGGGAAGGCGGCTCACCTCTCTTTATTGGAGTGACCGGTGGATCTCCCATGTCTACCGCCAGGTAATTAACCACCATGAGGGCAACCTCTGGGAAGGAGGCCGGGTGGTGCTGTTCCTCCCACTGTTCCCACCTCTCCCCATCTCGACGCCACAGCGTGTTGATAACTATGGGGAGATCGTGGACGAGGTCTGCCTCAGGGTGCATCAACCAGTCCCAGATCTCCTGGGACGGTGGTGAAGGTGGTGGTGCTGGAGGTAGTGGGGTGGCCCCTGATGCCCGGGGTGAACACGGCACCTCTTCCTGGGCCTGGTTGTAGGGGCATCCTGCCCAGTTGTGGCCGTCCTCCTCACACCGGCCACACCAGTTTGCCGGTGGCACGTCTGGGCAGGACCGCCAACGATGGTCCTCCTTCCCACACCAGGAACACCAGGGGAAGAGGCTGGCCGGGTCCTCCAGCGGTGGCTGCAGCAGCTTACATTTCTTCAGCTGCTGCTTGTCCTGCCTTTTCCACTGTCTGCTCTTCTTTCCCATTTTTTTTTTCTCAAAAAAAAAATAAATACTGCTCTGAGCCTCTAGGTGGCGCTATCCCACTTCTGACACCAAATGTGGCAGGCTGGCGAGTGGATAGAGGCCCAGAGACAGACTGCAGTTCAAAAAAATAACTATTTTATTATAAATAAACAAAAATAAAGTGCACAAGGGCAAAATAACAGATACTCAAACACAAATAAAGCAAAAATAAAACTCACAAAAAATAAAGTTTCCAGGCTGGGCAATGCCTTCACTGGATTTAGAAAATTCAAAAAACCACAAAACAAACACCAACCTGCTTCCTCAGCTCCCTTCTCCCAAATGAGAAGCTGAGGCCTCCTTTTATATCAGGTGGCTGGGCGCTGATTGATCGTTAATCAACCTAATCAACTAATCAACCCCAGCCACCTGAACGTAATAAACCCAGGCAGGCAGGGGAAGTTAACCCCATCCCTGCCAATTTAAAAAGGGCAGAGCTTTGCTCTGCCACACACCCATAAAGCGGCTAGTGCTCTGCGCGAGCATGGGGACGCGCAGCTACAACCAAAACATGGCCCAAACACGGCCCGCAGGTGGCTGGTGGGCTAACTCGACAATGGGGACAAGGCAAGCCCAGTCCCGTGGAGCAATAGTGCTTTCTGAAGCAAGAAATGGTGAAAAACACACACAGTTCTTACAATAATACTTACCGTACTAAGACGGACAGACAGAAAGAAGCAGCCTGACAGCAGGTGCTGATAGTCAGAAATAGAATAAAACGGGGACTAATTTTTAAACCACTGATTCCGAGAAAAGCAGCGATGGCCAGCTTTCAATGCAAAGTGCAGGGGAACTAGCAGTAGCTTACGCAGCGCTTTTTAGAAGAAAAAGAAGCTCAATGCAACACAGAGGTCTTACCGTACCAATTGTGAAAGAGAATGATCCTCCCCTGCGTGACGGTTAAGTACCCTCTGGAGGTGGAACCGAGGGGGTCACCAAGGGGAGAGGGACTATTGGCAGCTTTGATAGAAAGAGCTCAGTGACACCTACCAATAGGCAGGAGTGCATCCCATAACGATGTTTGGTGGCTATCTTCGAATTGAAAGAGAACTGTTTCACTCAAAATGCTTTCACGTTGCAAGTTATGTTATATTTTTGTTTTATCCTATTTTTATAATTAGTTATTTATGTTTCAGAATTTTATATGTGCATACAGCTTTCTACACTTGCTTACACAGTTTACTGCATAAAGTTTACTACAGTTTTTCATGTTTATGTATTTGTGCATGTTTTTCATGTTTATGTATTTGTTTCGTTTTGGAAAAAATAAGAAAAAAATATTAATTTTCCATTTAAATACAATGTTTCTGCTCTGAAAATGTTATGTATGATGTTCATAAATAAAAATATTAAATTGTATCCGATTGTTTTTTCATTTTCATATCAAAGTCGTTGTGGCAGGCTGGCGAGTGGATACCGGAGACAGATTGCAGTTCAAAAAAATACTAATTTTACTATTAATAAAAAAAAAAATAAAGGTGCACAAGGGCAAAATAACAGATATTTAAACACAAATAAAGAAAAAACAAAACTCACAAAAATAAAGGTTTCCAGGCTGGGCAATGCCTTCACTGAATTTAGCAAAATTCAAAAATCCCAGAGAACCATAAACACCAACCTGCTTCCTCAGTTCCCTCCTCCTCAATGAGAAGCAGAGGCCTCCTTTTATGTCAGGTGGCTGGGCGCTGATTGATCGTTAATTAAACTAACCATCTAATCAACTAATCAACCCCAGCCACCTGAACATAATAAACCCAGGCAGGTAGGGGAAATTAACCCCATCCCTGCCAATTTTTAAACCGCAGAGCTTTGCTCTGCCACAGTCGTTTTAAAATGGAGCCGTATAT